>NW_028274808.1:49020058-49339700 GCF_037043125.1 Eumetopias jubatus
CAATTCCCAGAGAAAGCAATCAACTCCCCTGGGTGCACGCCTTTCATATGCAAACCAACCAATCCAGAGCTATTGGACTAAACTCTCAACCACTTCCTTTACCTCTCACAGGGCTCTAACATGCTGGGCCACTGTTTCCCTCCTGATCATCGGCCGCCCCCTCCCCGCCCCCCCCCCCCCCCCCCCCCCGGCCTTGGTCATCCCCGACAACTGGGGGCAGCCCCTCTGCCCCAGAGTCCACCAAAATTATTCCAACCAGCAGATCCCAAACCCATATACCCAGACAGAGCCACCAAGCCTGTTCTGTCACTAAAACCACAACAAAGTCTCCTGCCTGGTGCTTCCTCAACTCCCTCTGCTTCCTAAGGGGCCTGGTGCTTCCCTGGTGGCTCCCCCAGCCCACGTGGTGGCGCCCTCCTCTTGGGAACTGTAAATAACCAACTCTTTCCCATTGCAGCCTCACCATACCCAGATAAGAAAACCCACATACTAAAACGGGCCCACTCCTCTAGAAGCAAACGTCATCCCCCAGACATCCTGGAATTCGGAGTTAGAAAACTCACATCCAGGGGCCAGGACTCGGGGGGTGAGGTGTCCCCTGGATGACTTCAGAAACGAAGGAGGTGGCGTGGGGCCTGGAGCCACAGGAAGAGGGCAGGACTGGTCAGCAGGCAGACCCTGGCAAGGAGGCGGACGGCTCAGAGGTACTGAGGTGAGCACGGCTTGGAGAAGAGGGACACAAAGGAAGCAGGACCATGACCCAAGTCCCAGGCGGCGCAGGGCAGGCTCCGGGCTGGCCTTAGCCATCCAGCTCCTCCTTGACAGTGATGCGCAGGGGGCAGATGCGCAAAGGCTCAGGGGGCCCATCCCCCCGCGCGCCCCCCAAGTAGAAGTAGGGCCGCACCTCCCCGAAGTGGGCGTGGAAGGTGTAGAGGTGGCAGTGGCTCTCAGCGTCGTAGAAGGACAGCTCGCCCTCCTCACACTCCAGCTCCACGCGCAGGCGGCGAGGGATAGCCGGGACCAGAGGTGACGTGGCCGGGTCTGAGGTCACGCAGTGGTCCCCGTCCACCCCCTGCGTGCGGCACACGTACCAGAAGCCAGAGCGGGTGTCATGGTAGCAGCTGTGCGAGTGGCCCTCGGCGCCGGCGTCCTGGCGCAGCCGCACCACACCCACCCGCCAGCTCGGCAGCCCCCCCAGGTCCACCTCCCAGGTGTGGGAGCCCTGAGAGAAGACGCGGGAGCCCAGCAGGCAGGGCGCCGAGGAGAAGCGCTCCGGGTTCTCCACCTGCACTCGGTAGCCGTGGTTGGTGACGCTGGTGAGGTCATCGGACACAGAGAGCCAGCCGGCCGCGGTGTTGGGATCAAAGCTGAAGGGCACTGAGAGCAGAGGCGGGAGGTGGGGGGAAATCAGCAAACCTCATGTGCCACCCTTCTGCCATGCCAGTGGTGCCTGCCATCCCCCCAAAGCGACCCACAGCGTCCCACCTGGCCGCAGCGCCCGGAGGGAGCCGTCGGGGCCCGAGGGGCCATGCTACAGGTTGAATCGTGCCCCACCAAAAAGGATGCTCAAGTCCTAACTGTCAGTGCCTTGGAAGGCACGCTTATTTGGGAATGGGGTCACGGTAGACGTGATTAAGATGAGATCAGACAGGAGTTGAGTGGGACCTTAACCCAATATGATTGTTGTCCTTAGCAAACAAAGGAGAAGAGACACAGACACACATGAGGGGAGAAGGCCAGGTGGCGACAGGGGCCGAGATCACAGGGCTACAGCCGGCAGCCAAAGACAGCCGGGAAACGCCAGAAGCCAGCAAGTGGCAAAGAAGGCTCTCCCTATAGGATTCAGAGGGAGCATGGCCCTGCTGACACCTTCATTTTGGACGTCTAGCCTCTGGGACCGTGAGCAAGTAAATCGGTCATTTGAAGGCATCCAATGTGCAGTCCTTTGTTACGGCAGCCACAGGAAACCAATAGAAGCAGGGACCCTGGATGCTCACACAACTCCCATATGATGGAGAGAAACATGTAACATTCCTCTGGGTCACTGACAGCTCTCTCTATAAAATCATGACGTCACTGTCAGCTTGGGTTATACACAAAAATACCACAGACTGAGTGGCTTAAACAACAGAACCGTCTTTCTCATAGTTTTGGAGACCAAAGTCTGAGACTGGAGCACAGCGTGGTTGCGTTTTGGTGACACCCTCTTCCTTGCTCACAGATGGCCACCTTCTTGCTGTGTCCTCACAGGGGGGGAGAGAGGGACAGGAAGCCAGCTCTCTGGTGCTTCTCCTTATCAAGGCACTAATCCCATCATGGGGCTCCATACTCATGACCTCATGTAACCCAATCACCTCCCAAAGGCCCCACCTCCAAATGCCATCACATCGGAGGTTAGGGCTTCAACATATAATATAAGGGGACGCAAACACTCAGTCCTTTCATCACCTATACAATACCGTTCTGAAAAGAGAGGGCAGCCGGTTCCTCTTTCTGCAGAGGTGGCCGAGGGTCAGGACCCAAAGAGGAAGGGGTTCTGCCAGGAGAGCTTTGAGCGGTGGGGCAGTGGGTGGAGAGGGCACCAAGGACCTGTCTGAAAGGGGCTGGAGAAGGCCCTACAGGGTGGGAAGCTGAAAGAAATGAGTCTGGCTGGTTCTCCGCCTCACATGAAGCGCCTCCCCTGCCTGTAACCCCTGGCCGCGCCCCCACACACCAGATTCAACAGATGTGACCATCTTCCGCCAGACGTGGTACTGCAGGGAGTCCAGATATTTGCAGATGTCGATGAGCATGCCGGGCTGGACCGGTTCTGGCTCCATGGTGCAGAAGAGGCTGGAAAAAGAGAATTGGGCCAGGTAGGCAGGGCCAGAGCCAAGCATCCTGGGCCTAACTGGGTCAGCGGGAAACAGGCAACAGGACTCACTCCTGGCCACCCTACCCAAGACAAAGCTGGGATGGGCTCTGATGGGACAGGAGCCAATAGCCACCTAGGCTGCTCACAGCTCCTCAGGATTCAGTATGCAGGGTCAACCTTCCCCAGCTGGGAAAAATATAAACAGGAGGTTCTCAGACATAGGTCCCATCCTTGTGGGCAGAAGTCATACGTATATATCTGCTCATGGGATGTCTGAGGCAGAAGGGACTTTAAGGGTCCTCTAGTCCCAATGTCTGAAGTTATCAGTTTGCTTGAACACCTCCAGTGACAGGAAACTCACTACTTCCCTAAGCATTCTCTTCCATCTTTGTGCAGCTTGGACTGGAATATATAGTTCATCACTGTGAACCCAAAAGCCATCAACACAAACCAGCCTCTCTCAGAGAGGGAGGCTAACCAAGAGACAAGCCTAAATGTTGGGAGGACCCGCTGGGAAATCAAGCCGTGTGCAGGATGACGCATTCTCTCCCCGCACAGTGGATGGTCATTTTCCACACTCAGGAAAACAACACCTCACCACTGCCAATTGAAGTGGGATGACTTGAAAGAGGGCTCTCTCCACCTGGCCAGTCCCCACCACTACCTCTGGGTTCCACCCAGCTGGCTTCATTACCTGCCTGGTCCTGGAGCCACTGCAGTGGGCACCCCCTGTATTTCTGCCTGCTTTTCCCCTCCCCTCCACCAGCCTTGACAACTTACCGGCGTTTTCGGCTTTTGTGTTTCTAAAAGAGAAAAAAAAAAAAAAAAACAGAGACATAAACACAGGGAAGAAAAAAAACCATTAAGTTTCTGACCTCAAAAGGAGTCCTACATCCTATGTTCATGGATCAGAGGACTTAATAATTGTTAAGATGGCAATACTCCCCAAACAGATCTACAGATTCAATAAAATTCCCATCAAAAATTCCAGCTGGCTTCTTTGCAGACACTGACAAGCTGATCCTAAAATCCACATGGAAATTCAAGGGACCCAGAATAGCCAAAACAATCTTGGACAAGAACAAAGTTGGTGGCTCACATTTCCCAATGGCAAAGAGTATTAAAGCAACAGTGGTCAAGACGGTGTGGCACTAACATAAGGACAGACATAGCTCAGTGGGCACTGCAAGTCAAGAAGTAAAGCCTCCTATTTGCTGTCACTCGGTTTTCCACAGGGTGCCAAGGCCATTCGATGGAGAAGGAGTGTCCCCGGTGCTGAGACAACTGGGCATCCACATGCAAAAGAATGAACCTGGATTCTCACCTTGCACCATATACAAAAATTTTAAAAATTAACTCAAAGCCTTAAATGTGGAGCTAAGCCTATAAAACTCGTGACCTCGTGACCTTGATTAGGCTATGGTTTCTTAGATATGACACTAAAAGCACAAACAGGAAATAAAACACAGATAAACTAGAATCCATCACAGTGAAAAGCTTCTGTACTTCAAATGAAGTTACCCAAAAAGCGAACAAATAACCCACAGAATGGGAGAAACTATTTATAAATCACATACCTGATAAAGGTCTAGTATGTAGAATATATAAAAACCCTTATTATTCAACAAGAAAAAGACAAGCAACCCAATTTAAAAAATGGACACAGGGCTGGAACACACAGTTCCCCGAAGATATACAGATGGCCAACAAGTCCCTGAAAAGATGCTCAACAGCATTAGGTGAAGAAATGCAAATTAAAACCACAATGAGATACCATTTCACAGCCCTGCAATGTCCATTAAAAAAAAAAAGGAAAGTAAAAAGGCCCGTGTTGGCAAGGATGTGGAGAAATTAGTCCTCATACACTGCTCATGGGAATATAAACTCTGCGCAGTCGCTTGGAAAACAGTGCAGCAGTTCCTCAGTTAAACTTACTAATTACCATATGATTCAGTAAATCTCCTTAGACACATACTTAAGAGAAAGGAAAAAGTACGTCTACACAAAAACTTGCACATGAATGTTTATAGCGGTGTGATTCATAACAGCTCAGAAATGGAAACAACCGAAACGCCCATCAATTGATGAATGGATACATAAAATGTAGTATATCCCTACAATGGAATATTATTCAGCCATGTCCTGATACATGCTGCGACAGGATATAGTTTCAAAACATGCTGAGTGAAAGGAGCCAGTCACAAAAGGCTGCATCTGATAGGATTCCATTTATGGAAATCATTTATGGAAGTGTCCAGACAAGGCAAATCCTTAGAGGCAGAAAGGAGATTAGCGTTTGCTGAGGGCTGATGGTGGGGGTGGGGAGGGGGAGCAGAGGAGGGCGACAGCTAAAGGGTATGTTTCTGGAGACAAAACGTGCTACAGTTGATTGTGGTGATGGCTGCAGAATTCTGTGAATAGAGTAAAAACCACTGGATTGTACGTTTTAAATATATGAATTATGCAGTATATGAATTATATCTCAATAAAGCTATTATATATATATAAAAAAAGTCACAAAAGCATCCCTGAAAGCACAATGGGTCCTGGCCACTCCCAATTTCCTGAATAGAAACAGCAAGGATTCCAGCTTTTAGAACCCACCAAATGATTTTATCATCAGGGGCATTTTGGAGACAGGAGATACCAGGGTTCAAAGCTTTGTGTGAGGCAGAAAACCCACAAGAGTCCCTAGCCAGGATGTGACACCTGGCCTGAATGGAGGATCTACCTGTCCCTTCTCAATCCACTCTACAAAGCCTCCCCTGTCCAGAGAGTTCGGCTGTTCTCTAAGTAGAGAAGATAGCTCGCTATCCTGACTGATTTCCAAACTAGCTTTCCAGTTACAGACACGTCTCCCTAAGAATCATGGGGCAGGGCGGAGAAGTCTAAGGGGGGGATGAGAAACATAAAAAGAAATAAAGAAAATGAACAAAACATATATTTTTAAAAGAGAGAACAGAGTCATCCTTTTAAGAAAGCAATAGAGAACACCAAAACATATTTAAATTTAAAAATTAAAATAATTATATAATTTTAGAATATTCCATTGTGTCTTCTTTGTAAAATCCTACAAACCCTGTCTAACTACGGAAAAAACATCAGGCTAACCCAGAATGGGATGACACTCTGCAGGCTATCTGGCACTCCTCGGGTCATGAAAAACAAAAAGAATAAGACAGTCACAGAGCAGCAGAGACTGGGGCACAGGACAATTAAATGCGAAGTAGGTCCCCGGACTGGATCCTGGAGCAGGAGGATATTAATGCAAAAAATGGTGGACTCCAAATAAGTCTGGAGTTTAGTTAATTACAACGCACCAAGGTCAGGTTTCTACGGACAAATGCGCCACGAGGTGATATAAAGTGTTAACAATGGGAGGACCTCGGAGGAGGGGTCTACGGGGCACCCAACACTACCTTTGCAACTTTTCTACCTTGTTCAAAAGGTATTCTGCTGTATTAAGGAGTAGAAAGAGAAGAAACGAAAAGAGAGAGAGCAAGAGTACAAGAGACGCAGGGAGAGAGACAAGGAAAGGAGAGAGGCAGAGAGAAGTGAGAAAGCCCTCAGGAACCCTACTCTGCTGAAAATCCCCTTGGCTTCCTGACAAGCAGGGGACCTCCTCCGGGGGCTCCTCCGGGGGCTCCTCCGGCCCAGCACCCCCACCCAGCACCTGCCAGTCTCTTGCTCCCCACTGGCTCCCAGACACCCGCTCCCTGTCCCTGAAGCCAGACGGCGAGCCCCTCACCATGAGAAAAGAAACATCATCCTCCTTCATCTCCACCTGTAGCCGCTCAATCTCATGGGCCAGGGCTTCGGTGTCTTCCGCCAGCCGCTTCATCTTCTCCTCCACCAGACGCTGCTTCTGCCTCGCCTCCTCGGCCATGGTGTCCAGGATGGCTTGCTCCTCCACTCGCAGGAACTCGCGAAGTTTGTCGAACTCCTGCCGGATTCGCCCTTCCAGCCAGGCAGCCTCCACCTACAGCACAGAGCAGAATGGGGCCACGGGGCTCAGGCCCAGAGGGAACTTCTCAGGCATCACCTGGCCTCGGGACTCTCAGGTTTCTAGCAAAGGAGCTCGAAATTTCAACAGAAACCGTGGGTGGAACCCCAACAGGTAAAATACAGATGCAGGTTTATTAGCACAAATTTGTAAGTTTAAAGTCACACAGCATGAGGCTGTCTTGATAAAGTAAGAAAATCAAATCAAATCTGCTTATCAATGAAACCTGTCATCTGTATCTTCCTCAACACACAATATTCTGTATCTTGGTTGGGTATACCATAGCAAGGGAAATCCTGAATGACAGAAATGAACTGTTGCAAATAACGACTTTTAAAAATTATCTGCCTTCCCATCTTAGGACTTCAAGTCTCTCTGATCCAGAGGCTTACAAAAGAGGAGTAGAAAGCACTTATTTTAAAGCTGAATCATTCACAATATGCGTACCCCTAATCATAACTACAAAAAACTTTTAAAAAGTTAGAACAGGGGCACCTGGGTGGCTCAGTCAGTTAAGCACGTGCCTTCGGCTCAGGTCAGGATCCCAGGGTCCTGGGATCGAGTGCCACATCGGGCTTCTTGCTCAGCGGGGAGCCTGCTTCTCCCTCTCCTTCTCCCCACTCATGCTTTCTCACTCATTCTCTGATTCTCTCTCTCTCAAATAAATTTTTAACATTAAAAAAAAAAGTTAAAACAAAACCATAAATGCACTCAAAGAAAAAGCAGAGAAATAGTTCTCATCTTGGAATGAGAAAGACTTTTTGTAATAAAAAGTGAGGGTAATGAAGCCACTCGACAGTTTTAGGCAAAGGAGTGATGCAGTCCAGGTATTTTTCGAAAAGATCAGTCCACTCTGTGGAGATGAATTGCAGAACAAGAGTGGAAGCTGGGGGGCACCTGGGTGGCTCAGTCAGTTAAGCATCTGCCTTCAGCTCAGGTCATGATCCCTGCATGGCAGCTCCCTGCAGAGCAGGGAGCCTGCTTCTCCCTCTGCCTCTCTCTCTCATGAATCAATAAATAAAATCTTAAAAAAAAAAAAAAAGAGTGGAAGCTTGGGGCCCAAGTAGGAGACCAGGTGAGAAACAATGGAGACAGGGCCAAGATGGTGGGTGGCGGGGGAAACAGAGCGTCAGGTGGACAAGATGTATTTTCCATTAGAGAGGCCAGGACTGCTGGTGGAGTGGACCCGAGGAGGAAAAGGGAAAAGAGGAATAACTAAAGAGCCCCAGGTCATCAGTGGCTTGAGCAGCTGGGTAGATGGTTAAGTGCAGCACGTGTTCAAGCTAGTCTGAAACCACAGTGCAGATGGCACAGGTAACTTTTCACGCCCCTCCCACAGCTGCTGGCATGGCCACGCCCAGCTATTTAGAGAGACCACGGCAGTGTCGCCACAACCAGCAACCTGGGACGTGACTATGCTGGACCCTCAGGGTTAAGGAAAGCTGATTCTGGGTCAACACCCACAGTCAGGGCGGGCCCACCCTCGCCTCTCCCCCCGCCAATTCCCCCACTGACCCAGGTATCCCTAATCTCCCCACCCAGCCGGAGCACTCACCTGATTGTGCTTGGCAATGGCCTCGTAGGATCGCCTCATGGCCCAGAAGGCCTTGGCTTTCTCCCGCAGCGCATGCTCCATGTTCCTGCACTTGGCCTGCCATGAGGAACGAGGAGGAGGAACATTAGGGCTGGAGGCCAGGCAGGGGCAAGACATACTCTATTCACAACTGGAGTCCCACTTGGGGGCGGGGGGGAGGGGCTCAGCTCAGCCACATTTACTCAACCCATCTGTCCACACGCTGCACGGCACAGCCCTGACCTTGAATCTAGGTTTTAGCATAAAACTCTCTCAGACACCTTCTAGCCGGCCCCTTTGTTTTATACCTGGTACAGATGGGGAGACAGAGCCGAGGAGTAAATGACCCGTTCCCTCTCAAGCTGGTCACAGTCCAGCAGAGAAGGGCACCCCACTCAGGCCTACAGCTGGTCCAGGCTGTCCATGAACCCCTGAGCTGTTGCCACTCTATAGACAATGTGCTCACAGGCTCTCTTGAGGACGTTCTAAACTGGACTGGCCTGCAGTCAGTAATGAAAAGGTCTGATTACAGGTGATCCAGTTAATCCTATAGGGCCTTATCTAAACTACATGTCTCCCCACATCCCCACCTTATTGCAGTATTCCAATAGTGCATGGGCCATGCAAAATACTTTAATCACTACTTCAATCAAATACTTTCTGTTTAGTAGTCTTGTTTTTTTAAACTTAACCATTATTAACTCTGATCTCCTTGGACTCCTTGAAGAACCATTACCAGTTTGAGGTTGGATTCCTACCTTTTGTATTCAAGGACTATCCATTTCTCTCCATTTTTATCCTTTTCTCTCCTCATTCTGAGAAAGCATACCAAGTTTTTCTTTGGAAAAATAGTAACAATTCTAGTGGCATTAATTATAAATGACTAGCATTTATTGAGCATTTACTATTTGCCAGGGAATGTGTTCATTACTTTACAAATTATGTCACTTAGGTGATGAGGTAAGTTAATAGGATTAGACTCATTTTATAAATTAAAAAAGAAAAAAAGCCAAAAGCACACAAAAGGGAAGTGACTTGCCCAAGAGCACACAGCTAGTGTGTGGCAGCACAAGGATGTGAACCTAGACAGTGGAGGTAGGCAGCCTCTAAGATGGCCGCCCCTGGTGATCCCTCCCTCCTGTGAGATAGAAAAGTCTACTGCTCTAAGATTCCAAGTTTGGGGCTGATTTGTTATGCAGCAATACATAATACAGATCTGTCCTCAAAAGCCTCATCCCCACCTGGACCTGATTCAGATGATGAGATTCAGAAGCGGATGCTGTAATGGGATAAGACATTTGGGGATCTTGGGAGGGGGTGAGTGTATTCTGCATGCTAGGGGGACAGGAACCATTGGGGAACAGAGGGCAGACTGAAAGAGGGGGCCTCTAAAATGGCCCCAGTGGTCCCCACCTCTGGGGACTCATGCCCTGGTAGAATCTGCTCCCCATGGGCTGGACCTGATGACTTGCTTCTAACCAGCAGAATGTGGCCAAAGCAAAGGGATATCGCCTCTGAGATGAGGTGACTAAAAGCCTGTGCACATCCTTTCTCGCCGTCCATTGTTTGCTCAGCTGGATGGAAGCCACCTGCCACGTTGTGATGCAGCCTATGGAGTGGCCCACGGAGCTAGGAAGTAAAGATGGCCTCCAACCGGCAGCCCATGAGGACTGTAATCCCACCAGGGGCCACACAAGTGAGGGAGCTCGAATGGCAACCTTGGCCTACTTGAACTTTCAGATGAGACCACAGCATGGGGAGAGATCTGAAGCAGACATACCCAGCTAAGTCATGCCCAGATTCCTGACCCACAGAAACCACGAAGTAATAGATACTGCTTGTTTTAAACCAGTTTTTGGAGGTAATTTGTTATGCAGCAGTAACTAGGCTGTCTGTCCTGCCCCACAGCCCATTCTTTTAACAGCTGTACTCCAGAAAATGATTTCATTTTCTGCAGGTTTCTTCTTTTCTATTCATTTTGGCCACTTTTATGATCTTCTTGAGAATAGGTAACAGATCTTTTTGTTTTCTGTAGTATAACATCTCTAAGATGCCTCCTCAATAGCAAAATCAAATCAGTATGAATATCCCACAAGGCCAGTGAAATACCATCCTAATGTTCTGTGGCAGAAGATGTTTTGTTACAAAGTCATATAATAAAGTTCAAAACAATTCTGTGATAAGCGTGGATGACAGGAGTGAAGCAACTGCCCACACATGTTACCCAGGGGTGTGCGGGCCCCACAACAACGCAGCCCAGCCCTCTGCCTTCAAACTTGACAGCTACGGAGTTACAGGCGGATGAGGATGGCGGGGGGGGGGATAGTCCCTGTCCTTTCCCAAACTCTTGAAGCACTTGGAAGAGTTCTGGTGTCATTCAGCAAAGACCAATCCCGAAATGACCCTTCTCTGAGGTGTGAGTTGATGAGATCCACTAATGATTCTATTAGTAACAAGCAGTTACTACGGCACATGCGCTATGGCATCATGCACTAAATTAAGCACCTAACAGAGATCATGCTACTTAATTCTTACATTCTTGTGAGGCAGGCACTACACTCCTCTTACACAGAGGAGAAAATAAGGCCCAGAGGAGCTGAGCAACTTGCCAAAATTATAGTTAGACTTTAGCAGAGCCAGGATTTGTATCCAACAATAAAGGCCATGTTCTTAGCCACGCTACACACCCTATCTCATTCAGAAAACGAGTACTGTTTGTCTGCCTGCCATTTATGTTTCTGAAAGTGTCATCTTATTCCTAAACTTGTTGTCAGCTTTCTTTAGTTCTAGAGTAAGTTTATAAGTCTGTCAATACTTTGCCCAATTCCTTCAATAACCTAGCATGTTAATGAATTTCCTCCCATAAATGTCAAACTAAACAACACATTTTAAAAACTAATGGCTATTCCCAAACTGGAAAACCAACCAAATGTCCATCGAGAAATGGCTAAATTATGGTATATTCATATAATGGAAAACTACTTAGCAATACAAAAGGAACTACTGACACACAGTACATGGGCAAGTTTGTGTATATACGTGTGTGTGTGTGTATATGAATTTATAAAAGTTTATATATATAAATATATATACACACATATTTGTATATGTGTTTTCATGTTTATATATGTATATATGCATACACATAAAATTTACATGGATGTAATATACATATATAAATAAGTACATATATAAATTTTGCCAGAAAGAAGCCAGATACAAAAGAGCATATATGGTATCATTCCATTTACGTGAAGCTCAAGAACCGGCAGCACTAATAAGGTGACAGAAATCAGAAGGTGGCTGCCTCCTGGTGGACTGGCTGGGAAGAAGGGAGCTCTCCAAGATGACAGAAATGTTCTATTAGTTCCTTTGATGAGGCAAGTATACGGTGTGTGTAACACTAGAACTCTTCAGACTCAACAGTTAAGATCTATGCATCTTATTGTATATAAATTATACCTCAAAATTTTTAAAGCCTATAAAATGAAAACTTTAGAAGTGTTGGCCTTTTCTTGTCACTTACCAAGAGCGTTCCTTCCTCAATGAAATCCCTTCAATTTCTCTCAAGTTTAATGAGTTGTTTTTTACCTTTCAATCTCTTATTGTTGGCAATTAATTTGCTTTGGCATAAGACATAAATGTGCCTTAAGTAGTTATAAATGGAACACCTCTTACTCACACCCAGGATGTGCCCCCTTTTCAATCTTATCCCCTTCTTCCTATCGGAGGAAACAAAGATCCTAATTTGTACAGCATTTCCCTGCTTTTCTTCATAGTTCTATCACCTATATACGCATCCCTAATCTAAATAATATACTTTAGTTTTGCCTGCTTTTGAACTTTATATTAATGGAGCCATTCTGTACACATTTTGTGTCTTGTTTCCTTTACCCTGACATTAAGGTTTGTAGGATTCAAACACATTATTGTATGTTAAGTTTATCATTCATTGTTGCATTGTATTCCCCTGTATGAACACACCACAATCATTTACCCATTCTGGTGTTCATGGACAGTTGGCTCATTTACAATCTTCAAGTAGTACAAATAGCATGAACCTTCTTATATACATCTCCTGGCGCACATGGACACTTGTCTCTGTGCAAAATATCCCTGGAGGCAGAAATAGGCCACAAATAAGTGAATCTTCAACTTTAGTAGATCATGTCAAGCTGTTTTCCAAAGCAGGTGTACCAGTTTATACCACACAAGTGATGTTAATGAAAAATGTTTCTTAACCATTTGGATCTTTTATCTTTAAATACCTGTTCAAACCTTTTGACCATTTTTCAATGGAGTTGCCTGCCACTTTTCTACTGGTTTGTAGGAATTTATTATAGATGTGCAATATATGTCTTTTCATGGGGTAGATGCGTAATAAGTATGTTCTATTATATATAGTATATGTAATAGAATAGAATATATAATATTCTATTATATATTTCTTAATTTCAATATGGTCAAATTTATCAGTCTTTCCTTTAGAATTAGGGCTCCTTGGTTTTGTTTTAAAAATACCTCCTCCCTTCCCAAACTGCTAAAATAAAAAACCCTCCATATCTTGGGGTCACAAAGATAATCTATATTTTGTTCTCAGCTTTACGGCTTTCCTTCATTTAGGTCCAATGTGGATAACCTGGAGTTTATCCTGTGAATGGTGTGACCCGGGAACTCGCTGCCTCAGAACCATTATTTAAGAGTACTAGCATTCCCCACTGATGTACAGGCCACCTCTACCACACATCAAACACAGATGTTTCCAGTTCTCTAGTCTGTTCCCCTGGCCCACCTGTCTGTCTTCTGCCAACATTACACAGCCTTAATTTTGAAAGCTGTAAAATATTAAGAGCTAAATGTCTCCTAAGATTGTTTGGCAATCTTTGGCTCTCTGAGTTTTCTTTTTTTCAGGATTTTATTTATTTATTAGAGAGAGAGAGAGCGCACGCGCGCACAAGCAGGGGAAGGGGCAGGCAGAGAGAGAAGCAGACTCCCCACTGAGCAGGGAGCCTGATGCGGGACTCATCCCATCTAACTGAGCCACCCAGGAGCCCGGCTCTGAGTTTTCATACAAATATTGGAATCAGCTTGCCAAATTCCACAAAATATCATGTTGGAATTTTGATTAGCATAGTACTGACTGTACAGATCAGTTTACTGACATCTTTAAATAATGAGTCTTCTAATCTATGAACATGGTATATTTTGCCACTTAGTCTTTGATGTCTCTCAGTGAAATTATGTATTTTTCCCTGCCAGATTTCTGCAGTTGCATTTATTGTTAGATACCTAATTTTTATACTATTTTAAATGTTTTTTTATATTTGCTGATACACAGAGATACGATTGATTTTAATGTTGATTTTGCAACCAGTATTCTTCTAAACTAATTTATATTCATAATTTATCTGTAGCATCTTTTTATTTTCTCTGCAACAGAAATTTCTATGCAGATAGATGCAATCGTATTATCTGCACATCATGCCAGTGTAGTTTCCCTCTTTCCTAATCTTATACCTTTTACTTACGATTCCTGATTTACTTTATCAGCTAGGATCTCCAGCACAAAACTGAATACAACTGGTCATAATGTGCATTCCTTTTTCTTGATCCCAATGAGAAAATTTTCAATATTTCACCATTAAATATGGTATCCACTCTAAGTTTTTCAGTAGATAATCCTTACTCAGATTAATGAAGTTCCTTCCCTTCCTGGTTTGCTAATTTTTTAAATCACGAAAGTATACTGAACTTCAACAAATTGATTTTTCTCATCTATTGTCATAATCCTATTTAAGTGGCACAGAACTGGGTTATTTTCTTAGCTATCTGACAATTGTCATTTAACTGGAATATTTAACGTAATTACCTGATGCATTTGCATTTAAACCTACCACCTTGTTCTGTGTTATTTGTCCCACTTGTTCAGTGTTTCCTTCTCTTCCCCTTTTCTGGGATTTACGATGCATGTTTTATTCCACTTTTTCCCTTTCCACGTATTTAGTGGTGAATCTAGGAAATACCGCACGTGAAAAGTATGTGAATCTCAACAATATACTTTTCATGTTTGCTTTAGATATTCTGATCTTAACACTAAACATACTTGTATCATGGACAGACCATTCAGGGACTGCATGTAGCCCAAAGAGCACGCTGAATGAGCAGAAGCTGCAGGTTGACTAGAGGGGGCTTTGCCATGAAGCCCGGTCAGGACGAATACAGGTCATCACAGCCCTGGATGGAGCTAAATGGCCCATGACAGGTGTGGAGCATCTCCCAGACCCCAAGCCCAAAACAGCAAATGAGCTCTGATTTTAGTTTCAAATTACGACACTCAGGATTACTTATTTATAAACATGAAACACAGGAAGTTTTTATTTACACTAAAGAATTTAGAATGTGATTATACAGTCTACATCGTTTATTTAAAAATTACAATTTGAGGGACGCCTGGGTGGCTCAGTTGTTAAGCGTCTGCCTTCAGCTCAGGTCCTGGTTCTATGATCCTGGGCTTGAGCCCCGCATCGGGCTCCCTGCTTGGAGGGTAGTCTGCTTCTCCCTCTCCCACTCCCCCTGCTTGTGTTCCCTCTCTCACTGTGTCTCTCTCTGTCAAATAAATAAAATCTTTAAAAATAAATAAATAAATAAAATAAAAATTACAATTTGATCCCTTAAGCAACAAGTTTCAAGAGTATATTTAATACTCTAAGGATTTCACAAAATGGTTTTGCCCCAAACATCCATTAACAGAGGTGCTATGTGGTATAACAAAATGGGAAGGGCACAGGTAAGAGAAAGAATAAATATTATTTCCCAAGATTGTCAAGCATCCCTCAGGTACCTATCAAAGGCTAGAATCATGTCTGTAGCCAGGGCTGTCCAGTCCAAGCCAGGTTTTCTGTCTTCCAAGGCCCTGTGTACACTGTTGCTTCTGACTAATTCCTGTCTGCACCCCCCAACTATCTCAACGTACCCTTGAAGACTCAGCTCAGGCTCCCTTCACTTCCTCCAGAGAGCCATTCTGATCTCCCCAGTAGAGTTCAGGTACATCCTGTGGGCTCTCATAGCTCCCAGATACACCTCTATCGTCCCACTTACTACCCTGGATAATCAATCGCTTCACTCTCCTGGAACGGCTGCAGGCTCCAAGAAAGGGCACGTCTTCTGGCCCAGCACAATGGTGCTCAATAAACCTCCGCAGAAGGAAAGGAAAGGACGCTTGCCCTGCAAGGGGAGAAAGTGTCCTATCCATGCATATCCCCAGGGCTCAGCACAAAGTGGATGCTCAACTACCTACCTGCCCAGTCAAGGAGTCCATCGAACACCTATGTTCTTTCCACTACACCACACTGCCTCCTGGATTGAAAGTCGAGAGACCTGATTTTTACCCTTGTCTTTGTCACTAACCACCGGTGAGAACTTTGGCAAAAGCTCACTCTCTCACTGGCAGTCAGGCTCCACACCTTAAAAATGAAGGCATGAAAGCTTCTGCAGACTCTCAAACTTCACTGTAAAAATGAAGACTGCAGTTGTCTGTCCATGCTTACCTAGACCATCACCAGGGTTTCTAGGCATTTGCCTGTACTCGTTTTTTCCCATCTAATTCAAACATTTGTTTTCAGGCAGACTGACAAAGCAGCGAAGAGCTCTGGCACCTGGCCCCCAAGTTCAAATCCCTGCTCCTCTGTTTTGTAGCAGATGATTCTGAGCTAATTCCTTCTCTTCTCTGCACCAGTTTCCTCATGAGGGCAAGAGGGATGAGACTGCCTAGCTCGCAGGATTGCTAAGAGGTTCCCACTAGCCAATCTATGTAAGGTGCTTCCAAGAGCACACCAGGCCTGTGTTGGCTCTCACTACTATTAGGTGCCACTTAGTGGTGGGTAATTTAACTCTCCTACTGGCCATTCTCCAGGTTTCTTAAAAGGATAGCATAAATGCATCCAAGACAACTTCATCTCATCCATTATCCCTTTCTTATCCAACCACAACCCAGTCTCCCATTCTTCCTTTCCCCGTGGTGTTTCAGTCCTCCTCATGAAGCAGGTGTCCACCACAGTGCCTAGTGTGGGGGTCCGGTAACTCAGGAGCCTCAGTAAGCAGTGCTCAGTAAGCCCCCACCCCTGGGCACATGCCTTACCAAGCAGGCAGTAAAATGTCCATTTAACTTGGACCTGGTAGTACCTGGTCCATAAGGGGGGATCCAACTGGGAATGCATAGTTAGGAAAAGGGGGGAAAGGGGAGACTTAAGGAAAACATGGAACATTCCTAGGTAAGATTTGGCCAGACTGATTCTAAGAACCCCAGAAGGGGAATGGATTGGGGCTGGTGCAGGAGGAGGCTGGAGGGCAGAGAATGACTCTCATGTGAGTCCCAAGGGATGGGTAAGAAAGGGGTCTGGACAAGGCAGTTCGAGGCCTGGGACTTGGCAGGAGTTCGGGCAGGCTTGCCCTGATGAGGCAAGGCAGAGCAAACGCCAGACGGGGAGTCGGGAAATCTGAGTTCTAATCCTAGACGTACCCTTGCCGTTCCCTGCCAATGCCAGGAGTTGCTGCATTCCTCCAAGTTTCTGTTTTCTCCCCAGTAAAATAGAACCATCTCCTCACAGTACCCCATGGCTCTGGGCCTGTGTTTGGGGACCTGCAAGTTTTCTACAAGAGTTTTCCATTAGTGTTTTCATTCAATAACCTAAAAAAACAAACAAACAAACCTAAGGTAAACCTTTTCCAAGTTGCCTTATAAACAGTGTGGACACACGCTTTCAGTTCCTACAACTTCAGTACCAGCATTTGTATTTGTTAACAACTAATTTGACACCAAACTATACTACTTTCATTGTCTTGGCCTAATAATGATAGAACGGAAGTACACTTAATTTGTGAAGGAGTGAAGAATGTGCTAGATCTAAATGAAGGCCAACTGTATCCCAGGAAAAGTTTCGGATCTGCAAAGAGGAAAATTTAGACTGGCAAATCAAGGAACCACATAGAAGAAGGTAAAAGAGTATGCTTGCTGCCCCTCACTTAGCGAACTCCTTCTAGGCCTTCAGGTCTCTGTGAAATCACTCCCACCGGACAAGAGCAGGCTCCTTGTTACAGCCATCTGTCACTTCCTATACTGTCCCTCACAGGAATGTCAGTCGATTATTATTAAATTTTGCCTATCTGGCTCCAAGAAGCCAAGGGGCCAGGACTCCTCTGTCCTCTACTGAACATACTGTGCCTAGCACATAGTAGGGACCCACACGGTAGGAGAGTGGGCCTCATCCAATACACTCAAACCTCTTAAATACCCACACATAACCCGCTGTCCTCACAACTCCCAGGACAGAGGGCCAGCAGGGAAAGTATTACCTGGGGACCAAAGAAGTTTCTCTCAAAGTCCATGACCAGAGTAGGGGCCCAACAAGGTTCCAGGTGAACTCTATATAGGACCTGCTCTGTGACTTTGGACAAGTTACTTAACCTGAGACCCAGTGTCGCTGTCTGTAAAATGGGGAGAATACTACCTACCTGTGGCAAGCTGAATAAAGATGTCCATATCTTAGAACTTAGAAGCTGTGAATGTATTATTTATATGACAAAGAGGACTTTATAGATGTGATTAAATTATGGGTTTTAAGATGGATGATTATCCTGGATTATCTCGATGCGCTCAATGTAATCAAAGGGTCCTTATAAGAAAGAGGAAGTTAGTAGAGTCAGAGAAGGCAATGTGATAACAGAAGCAGAAGTTGGAATGATGTGCTTTAAAGATGGAGGAAGGGGCCTCTAAAAGCTGGACAAGGCAAGGAAATAAATTCTCTCCTAGTCTCCAAAAGGCACGTCGCCCTGCCAACACTTTTATTTTAGGACTTCTGACCTCCAGAACTGTGAGAAAATACATGTGTGCTGTGTTAAATTGCCATGTTTGTGGCAATTTATTACAACAGCGATAGGAAACTAATACACAACCTCACAGGGGTTTTGTGAGGATTAAATTTATTGACGTGTAAACACGCCAAGATCCCCTGGCACACAGCAAGTGCTCCAAAAGCGTTGGCTGGTATGATTTACTCTTTTTGTCGAATTCCTCACATGGTTGCCAAAGTGATCTAAGCACTCATCTCACCACAAAGTCCCTATTTAAAAGCTTTCAGAGCTCCCCACGGCACACGACAGCTGCCCCTTCAGCCCCTTCTCACCTCTCCGGCCCTCCCACACTGCTCCACGCCCAGTCAGCCAGCACGACAACTTGTCTATTTACTGTCTGACTTCCCTTGCTACGCTGTGAGCGCCACAGGGTGAGGGCTCTGTCTTACCTTTGCGGCCTCAGCGCCCCTCACGGGTTCCAGAACAGAACACAACACAACACAAGTCCTTGATACACAGCTGTCTAACACGCTGAATGAGTTCCATCCTGCGTCAGGCTGAGCACACTTGGCTTGCATTCTCCTCCGATCTTTCCGGACTAGACTCCCTACCTCCACATTGCCCTGGGTGCTTATCAATCTGACTGCATCATCCCTCTGTGTAAAACCCTCCTACTGCTCCCTACCATCTTTAAGATAAAGGCCAAGCCTCAAGCCTCATGGCTTCTTCTGCATTCCCAACCTTATTTTAACTCTTCTGAAATTCTCTTAGTGCCTAGAAAGTCAGGCCTCCCAGCTTCTGGACCCTTATGTATGCTGCTGCCTCTGGCCGAAATACCCTCCCTCGCTCTCTTCACCTGGCTGACACCTCCTCATCCCTCGGGTCTCTGCTTGAAGCTCCTTGAAGGTATGAATTGCTGTTTATCTCATGCCTTGCAGTCCCCCTGGGACCGAGCAGTACAAGGCATCTGCTGAAGGAACAGGAAGTTGTCACTAGACCCTATGTGCTTCCTGGCACTTGACTCACTAATCTTGAATCCTGGATTAACCCGGACCTAGGGGTTCTGCCTTAGTGCTCCTGGCCTTGACTCCTGCCCATCTTCCTGATCTGTACCTGTGACAGCCCCATGGTGATGAGTCATGACCTGATCCATGGTGCCCCCCCCTACCTCGACCCCAGTCCCCAGAATGCACTTACTTTAGCTGTCCCACATCAGGACCTGGCACTTCTGCCAGTGGGAATGGGGAAAAGCATTGTTGTGGACCACTGTTAAACAAATAAGGCAACAGGAGTTATAGGGTTATCCCCTTGGTAAGCTACTGCAGTATTCAAACATGCATACTGAAGACATTCCCCTTCACCTGAACTCTGTTTAAATGTGTATAAAATTCTAACCAACTTTCAGTATTTCTTAAGAAAGGTCTTAAGACAAACAAAACAAAAACAGTGTCTGGAGACCAGGCATTAGGGGTTCTCACAGTGCCTCCTTTTCAATACACTCAGCTTCCTACCAGTGGGTCTGACCCATGTGTTAGTAGGTGAGGAAATAAATTAGTGTTTCACACCCTCTGCAAATTTTAAATAAAACCATAAATAAAAAAAAAATAACAGAAAATGCCAGAGTACAACAGACATTTTCACAGAACTTTTGTTTCAAGTGATACAATACATAAGGGTGTTCCGGATCACAACGGAAAAAATAGGGACTAAGGTCAAAACATGAGCTTACTACGGGCTAAGGTCAAAAATTCTGAGAACTCCTAAGTTGGCTAATCCTTATTTTCTGATCACTTTTCCTTCTTATACCAAAGTATTCTCCGTGTATTTTCCATTCACTTTATTTACAGCCACAGGAACTCTAGGCATTGGGGTGCTGAGATCCAGAATAAACCAGCCAGCCAATGCCAAAAGCCTCTCCACTCCTACCCAACACATAGGGCCAGCTCGGGGAAATATGTGACCCCTTTTGGGAGACTTTAAGGCCAGGTCTTGGACTCCCACACCCAAACTTGAGTGTGCCAAGCTCCAAGATTCTTGGGCGTTACCCACACCTGTCCTTCTCAACCGGGCCCGTGCCACACCCTGCTGGCAAAGAGGGTGCCCTGGCCTCAGCCCTTCAGAAGTGGGTGGGGCCGTCTTGGGAGCATCGTGTAACCTCAGTTCCCACACTTCTGTTTACAATCCCTCTTCACCCATCCCAGGCCCCCTGGGCCGACCCCTCTGTAGGTTAGCCGAGTCAGAGCGCTGGGGGTCCTGGCCGCAGGACCAGGCGGGGGCCTGGGCACACAGCTCTGGCAGGCTGCAGTGGCGGGAGCCGCTAGGGGCCAGGGGTGCTGAGTTACAGTCCGGACCCGGCCGCCACGTGCGCGCTCGGCCACCTCCCGCACGCTGCCGCTCTTACCCGAAAGTCGTGGGCAGTGTCTTTCACTGGCTGCACGCGGTGCCCCTGGTGCCGGGGATCGGCCTGGCACGAGCAGCACAGCAGCTCCTTATCGTCGAGGCAGAAGAGGCTGAACTGGCCGCGGTGCGGGCGGCAGAGGCGCGGGGAGCGGTGGCCCGCCCAGCGCGCGCCCTCGGCTTCCTCACGCAGCAGCTTCTCCACCAGGTTGTTGAGGGTGTGGTTGGTGCGCAGGTCTGCGAGGGCCGCGCGGTCCTTGCACACTGGGCAGGTGGGCGCCACCTGCACCTCCCAGCAGCGGGTCACGCACCCGCGGCAGAAGTTGTGGCCGCAGCGCAGAGTCACGGCGTCGCGGAAGGGGTCGTAGCAGACGGCACAGAGCAGCTCCTCCTTGAAGGAGCGGGAAGGCCCGGGGGACGCGGCGGGACCTAGCTCCATCGCCCCGGCCGCCGGATCCCAAACCTGCAACTTTCGCTCCCGCCCCTCCCACCCGCCTGGAGGCTCCGGGACCCCGCGGTGAGCGGCGCCCGGCCCCTTCCGTTCGGGAGCGCTGAGCGACAGCAGCGCCGCCCAATCGCGAGGGGCGCGCTCTGGCGGCTCCGCCCCAGTTCCGATTGGCGCAGGAAACCCCGGAAGAGCGGGGAGGACCCTGCCCTCTGCGGTCCCCGCCGGTCCTCACTGGTCCTCGCCGGTCCTCTGCGGTCTGGTCCGGTTTAGGGAGAAGGAAATTCCCCAGTTGTGCCGGTGGGCTTCCGTGTCACGGGAAACCTATTTCCGATTTGAAATGCGAAAGGAAGTTCAGGAGCCTCTTGCTCAGCCACTCCCTGGAAATTTCTGGTCCGTGAGGCTGGAAAAGAGCGAGCGCTCCACTTCCTGGTTCCGAAGTAGGGGCAAAGATCTGCCCCCCCACCCTTGCTTTCGTTGTTCACTTAGTTTGGCCAGTCTTAATCCTGTGCCCTGGAGTAAAGAGGAAACAGGTGAGAGAAGCGGGTAGTGGGAACACCTCTAAAAAGACCCGTCTGTCCCGTGGTTGCATAAGTGGGAGGGTCACAATTTTTCAAACTCTATTTCCTAATGAGTAAAATGGTGATCGTATCCCTTGTCTACGTGAGATGTGAGGATTAAAATTAAATAAATATGGAAAGTACTCATTACATCAGGCAGGCCCCCGTTAAAACAAAAAGAGTAAGGATTGTTTTGAAGTGAGCTATGGGAAGTAGAATCCAGGCTGAATTCCTACCTGCTATAGCAGGCCTGACTCTCTTCCCAACTCCCCATTCCTGCCTCAGTTTGATCACTTTACAGCCTTCAGATGTAGGATTCCATTCCCCTGACACACGTCCATTTTCCCGGCTTCTGTTGGAAGACAGTTCTCCATGTGTCATTTTTCTGTATTTGAGCAGAGGCACTGACTGCCTTTTTTGGGATATCTTCAAGAATGTATCTGTGGTGAATAGCCTTGGACAACAAATATCTCCCTCCAGGCAAAGATCTGGCCGACTTAATCTCCGTTATGAGAGATTGTTTCCCTGAGCTTCTAATTGCTCTTCTATAAGGCAGCCTGCCATGGCCCTCATCACAGAGGATTCTGGGAATCAGGGCTCAGAAAAGTGGCCCAAATGATAATTCTCGGACTATTGTTACCAACATTAGTAATAAGCTGCTCTTTGTCTCTGGGATCCAGGACTCTCACCTACCAGCATTCTTGAACCTGTTACAGGCTAACTTGTTAATTTGCAAAAAGCCCAAAATCTCAGTCGTTTTATAGTTCTTGACAGTTGTCTTCCAAACTTTTCCTCAGAGTAGCCTGTTTCCCACAATGCCAAGGGGATGAACACCACCAGTTACTGCCTTCTGCAGTGTTTCTTATGCATGGTTCATGGTCCTCCTGCATTACCTGGGGAGCTTTCTAAAAGCAGATTCCTGGGCCCACTTTGATCTACTTGCCTCTCTGAGAGAAAGGCCCAGGTATTTGCATTTTCACGGACTCTCCAGGGATTCCCAGGCACACTAAATCTTGAGGCCCACTGTTCTAGATCAGATCTGGAGTTAACAGTTAACTGATTCAAAAGTTAACCTGAGGCAGTCTCTGAAAAGGCCACAAGATGGGGCTAATAACCCTACACTCCAGGCACCTCCCTGAAAATCTTGTTTTCTAGTTTCCTTTTCTCTCACTATGTTCTCTTATCTGTGTGTCCCAGTGCTCTGTCAGGCTATCTGTTTTGCTATCTGTGTATTTCATACTGTTCTTACAGGCTTTTCCCTGTTTGTTTTGTCATTGTTTTTCTCAGACTCTGAGTGGGGCCACAAATCAAAACGGGGGTGAAGAATAGAAATTAAATAGATCTTATTTTCTTTAAGCAGAATACAGAAGTTAGCGTTCAACCAATAAAGTTCTCCAGGTTTGGGCGCCTGGGTGGCTCAGTTGGTTAAGCGACTGCCTTCGGCTCAGGTCATGATCCTGGAGTCCCGGGACCGAGTCCCGCATCGGGCTCCCTGCTCAGCAGGGAGTCTGCTTCTCCCTCTGACCCTCTTCCCTCTCGTGCTCTCTCTCTCTCATTCTCTCTCTCTCTCAAATAAATAAATAAAATCTTTAAAAAAAAAAAAGTTCTCCAGGTTTTCGGGAAATCCGGAAAGGACTTGGTTCTATTCCAAGGCCCACCACTAGCCAGAGGCATGACCCAGGGCACTTTTCTGACTTCCTTTTCCTCAACCATAAAAGGAAAGATCCAACTAAATGCTCCAAGTTCTCAGCAGCAGCTCAGACACTCCGAACTTTCTTATGCTTTGCATAATTTCAGTAAAGAGGGTGACTAATACTTACCCAGAGACCAGAAAAGAGAAATCTTGGTGACTATAAACAATTTGTCACCAACTTCTGTATCTGCTTTCAACAGAAAGAACTTTTCCAGAGGACCTTGAAGTTCAGGCTCTCTGTTACACCTACTGAACTAATGTGAAAGTCTACTGGCAGTTCTTGCTGTCTCTCACGTGCCCCATCCCAGACCCCAGGCATTCTTGCCAAGCACTGCCACTTTCCAAATCCCTGCTATACCCATGAAGGTGTATGTAAGGGATGACGACTATTTTTCAAATGTTGTGGTAGAGAAAAAATTCCTAGGTGCAGAAAGATGGGTGAATTTTTTTTTCTTTTCTTTTTAGATCAGTAAACTAGAAAGTGACTCCTGCAAATAAAAGGCAGAGATTAGATTAACAAGATTAGATTTTAAAAAGAAAAGACCTAACTGTATGCTGCCTAAAAGGAACCCAGTTTAAATATAAGCATACAAATAAATAAAAAGGATAGAAAAAGATATGCTAACAGGAGTCAAAGCTGGGGTAGTTCTGTTAATATATGAAAAGCAGATTTCATATCAAAGACTGATAAAGGGATAATATTCTATAGGATGGCTGCTGAGTCCCAACAGTTGCAGAGCTGGCAGTTGCAAGAGCAACTTCCAGAAATAGGTAACCAGAGATGCAAACATGATTGAGCTTATTCAACAGAAATACCATGGAAGTCTTTAAAGAGATCACTATAGTCCGATGCTTGATGTGGGACATAGAGATGACTGGGGCCTTCTCTGAAGCCTGAACCATGGGGAAAAAAGGAGGGTAGGGGCTCTGATTTAGTTTGAACAATGCGGGGAGAACTTCTGTAAGAAGTAGTGTTAATGTAACTGGTTATGGATAAACCTAAGGTAGTAAATTGCCTGCCTCTGGGTCAGATTTGGTTGAAGACTTCTTTTATTTGATCCACATGTTTTTTTCCCCCTCTGTATAATACATAATTTATGATCTTCTAAACTTCAACTTTTATTTTTTGTTTTTGTTTCAAGTTTTTATTTAAATTCCCATTAACATAGAGTGTAATATTATTTTTAGGGGTAGAATTTACTAAATTCATCACTTACATATAACACCCAGTGCTCATCACAAGTGCCCTTCTTAATGCCCATCACCCATTTACCTCATCCCCCTCCACCTCTCCTCCAGCAACCCTCAGTTTGTTCTTTCTGGTTAAGAAAGTTGTTCTATGGCTGCTTGCCTCATTTTTGTCCCCCCATGTTCACTTGTTTTGTTTCTTAAATTCCACATATGAGGGAAATCATATGGTATATGGTATTTGTCTTTTTCTGATTGATTTATTTCACTTAGCATGATACACTCTAGCTCCATCCATGTCATTGCAAATGGCAAGCTTTTGTTCTTTTTTATGGCTGAGTAATATTCCATTATATATATTTATATATATATAAAATATATATTTTATACATAATATATCCCACAATTTCTTTATCCATTCATCAGTCAGTGGACATTTGGTAAGCCTCAACCTTTAAAATGCAACTCAAAATGATTAAACAGTAAGCAGATGGATTATCTCATATCACCAAAAGTCTAGAGGCAAGAAGGCTATGTCCAACCGAAAGACACTGAGACCCCAGATTCTTTCCATCTTGCAGGTCTGCCTATGGCTTCCTTTTGGTTGGAAAATTACTGCAACAGCTCCAGGCATCTTACCCTGATATCAGCCAATGTCCATAAATGGAATAGGACCATTTCCCTCTACTATGTCTCATTTTCAGAGCTAAGAAACCTTTTCTAAAACCCTCCAGAAGACTTCTCCTCACACCTTATTGGTCAGAACGGGATCACACACTCACCTCTAAATGCATCACTGGCAAGAGGAATAAGACCACTATGATTGACTTGAACCTGTCGGGATTTACCTGAGTCATGGAAGTAGAGAGATGGTCACTGAGATACATTTGGGACTTGACTATTTATTAAGAAAGAGAGGGAAATTGCCATTAGGTAGGCAACTATAGGTTTAGGACAGTTGCCAACATTTGCAAATTAGGAGATTTTACATAAAAAGTCAAGATTTCTATTTTTTTATTTAAAAAAATTGTGCTATGTAAACGTAAAATTCATCCTAAGCATTTCTAAGTGTACAGTTCAGTAATGTTAAGTATATTCCCATTGTTGTGCAACCAATATCCAGAATTTTCCATCTTGCAAAACTGAAACTCTTTACCTATTAAACAAATCTTTTTCCCTCCTTCCCCCAACTCCTGGCAATCACCAGTCTACTTTCTGTCTCTATGAATTTGATTATTCTAGGTACCTCATATAAGTGGAATCATACAGTATTTGTCTTTTTGTGCTGGGTTATTTCACTTAGTATAATGTCCTCAAAGTTCATCCATGTTGTAGCCTGTGTTAGAGTTTCCTTCCTCCTTTAAAGCTGAATAATATTCCATTGTATGGGTGGAACACATTTGTGTTTATCCACTCATTCATCGATGGACACTTGGGTTGCTCCCACCTTTGGCTCTTGTGAATAATGCTGCTATGAACATGGGTGCATAAACATCTCTTCGAGGCTCTGCTTTCAATTCATTTGGATATATTCCCAGAAGTGGACTCTGGATCATAATGGTAACTCTACTTTTACTTTTTTTGAAGAACTGCCATACTGTCTTACACAGTAGCTGCACCATTTTATGTCCCTACCAATAGTGCACACGGGGTCCAATTTCTTCACATCCTGGCCTCCACTTGTTCTTTTCTTTTCTTTTTTTTTCTTTTCATTGTAGACATCCTATTGGGTGTGATGTGATATCTCCTTGTGGTTTTTAT
Organism: Eumetopias jubatus; assembly: GCF_037043125.1. Lineage (NCBI taxonomy): Eukaryota > Metazoa > Chordata > Mammalia > Carnivora > Otariidae > Eumetopias > Eumetopias jubatus. The sequence continues at coordinate 49,046,382 of NW_028274808.1, forward strand.
TTACATTTCCCTAATCATTAGTGGTCTTGAACATCTTTCTATATGCTTATTGGCCATTTGGATATCATCTTTGGAGAAATGTTGATTTAAGTCCTTTGCAGATTTTTAAATGAGGTAATTTTCTATTGTTGAGTTGTATGAGTTCTTTCTATCTTCTGGATATTAACTGCTTATCAGATATATAACTCGCAAATATTTTCTCCCCTTCTGTAGGTTGCCTTTTCACTTTGTCGATTTTGATGCATAGAAATTATTTATTTTGATGTAGTCCAATTGATCTGTAGCTATTTTTGTTGCCTTTTGATGACATATCCAAGAAACAATTGTCAAATCCAATGTCATGAAGCTTTTCCCTATTTTTTTCCTAAGGTTTTATAGTTTTAGATCTTACGAGTAGGTTTTCAATCTATTTTGAATTAATTTTTTAAAGATTTATTTATTTGAGAAAGAGTGTATGAGTGAGGGGAGGGGCAGAGGGAGAGAGAGAGAGAGGGCAGGCACCCTCTGAGTGGAGAGCCCAATGCTCCCAGGACCCCAGGATCATGACCTGAGCCAAAACCAAGAGTTGCACCCTTAACCGACTGAGTCACCAAGGAGCCCCTCCATTTTGAATGAATTTTTACATATGGTGTAAGGGAGGGATCCAATTTCACTCTTTTGCATGTGAATAGCCAGTTTTCCTGACACCATTTGTTGAAGAGACTGTCCTTTCCTGCACTGAATAGCCTTGGCACTGTTGTTCAAGATCATTCAACCACATACACAAGAGTGTATTTTGGGGCTCTCTATTCTATTCCGTTGGTCTATATGTCTTTCTGTCAGTACCACATTTTTTCATTACTGTAGCTTTGTAGTAAGTTTTGAAATCTAGAAGTGTGAGACCTCCAACTGTTCTTTATAAAGATTATTTGGCCATCAGGGTCCCTTAAGATTCCATACAAATTTTAGGATGGATTTTTTTTTTTTTTTTTTTTGCATTAAATGTTTTGCCAGTCTGCCTGTAGCAGCCTGCTCTCAATGCCGCTTGATGCTTCCTAGTGTGGGCTAGGCACAGAGAGCCAGCCGCATTTGTTAGAATTGCAGATGTCAGTAATGGCAAGACAAGGTTCATATGGCCATGCTATTGCTTCAGAACTTATCCATAGGCTGTGGGGACCCGGCGAGCTCCCTCACAGGTGGGAGTGAAGGATTAAAAGCCAAGAAGGCCAAAGTCACAGAAGTCATGGAGCTGGCCTGAACTGGGCAGGGCAGCAGGCAGGCTCCATTTCCACACGGGCACTCTGCATGAGTGCCCTGCAGCCCACTGCCCTGCAGCCATCCTGGGGAGCTACGCAAGGCCAGACAGCGGTGCCCGGAGCTGTGGAAATTGCCCGCCCTCTGTGGCACTGAGACTCTGCCTATTGTCTTTAAAAGGAAAATAAAAACATTCTTCTGACTTCTCCATCTGCCCTCCCTCTTGGGTCCCCAAATTAATTTCTCAATGGATTTAATATGGTTTTATTTTTCCCAAAGAGATTCACTTTGGATTACGTCCAGGAATCCTTTTTTTTTTTTCCTCCATGGAAAGCTTTCATTTATTTTAACTTTTTCACTGTGAACATTTTCAAACACAATGTGAGAGAGAACAGTATAATTAACCCCCACCTACCCATCATTCAGCTTACATCAGTATTCAAATTTGCTATTTTTGTCTCACTTCTCCCCTCCACATTTGGGGGGATGGGTATGGTGGAGTATTTTAGGTAAATCCTCCCCCATCTTTTTTATAGTAGGCTCCACACCCAGCCTGGAGCCCAACACAGGGCTCAATACCACGATCCTGAGATCATGACCTGAGCTGAAATCGAGTCAGATGCTCAACCGACTAAGCCATCCATTCGCCCCAGTGATGGAGTATTTTAAAGTAACCATTATTTTTATTTCAGGAACACATTTTTAAAAGTTGCAACAGGATATAATACCTTCCATTTATTGCCAGCTATGAGCCATGGCGCCAGCAGGAACATTTACACGTGTTATTTCTAGTCCTTCTGACAACCCTGTAGTAAGTTAGTCCCATTTTATAGATGAGGAAATTGAGGTTCTGCCTTAATTTAGAGACAAAAGAAAATAGGCTGAGCGATAGTACATTAGAAGTACATTTGAAGCTATGGTGACAGAAAAGCCCCAAATGCAGCAACATGAAAAATTTAAATTTCTCATGTAAAAGTTCAAGTTGGCCCAGACCATGTCTAGGGCTAGCATTGTCGCTTGATGGCACTAGGGACCCAGACTTCATTTCTCAACACCACAGATCAGGATGGTGGCTCTGGGTTCCATCATTCGGTGCAGGTGGAAAATGAAATGGTAGAGGCTTGCCCCTTTCCTTGACGGCATGATCCTGAAGCTGCACACATAACTACCACTCACCAGCCATTGCCCAGAACTTAATCACTGGCCATACCTCCAAAGGAGACTGGGATGTGCAGTCTTATTTGGGGCAGCCTAGGACCAACTAAAAATCAGGGATTCTATTATAAGGGAAGAAAGGAGGACAACCAGCTGTGCCTTCATGAATGGAATAGAGTCCTTTTGAAGTCAAGGTCATGGTTTTGAGGTTTGGGGTTTTTTTTGTTGTTTTGGGGGGGACTTGGCCTCAACTGTGGTCCATTTAGCAAACCCGGTGGTGCCTGGTTTAATTAGAGGTAGATGTCCTTTGGTGATGAAGGATTTCAGTTATTTAATCCTTGTGCCCATGACTTTTTTCTTTTTTCTTTTTTTTTTTTTTTTTTTGCTCAGAACACTTATAACCATACTATTCTTTTAAAATGAAATGTATTCTGATTTTTTTTTTTTTAAAGTAGGCTCCATGCCCAGCACGGAGCCCAATGTGGGGCTTGAACTCACAACCCTGAGATCATGACCTGAGCTGAGATCAAGAGTCAGACGCTTAACCAACTGAGCCACACAGGCACCCCAAAATGAAATGTATTCTAATAACAAATTTACATTACGTGATTTCATTCCATTATCCATAATAGAGAGACTCCGATGACGTATCATTACATGTCAATAATGGGTTTATATTCAGCCCTGCTCTTTCCCACCTGGGTGGCTGTGGACAAATTATTTACCTTTTCCAAGCCTCCTTTCTACAAAATAGGAATACTGTTACTTACCTCAGTGAATTGTTGTGAAGGCCCATTAGGTGATGGATGAAAGTTCCAGTCACACAGTGAACACTTGATTGTATCTGTATAACTGATACCTATGTAATCACTCCCCCCTAAACCTACCCTATTCCTATTTTTTCTTTCTTTCTTTCTTTCTTTCTTTCTTTCTTTCTTTCTTTCTTTCTTTCTTTCTTTCTTTCTTTCTTTCTTTCTTTCTTTCTTCCTTCCTTCCTTCCTTCCTTCCTTCCTTCATTCCTTCCTTCCTTCCTTCCTTCCTTTCTTTCTTTCTTCCCTTCTTTTCTTTCTTTCTCTCTCTCTTTCTTCCTTCCTTCCTTTCTTCCTTTCCTTCCTCCCTTCCTTCCTTCCTTCCTTCTCTTCTCTTCTCTCTTCTCTTCTCTTCTCTTTTCTTTTTTTCTTTTCTTTTCAAGTAGGCTCCACAACCAGTGTGGGGCTTGAACTCACAATCCTGAGATCAAGAGTCTCATGTTCTACCGACTGAGCCAGACAGGCGCCCCTAATTCCCATTATTTCTAAAAATAAAATCATAGCATGTTATAGCACAATAGTGCATATTTTCATATCTATCAGTTAATTGGGGCATCACAGTACCCTGTGAAATAGGTTGGGGAGGTACTTCTTATTCCTCTACTCTCCTAGATTAGGAAACACAAACTCAAAGAAATGGATTGACCTGGCCAAGGTTACGTTGTTCCCTCTTGACCGGCTCCTTCCCGTGCGCATCTAAACCTGCTCCGTTGGCTACCATCTTAAAGTTTAGAACACACAAGGAGCCGTCAGTAGAATTTTAAAAGGCCATTTACATAGAATTCTAGGCTCCTGGAAGCATTTCTGATAGGTTTTTTTAAAAGGCAGGTAACAGGCTGACGTGTGACCCTGTCACCTTAACTTTTCATGACTGATACTGGCCAAGACATAGGGAGACCTACAGGCACAGTATCCATCCCAGGGAGTTTCCCAAGGTCTCTTTAATAAATAAAACCTATTATCCTATGATGCCAGGGACTAGGTTTCAGAGCTTTAAAGAAATATCTGTGAAGAATTCAACATCCTCTGAAAATTTTGAAAATCTGAAAACTTTTCTCGAATTAGGGCCCGATTAGATGGTAGTTTATGGATTTGGCCACAGGGCGGCAGCATACACAAACTCACCTTTCCTTAAACCTGTTTGGATTAGTTTTCCTCCTTAGTTCCCACTGCCTCCCGCCCAACACAGACCCTCAACAGCTAATGCAAGTATCTAACTTTCAACAGCTCAACATTCATCTCCTCATTCCCATGCACAGGAACACGGAGCCCCCATTTTCCGAAGCCCTCTGACAATCTGCTTGTAGTGTGGTCAGTTGGTCCGTTAGTCTTCCCCCACATTTTGCCTGCTAACTCCAGTTTACCAGTCCCACTTGCCTGATCACCCCGAGCCCTAGCCAAGGTTTTCCCTGACACCTTCTGACTGCTTTGCAGGTTGCCAGCATTACCTGGTGCTGGGGACAGCATGAACAGGTGAATGGGATGAACCAGGGGGAGCTCCTGCAAGTGTGGCTATGAGCTCCCATCCGATGGGTTGTCAGTTGCCTTGGTTGGGCAGGTCGGCCCCAGGCTCAGAGATTCGGATTGTCAGTAAACCCGCAGTGCCATCCAGGTATCTGCATTTTAAAAGATACAAGTCATCCTTCCTCTGGTCACATTGAGAAACATTGACTTTCTGGCTTTGTGGCCTTGGACAAATTAAGGAATCTTAAGTCTTGGTTTTCTTTTCAGAAAATGGGAGAAATTAAATGAAATTGTGTCAACTGAATGCTTTCTTAGCAACACTGGTTGGCATTCAGACATGCTCACCAAATGCTGGATTTTTCTATTGTTCTCCTGGGGTGGCTGAGTTCGGGGTTAGTGGGTGAGGTTGTATTGGGCGGGGGGCCGTCATGTATGCTGGGCTGTCACCTATGGCAACACAACTCAAGGGGGCGCCATCCTCAGAGACGACCCTTTGAATAGCATGTTCTAGAACTGTGGGAGATCCCAATCCTTCACAGGACCCAGAGTGAAGAAGTTTGGGGCAGGGTCTCTGGGGAGGAACTTGGAGGATGTGGGGGACATTGAGGACATACCAGCTTTCTGACCTTATGCTAAGTCCTGTTCACCTCCTCCTACTCAGGGGGAAAGTCTGGAATTTTTCCAGCAACAGGGGGAAAAGGGTTTCTAAGTGCCCTTGAGTCACTGCCTTGAATTTCACTGCGCTGTTTGCCTGAGTAAAGAGGTGAACCAGCCTCTTTGTTTGGGCAGTGAAGTCAGCTGATATGGAGATGGGGCTGGGTAAAGGCTGCCCAGTTTCTGTGACAATTCTTGGCGCTGCCCTCTGGTCCTGCCCTATCACAGCACAAGCACCTGGATCGGTTCTGCCAAAGCCCTTGGTGATACTCACCTGATCTCCAGTGTCCCATCAAGGGGTTGGGGCCACTTTAGGACAGGGAGAGACCTGGAGGGGCCCAGATGCTGAGATTATGGGAGCCAGGTAACCATCTCCCACTCTGAACCCTACCTGGAGGCTAGAGAGGAAACACCAGCCTCTTAAGTGTGGCCTCCAAACGTCTGCAAGCGGTGTGGGAGGAGGAGGGGAGGGGTGGGAGGAATTGGGAGGGGTCAGCCATTCACAGGGCACGCCCATGGCCATGGCTGAAGACCCCTTTGGGGCTCCGGAGATGGGTCCCCAGGTGGGCACGTGCAGCTCAGGGAATTGATGGCGGCGTCTATTTCAGGGTTTATGGTAAGAGGCTGGAGCCGGCACACACTCAGCACCACCGACAACACACCCCACCCTTTAAGGAAGTGAGGAGGAGAGCAGCAGGGGTGTGGTTAACTGGGAGGAGGAGAGGGGAAAACACAAACCTGTCAGCCCTGTTACTCGGCAGAGGCCTCCGGAGCGGCCACGAACCCCCTACCTGCTGCAGCCCCTGGACCCACCTGTACCTGCCACTGTGCAGCCGGCGCCTCACCTGGCCCAGCCAAGGAGCCGTCGGAGTCAGCGCTTCTCTCAGTGTGAGTCCCCTCCCGCGAGCCGGGCTGAGCGCCCAGCCACAAGTTGGAGGCTGGCCGGGGTGGTAGGGGTTGGAAGGGGGGTGATTCCGAGACTGTGCGTACCTGGACACCTGGACGGAAGCGAGAGTTCTTGCAGAAGGGACTCAGTGGCCGGAGGCGCGGGCGCTGCACGCCTGGCTTGCTAGCCTCCCCCCGGGGCAGAGTGATTCTATTTTTGGAGTTAATTTGATACTGAAGGGTGTTTCTCCCGCTTTGTCCTCTTAACGTATTCTGGGAGGGGAGGTTGGGGGGGGGGATGATGAGAAGGCACAAAATCGCCACCTGCCTCTAAAGGTCAGATCAGAGAGCAACAGAGCAGGGCTTTCAGAATCCAACTTCAGGAGCTGCCTCTGAGCTGCTCCCTGCCCTCCCCGCTCTACCCTCTCCCCGTGCCCTTCAGCACCCCCACCCTGGTCGTCTTCCCAGCACACCCCATTGCTCTGGCATGGACTTCCTGCCCCCCAGAGGGCATTGTCTAAATCAAGCCCTGACTGGAAGCAAGCCGGGTTCCTTGAGAGGCATAGAGGCAGAACTCTAGGGTGTGTGTGTGTGTGTGTGTGTGTGTTTGGGGGTTAAAGTTAACACTGGCTGCTCACTGGTTCATTGTGAAACTACCTTCTAAATTCCACGAAAGGGTTAAGTTCCTTGCTGCCTTCTCTGGCTGTCAGGCTGTGCGTGGGCAAAGCCTTGGGTGGGTGAACAGGGAACATATGGGTGATGTTCTGAACCCACCGAGCCCCACCACCTGCCCTAACCCTCAGCCATCTGACACTGGCATCTCCCCACACCCCAAACTTGGGGCTCAGTCCAATTAGGTTCCCTTAAAGGGGCCAAGGGGAGAAGGGGAGCAGAGTTTGCACACAGAGGAGGCATGTGCGAGGAGGATTTGGGAGCCAAGGAGAAGTTTCCGCTAACCTGTAGCTAGACATGAGCCCCCGGGGACAGTGGGTATGGCATGACCAGGTAAGGGGCACAAGGAGATCTCTCTGAGCCTTGACTGCTCTCTCCTCACCTGAGTCCAGTCCAGGACATGCCCTTGTGGACCTAAGCCCCGGCCTTTCACAACTCTGAGGGAGGAAAGGAGGCAGAGATGAAAACGTGAGTAAGGATAGAAGGGAGGAAGGAAGCAGTCACATTCAAGAGACGAGCTCTGCCTGGACAGTCTCCATCCATCCATTCATTTGTTTAATAAGCATCTGCTGACTTACTACCTGAGGCTACATGTCGGTGCCAGATGTGGAGACACAAGGATGCTTGTGACCCACCCCCGCTCTCTGGAGCAAGCAGCGCTGTGGACAGCGGATGCTGCGTGCTGCAGTATGGGAAGGGGCAGGGATCAGGGTGTCAGGGAAGACTTCCTGGCAAAAGCGACTCCAAGTGGAGACCCTAAGGATCAATAGGAAGTGGCCAGAGAGTGGGAGAGAGGGAAGAAGGCAGGCACAGAACACAGCAAAGCGCTAAGACCTGAGGCCAGAAGCAGTATGACACATTCAGGAACCTGAAAGTAGCTCAGCATGTTTGGAGCATGGAGAGTGCAGGGGCGAGGTGAAGCTGGGTGGGGGGGGGTAGGTAAGTAGAGCCAGCTCCAGAAGGGCCTGCTCAGGCTGCCATGGCAACTCCCACAGGAGCAACACTTAGGACCTAGAGCCAGGCAGGAGACTTCCCAGCATGCCTCTGACTCTAGGGTGGGGTTGCCAGATTTAGCGAATAAAAACACAGGACACTCAGATTTGAATTTCAGATAAGCCATGAATATTTTTCAAGTATAAGTATAGCCCGTGCAATATTTGGGACATACTTATACTAAGACATTAGGTATTGTTTATGTGAAGTTCAAATTTAACTGGGTATCTGGTATTTTATCTGGCAACACTCTTCTAAAAGGAAGGTGAAGATGTTCCCGTGCTGGGAAGTGAAGGATGGGCAGTGCCCAGGTACCAGGAGAACAGTCTTCAGGGCATATTTATCTTGTAACCAATCCTCCTGGATTCCAGTTTGGGATTCCTTCACTGACTGACCATGTTATCTCTTTATTAAAAAAAAAAAAAAAATCCTTGGTCTGCGTGTTTATCTACACAGCTGAAGGACTGTGATGCCTCAGAAAGTGATTGGGCTTTGGAGGCTGATGGACCTGGATGCAAATCCCTGCTTGGCCACTTGCCCACTGTGAAGCTCCATGTAAACCACTTAGCTCCTTGGAGCTGGAATCTCTTTTCTGAAAGAATTCAGGAATAACAGGTTGTTGGGAGGATCTGTGATAATGTATGTAGATTGCCTAGTGAGCAGTCAAGAAAAAGTGGCAAGATTAATTTTTGTAACCCCTTCATAGGTGTGACCAAAGGAGCATCCAGAAAGTGCTTGGGGCTCATTGATTTCTGATTATATTTATCGAGCCCTCAGAGGTGCCCGGGGATATAATGTGGTAGGGGTCCTGCTTCTAGTGAGAGAGTGGGTTAGCTCCTAAGCAGAGAGGGAGAGCCTGAATTGTTTTTTCTCAGTTCTACCCTTCCCTTTGCATGTTACCTGTTTCCAGGGGAGGAGATCCCCAGCTCTCCTCTTGGAGGAGGGTAGTGTGGGGTTGCAGGGGTGGTGGTGGCTCAGGGCAGACTTAACAGAAGGAAAATGTGAATGAATTACAAGAGAGAACCCACATAAAACAGCTAGAACAGTGCCTGGCACAAACATATGCACTATAAAATTTGACTGCCATCATTCCCATTTTTGCGAGTACCTTATTAGAAAAATAGACTCATTGCAGCGGTAGATGAAGTAGGGGTGCCATGTGAACTATGTTTTGACTTTGATGGGAGAATCTGTGAGAGCAATTTAGGGGCCTCCTAAAAGGGAACCGGAAGGAGTTAAGAATTTGTTAAGAGAAAGAGGAAATGGAAATTGTGTTCCCCTTGTGCGGACCATGGAGTTAAAAATGGTCCCTTTCCAATGGCTGAATCTCCCCATCCCCCTGCCTAGTGGTGAGTGTTTTGTCCCCACTCTTTAGAGCAGTACCTGCCAAACAGTGTTCCGAGAAACTCTATGCCATGAGAGGGTCATGGGTGTTCCACTGATGAAATGTTCAGTGGAGCTGGCTCTCGGAGATTTGTCATGTGTCTTTGCACAGACAAGGTCCTGCAGAAAAAGACTTCTGTATCACTGGGTCTTCTAGCATTCTGTGGCTTTGACTCTAGAACCCTGGCAGGGGTGGGGGGAAACCTATTATTGTCTCAAAGGAAATAGCATTTCATGGCTAGTGACTGTTGATGTGGGCGCAGTTCTGGGACCAAGCAGGTCTTTCAGAAGACATTATTCATCCCATAACTCTAGCCAGGAGGGATCTAATTTATCCTAGACTCAGCAGTGTCCAACTTACAGAGAATCTTCAGGGACTGAAGTGCTGGTGCACAGCTGTCCCTGCATCACATATCCCCCATGGACACAGACCCCTACCCGTGTCAGCCAAAACCTTCCTACCGCAGCTTACACCCATTTCTCATGGGTCAGAAAAGCCTGGGAAGAGGATGTCTCCTAGCAAGTGGCCCTCCGTGGTTTTGGCAGTGGCTCCATGTGTGCTGAATACTGCTAAGGCAAGCACACTGATGGTGAGGAAGGGAAGGGAGGGAGTGTACCGTAGGGTAGACCCCAAGTGGTAGGTCTCTACCAGCCCCTACATTTCCCCCTGCCCGGGAGTCATGGGCTCTGGACTATGTGGCCCTGGCCTCCCAGATGGATGGGGCTCTGAGGTGGTCACACATGGGTGGCTGGAGATACCCAACGGCTGGCATGCTCGGGGCTCTGCAAGTATGATTATTAAGAGAAGTTCTTGCTGGCTCGGTGATTGGGGCTTTCTCTTAGACTCTGCGTGAGTTCTAGGGTAAAGGGGGAGGAGTAGGGATGGGGACAGTGGCCTGTCACGCGCACAGGGCTGGTAGTCTGGTGGTCAAGTGCAAAAGCCTAGAGTCAGTCGGCCAGGGTTCCAACTCCAGCTCCTGGACTCCCAAACTTGACATTAGGCAAGTCCCTTGGCCTGGTCATCCTCATCCAGAAGATGGAGGTGATTGAGGGGGCCGGGGGAGCAGGCGTGTACCAACCTGCATGGCCTGTTTCAATATTTTATCATCCCAGATGGCCTTATGCACCAGCTTCCTAATAGCCTCGACTGAACGCAAAAATTTGGTCCTTCAACAGGCATCACGGTTGGTGTTGAGTAAGTGTGGCTCTTCTTATCGTTATATTTTTACACTTAGGGTTAATCTGAGTGGGTGGGAAGCCCCTGAGGAAAAAAGCCATCCTCAGAGGGGCGGCACTTGGGGCTCTTCCTCCTGCATGCTGTCTCCCTGACAAGCATCACTTCTCCAGCAGTATTTGCTTCTTGCCCTGCACCCTACCCCCACCTGCGCCACCCCCACCTGCACTGCATCTGATGAACAGCCAGCCCTAATGAGCTCTTGAGCCCAGGAGACTTTCTGCAAATGCCCATCAGACACTGGAGTCGGCATGATCACTTAAGCGGACAGGCTTCCCGAGCTGAGCTGGTGGCTTCACTTTCTGGGGTTCTCAGCACCCTGAACAAAGCTCTGAGCTGTGTGAGGGGGTGGCAGTGGGGGAGGGGACCGCTTTTTGAGTCACTCTGCTGTTTCCCAAGGGATAATTATTACTCATGATGACAGTTTGATTAAGAGAGCAGGCTGGAGGCTGCAAATTCCAATGCCCTTTTTACCTAGACACGATGGGCGGATGGATGGGAATGCAGGATTTGTTTTCCAGGTAGGCTGCGGGTGGGCGGCAGGAAAGGATGCTCCTCTGGTTCCCAAGGCCTTCTCCCCCAGCCCTTTCCCCAGCACGAAGGGAACTGCTGGTTTCATAAGGCAGCTGGGCAATGCGGTTAGAACTAAGATCAACCACTGCCAACATCCACGGAAGGGTGATCCTTCCCCTTTTCTATATCGCGGCTACAAGTTCACTAACACTTTCCTCCTCTCCAGTGCCTTTCTTGCCTTTTCTGTCTTGAAATGCAGCAGCAAAGATTCTGGCCACGTCACTCACTAGCCTGTGGGGGGGCAGGGGGGATCACAGGAACACCCCACGCCCAGTGTTTAGAACTTGGCACTGGGTTTAATTGTCTCCCTTTCGGTTAGGCCAATTGTCCCAACAGCTTTGAGGGCATAGGACTGACGGTTCCCCTTCCCTGTGCCCCTTTTCTCTCTGAGGGTCTGCCGGCCACCTGGCTCTCTCAGACTCCCCCAGCAGCTGCATCCTTATGGGACACCCAAGGGTCCAGGCGGCTCCTCGAAGTCCTGCTGGGAATTCTGCCCTGAGTTTAGGCTTTGCTCCTAGGGGATGGGGAGGGGCAGGGATCCATTACCCACCTGCAAGAGAACAGCCCCTCCTCTGGTCCTGGCCCCTGGAGCATCACATCTTTTCCTGGTTTCTAAATTATGGAGTTGGCCCCGCCCCCTACTTCCTCCCTAGCCTCAGGCACATCTCCATTTTCCAGGTGCATTTGCGGTGGGACCCTATCTCCTCTCTTAGGTATGTTTCCCCTCTCCCCAACCCTGGTTCCTGCTCCAGGCAGGTTCCCAGGGATCTGACGCTCGGAAGGTGCCCTTACTAGCAGCCGGTTACCTTCCCTCCACTACTTACAGGGACATGGGGCACCGAGGTACAGTGATGCCCATCTAGGCAGTCCTGAGTGGCTGTCCTGGGCTTGAGTTCCCAAGCCCCCAGCGCAGGCAAGCTGGGAGCCCGGGTTAGTGGAAAGAGGGTCAGGAGTCAGAAGACATGGCCCCAGGGTAGATTCCGCCTCTCGCTAGCTGTGTGACTTCGGGCTTGACTCTTCCAGACCTCACCTTTCTCACTTGAAAATGAAGAAAAATGACAGCGTCCCTGATGAGATCCTCAAGAGAAATCCTGGACATAGGTGAAAATGCCCCGGAAAGCTCCCCAGGCACTATCTCTGGAGAGATGAAGAGTGGCGGGTTAGAGAGATGTGGGTCTGAGCTTTGACTCGGTCACTGTCTCGCTGGGTAACATTGCCCCACAGAGCCTTAGTTTTCTCATTTGTAACTTGTTCTGGAGATTTGTTTACTCTCTCTCCCCTCTTCACCTCCTTGACTCTCGGGGTCAGTCTTTCTTTACATGGGAAGGACTTAATCTGTTCTCAGTAAGTTTACAGCCTGGTCGGGGAGGTAGTAAATAAAGATACTGAACTGTAAGACAAAATGGGGACTTGCAGTGCCATAAAAAACGCACCCATAAAGTATGATGATGTCAGAGGATGGAGAGGTTATTTCTGTCAGGGGAGTCTAGGAATGCTTCCTGGAGGAAGTGGCATTTTTGGAAAAGCTCTGAAAGGATGGGTAGGGGATGACCATGGAAACTTGGGATGGTGCTTGTGATCAGAGCAGAGTGTAAATAAAAGCAGGGAGGTGGGAAGGCCTAGTTTGAATGAGTCATTTTGGGTGGAGCCAAGGGTGTCAAAAGACAATAAAGATAAAGGGCAGAATGTAAGATAAGGCTTGAACCTGGCAGCTGAAGAGTTTGGACTTTATTCTGAAGGCTGCAGAGAGCTGTTGGGAGTGAAGGGGGGCCTGATCAAACTTGAGCAGGAGCAGGTAAAGTGAATCCGAGAAAAGAGAGCTTGACCTTTCAGGAGGAGCAGGTAGGACCTGTTATAACAGTTCATGTCTTAAGAGTCTGGATAAACTGTGTAATTCAGGATGATTTAGGGGTCCTGGAGATATCTGCTCATCAACTGGAGGCTTCTCCATTCTCTGAGTGGAAACTGGTCCTTAGTTGAATTGAAAAGATGTAGGGTTGGGGCGCCTGGGTAGTACAGTCAGTTAAGCGTCTGACTCTTGGTTTCGACTCAGGTTGTGATCAAGTCCCATGTCGGGCTCCTTGCTGAGTGTGGAGTCTGCTTGAGATTTTCTCTCCCTCTCCCTCTCCCTCTGCCCCTCACGCTTGTGCCCTCTCTCTCTCCCTCTAAAATAAGTAAATAAATCTCAAAAAAAAAAAGATGTAGGGTTTATGGGAACATCAAATTGTTTAGGTTATAGCTGTAATTTGCCATTCTCCTTAATCCTCTCCTTCTGGGCCCTTGATTCACAGATAAGCCCTCTCCCACAGAGAGGGAGGGTATGCACTAGGGTACCCATCTTTGCTGGGTATGCACTAAGTGTTAGCCTGTCTCCAAGCCTAACGACAGCCTCTGTATGGCAGCCTCCTGGAGAATCAAGGGGCAACATGCACTTAGATCTACTGCCCCCACCTCCACTCTCGTCACTTCACATGACTCCTGGGCTCTGCATCCAGCCAGACCCTCCTCCCTTCAGCCCCCTACTCCCAAGAGTCTGTAAGACGTTTCCAGTCAAGCAGTTCACCTTAAGTGCTGTATGTCGGGCACCAAATTCATCAGTTTCTCACACCAAACCATCTCTTCCTCCAGGCAACCCTCCCATTCATGCACCTGTCGTTCTCCTAGACACCCCGGTCAGAAACCTTGAGGTTCTCTTCCCTGTCTCCTCTTCTCTGCTTTTCTCTGCTCATATCTGACCTGTCACTAATCCTGCAGACTCCTTCTTCATGCCTCTCATTCCTGTCTTCCCTTTTACCCCCTGGCTCCACTCTAGCCCAGGCCAAGCTGATTAGCTGATACCCCCTGATATTACCTAGGAGCCGCTCCCCTTCCTCCAGGTCCCTCGGATGCTCCCAGGCCTCTAGACACATCCTGATTCCTTCAATTTGCTCTTTGGTGCCATCCATAATGCAACCTCTGTCTACCCTTCTAACCCAGCCCCGCCCCCATACTTTCCACATAAGCCCTTCACCCTCGCTAGTGTGATATGCTCTCTGGGCCCCATCAAACCTTTGCTCAAGTCCTGTGTTCCTGCCCACAGCCCTGTCCACCTTCCCCAACCCAACTCCTCCCAGAGGCTCCATGCATGACCCCTGGGAAACCTGTTGCTCCCCCCGCCCCCCCCCCCCAGCAGCCTCAGGGCTTCTTTGCATCCCCTGATCTGCCAGAATTTATCAGCTCATCCCAGCGTGAAATTCTGGGTCAGGGAGGTGCTCTCCATTTTGTTCTCCTTCTTAACTGCCTCAGATGCCCAGGATGGGAGGTTCCGTTTCCCTCCTTCCCTGCACACCGATGCCTGGCTCACCGGGCCAGGTGGGATCTTCCTCATTCCCTGTGCTGGCATCACAACAGTCAATTGTAACAGCAGGGACCACATTCTCCCCAGGGGTCAGGATGCACTCCTAGCTCCTTCTGAATGTGGAGGTTTCCTAGAGCCGGGGACTTAGAACAGGAGCTCAGTCATCTCTTTATAAGCTGCTCCCATGTTTCTCTAATCCATGCATCCTTGCCTTTCCCTCCCTTACCCTCCTGCGTATTGAGCTCATGTAGGCCAGACTGAATGACAGAGGAAAGGGTATAGGAAAAAAGGCAGGGAGCCTTGGTCGAGGGTGAAATTGCTGTGGGAATATGGAAGAGAGGTTTGCAAGGGACAGGTTGGCGGTTTTAGAAACCCGGACTTCGACCTAACTGTGCACAGGCATAGGGCTTGCCATGGTAACTGCTCTCAGCTTTCTGGATCCTGCAGTCCCAAGACTGGAAAACGGTACACATCAGCTCATCTGTCTCCAGAGAGTGGCCCTCCCTCCATTGGTCCGAGGGTACCTCTGAGCCCTCTCCCTCTTTCTCTCTAAGAAAAACCCTTCCTGCTCCTGTTTGCTAAATCCTTAGCCCCCAACCTGTGTTCCCTCCCCGGGAGAGGCCTGAGGGACAGAGAGAGCCTTGCTCTGGGATGGGGAGACCTGGGTCTGGTCACTGGCTGCTGTGTCACTGTCCTGCCACATGATCTTGGGTGAGTCACCTGGTCAGCCTGCTCGAGTTTCAGGGTTCTCATTTGCTCATACAATAAGGAGGTTTGGGGACTTGTTAACTAGTGAAGAGCTTTCCTCAAAATGGATCTCAGGCAAAAGCCCCGTGTTAAACCAGGTAAAAGTAGACCCTCTCGGGGTCAAAGTGGGGAGGGAGGTGCCTGTCGGGTCCTCAACCCTCTTACACAGTGGTCCCTGGGCCCTCACTGCGTCTCCTGGGGCTCGGGTCATCTTGGATCCTTTCCAGGCCTCCAGTTCTTGAGGTCCTGATTGTTTGTGTGTTTTGGGGCCTAGCGAATGGGTCCAGATTCAAGTAGATTCCATATAGAATGATCTCAAACTAAGGAATCCAGCCTGGGGCGTGGCATGTGGGTGCGTTGGGGTGGCAGGGAACTGTATACATGAACGGCCTGAGACGAGATGAAGAGATTTCCCCTCTGAGGGTGCCTGGGTGGCTCAGTCGTTAAGCGTGTGCCTTCAGCTCAGGTCATGATCCCAGGGTCCTGGGATCGAGCCCTGCATAGGGCTCCCTGCTCAACAGGAAGCCTCCTTCTCCCTCCCCCACTCCCCCTGCTTGTGTTCCTTCTCTCGCTATGTCTCTTTCTGTCAAATAAATAAATAAAATCTTAAAAAAAAAAAAAAAAGAAATTTCCCCTCTGAGCAAATGCACATGATTATGGGGAAGAGGTACAGAATTTGCATCTGAGCTCCAAGGAACTGATGGCACTCCGAAATATTAGGAATGACCCACAAGATTTTATAATCAGTTTTACAAACTTTTCATAGAAATTGCTTCAAAATTGAGCTCCATTTTAATTGAAACGAATGAGGCTGGAAGCTCTGTTGAGGTCAGAACCATGTCCGCACTGAGAGTCGGTGTTACTATCCTGAGGACGCAGCTGCTGCCTAACACACAGCCGACATTTGTTATGTACAATGTGTGCCGGAAACTGACCATATGTGTGCTTCCCAATAAGGAGGGTTGTTTAAAAAAAAAAAAAAGCTGTTGTGACTATGTAAATGTTTTTGGGTAATATTTAATATATTTAGTGACATGTTTCAAGTGACATACTGTACAAAATAATACATTAAATTAAAATACGACATTTCTCCAACTCCCCCTGTTACAAAACATCCAACACTTCACTCCCATCTTTGACTTCAGTGTCCTTTCGCCACTGGAACCATATCCACGTTTTAGCCTTTATCATTGTCCCTACAGTCTAAAGAGAGTTGGCTATTTCTTTTTAATCCAGAAGATGTTTATTTATTTTTGAATAGCAGCTTTCTTGAGACCTACTTCACATACCGTAAAATTCATCCTTTTAAAATGTGGTGAATTTTGGTATATTCACAGACTTGTACAACAGACACCACTGTCTAATTGCAAAATACTTTTTTTAAAGATTTTATTTGTTTATTTGAGAGAGAGAGGGAAGGAGAGAGAGAGAGGGAAAAGCAGACTCCCTGCTGAGCACAGAGCCCATCATTGCAGGGGGGCTCGATCCCAGGACCTTGAGATCATGACCTGAGCCGAAGGCAGATGCTTAACCCACTGAGCCACCCAGAGCCAAAACACCTAGGATGTTTTGCACCCTAGTTGCAAAACATTTGTATCACCCCATAAGAAAGCTCATACCACCAGCAGTCATTCCTTCTTCTCTCCCCCGAGCCGCCTGCAACCACTAATCTACTCTCTGTTTTTGTGGATTTACCTATTCTAGACCTTTCATATAAATGGAACCATGCAATATCGCGACATTTTTTTGACTGGCTTCTTTCACTTCGCATCATGTTCTCAAGGTTCGTCCAGGTTGTAGCATGTGTGAGTCCTTCATTCCTTTTTTGTTGCCAAATAATATTCTGGTGTATGGATATGCTGCATTTTGTTTATCCATTCATGAGTTGATAGACATCTGAGTTGTCTCCATTTTTTGACCATTGTAAATAATGCACCTGGGGAACATACATGTACAAGTTTTTGCACGGATGTGTGTTTTCATTTCTCTTAGTTATCTACCTTGGGATGGAATCCTGGGTCATGTGATCTATGTTTAACATTTTGAGGAACTGCCAAACTGCTTTCCCAGCAGCTGCACCATCTTATTTTCCCATCAGCAACGTGTAATAATTCTAATTGCTCCTGATTCTCATCAACACTTGTTATTGTCTGTAATTTTGATCTTAGCTCTTCTAGTGGGCATGAAGTGGTATCTCGTGGTTTTCACTTGTATTTCCCTAATGACTAATGATGTGGAGCATCTTTTCATGTACGTATTGGTTATTCGTATGCCTTCTTTGTTGAAAAGTTTAATCAAATCCTTTAGAAGGTTTTTGTTTGTTTTTGACGTTCACAATAAAACCGTTTCGTGTATTGCTTTAAAAAAAAAGATCTTTTAAATGTTTTTTTAATGACAAAATTCAGCTCTTGTAATGGCGAGTCTATACCCTCAAGAAAAGGTACTGAATCTATATTATATTACCAGGCTTACTGAAAAAACAATCTATTAGGTGACCTTTGTAAGCCTCCTTTTGGAGGCATTGATTGAAGGGGTATCAGGCTAATACTTTTCCCAGAGAGGACATTTTTGTTCAAAATAGGGTAGCTGAGAGGGCAGCCCATACTATGAAAAATTCTGTAAGGGCTAAAATACATACTTCCTTTTTTTTCTGACAGATAATTTGGGGAAGGGAAGAGCTTTACCTTAAATTCAAGAATATACAATATATAAAAATGGATGGATGGATGAACAAATAACTTTAGGAATGAACGAATGGACAAAAGAAGGGCTATAAGCTAATGAGCGAATCAATCAAGCAGCCACACCGATCTGTCCCTCTTTGTCCTCTCTTAATTCCTGCTGAGGAAACCAGCACTGGTCTTTAATTTACACTACCTAGAACCATATATAAAATTATTGAAAAAACAGGTTTGCAGTTACAAGTTGGAAACAAGACATTGCATTTTCTGTTGCCTAGAATATCTTTATCGACGTCCTTTAAAATGGGAGAATCTGAGTGTGCCCAGTATCCTGGACGTGGTTGAGAAACCCAAAGATCATGTAACATGACTATAGGATTTGAATCGGGGTCATAAGTCACGGGAGCAGTACCTTCAGGGAGGTGATTGTATACAGCAGGATTTCTTCAGTCCAGCGCTGCCCTTCCTGCCAGCATGAGGACTTCAGAGCTGCTGTAGCCTCAGGCATGAGCCCATCACTGGAGGCTTTTTGCCTTGTCCAGTCTCAGGAGGGAACGGACCACAAACTACACTCCCCAGTGATTCACCAGCCAATTCCATAGAGAGCGACTGCCCCTTCCATTCTTCCCCTTTGGTCCCCTCTTGAGAAGACAGTGTGACCTGGAAAGGACTACTCTGGAGTTTGGGGTGAGAGTGAGGCATGGAAAGAGGAAGAATAGCAGACAAGAGAACAAGAATGGAATGGACGTTGTGGCCAGAACTATGAAGAAGTAACGGAGACATGGGTGAAGCCTGGAGAGATAGCTTTTAAAGACTCAGATCCTAAAAAAAAATAAGAATAAAATAAAATAAAAAAATAAAAAATAAATAAAGCCTCAGATCCTGCAGGGGGAATAAGTGACAGATGATATCGCTCTTTAGAAAGACCTTCATGGGGGCACCTGGGTGGTACAGTCGGTTGAGTGTCCAACTCTTGGTTTCAACTCAGGTCATTATCTCAGAGTCATGAGATTGAGCCCCAGTCGGGCTCCTTGCTCAGTGAGGAGTCGGCTTGTCCCTCTCCCTCTTCTACTCCTCCTATTCGCACTCTCTCCCGTTCTCTCTCTCTCAAATAAATAAATACAATTTAAAAAGAGAGAGAGAGAGAGAGAGACCTCCATGGCAGTACAGAAAGGCAGGTTCCTATGATCTTTACTCTGGAGTACGTGTGGTTGGAGTTGGAGTCAGGAAGCAAGGGACAGTAAAGGGAGGTGTTGACATGGCCTGGAGTTCCTGCTGTCACATCTGCCCACACTGCTGGCGGCCAGAGCGGGTGTTGGGAGGGCTGGCCCTCAGGAGCAGCCCACTTCCTGCTTTCTTCTCCTTACTTCTCGGTGTGGTGAATGAGTGGGGCAGTGAGAACAGAGAGGGGCTTGGCCAGATGAGCAGGAACCAACTTGCCTTTGGGCGGGGGGGGGGGGGGGGGGCGGCGAGGCGGTGGGGGGAGGAGTTCAGAGGATATGGTGGTGCTCGGTCTACAGGAATGGGGAATCTGTGAAGAGGACACCCACTTGGAAAGCAACGGGGCAGACAGGCATCATTTCACAGGAATTATGGAACACATAGGGTGTTCAGGACTAGAAAACTCTGGTCGGGGGAAAGGAACTGGGCATAGGGCAGAGCCCGCATTCCACCCTCCCCCAGCACCCCTCCTCCAGAGTTCTCGGCTGTACCATCCGTGTCTGCCAGGCACATGTTATCTTGAGATAAATTTACTTTTCACAAGTACATGCCTCGCTAATGGAATGGTGGAAGGCAGAGATCTTGTCTTGTGGCTCTTTGTCTCCCAGTCATATTCCAGCAAATGCCAGGATGTGAAACCTGTACTCAGTAAACATTTGTTCAGACCTGAGGAGGTTTCAGGAAGAAAAAGTGCTAATTTGGAGATGCTCTCCAAAACCTGTGGAAATGAGGGGCAGCAGAGGGATTCAAATAAAAAACCAAATGGTCAAAATCTCATCAGCTGCTAAAAGAGATGAGTGGGCAGAGGACTTCCTGATCCCAGGATGAACACACTTTGGAGAACATTCCAAGGGGAAGCAACTTAGCTGCTCCAGGTTGCACAGAGTTGTGCTTCTCGAACATCGGTGTCATCGGAATCACTGAAAACACAGATCACTGGGCTCCAACTCTACAGTTTCTGATGCAGCATGCCTGGGGTGGGGCCCAAGAATTTGCTTTTTGGACAGTCTCACAAGTGCTGTTAATGCTGCTGGCCCAGGGACCACACTTTGACAACCACTAGTGTGAAGCCAATTCTGTTACTTAGGAGCATGTATTAGCACCAGCTTCTGTCTGCAGTCAGAGTTGGGAAGCTATTTCTTCCTCCTTAGGTTTTGCTTCGCTTTGTTTTTAACACTACAAAAATGGTTTCATGCTCATCCTGGTGGAAATACCCACCAGGTCTCCATGGGGCTCCACCGTGAAGCCCAACCTTTCATCTGCCCAAGGCTCCCTGAGAGCTTGGTGGATTTTCCAGGCCTCTGACCTTTGTCCATGGTGTTCTCTCAGTCAGGACTGCCTCTCCTGGGCTTCCCAAACTCCCACCTCTCAGGCTCTAACCTGAGCACCACCCCTGCCAGGCCCTTCTCCCCAGTGCCCTCAGTCTGGCTTCCCTTCCACCTTCTCTGTTCCCGCAACCCTCTTCCTGACTTTCCTTCTGCCTTGTGCTATCGTGGATTATATGTGTGCCCTCTGCCTTCGTCAGTGCAGACTGCCATAACAAAATACCATAGCCTGGGGGGCTGACACGACAGACATTTATTTTCTCACAGGTCTTGGAGGCTGGAATTCTTAGATCAGGGTTGCCAGCGTGGTGCATTTCTGGTGAGGGCCCTCTTTCTGGCTTGTAGACTGCCGCCACCTTGCTGTGTCCTCTCACAGCCTTTCCTCCACGTGTGTGCATGAGGAGAGAGAGAGAGAGAGAGCACTCTGGTTGCTCTTTCTTTTCTCATAAGGACACTAAATCTATCGGGTCAGGACCAACCATTATGATATCATTTAATCTTAATTACTTCCACAAAGCCCTATCTCTAGGCACCGTCCTATTATAGGCTGGGGCCTCAACATGAGGATTGGGGGGTGGGGGTTGGGGCACAAACATTCAGTCCATAACATCGTCTTTCCCAATTAGGCTCTGAATCTTGGAGGTCATGTGAGTCACAGTGACTGAGTCCCCCCTCAGGTATTGTGGAGGAGGTGTTCGATCAGTGTCTGCAGGATCAGTGAAGGTCTGAAAAACAAACCAAAACAAACCAAGATCTGTTTCCTTTGGCCCTTACTGGCCCCTAGTTCTTGAAATGTGTGTACGAGGGCCAAGGAGACGGAGAGGGGAAGGCATTTGCTGAACCCCGTCCATGGGATGATGAGGCTGGGTGCCAGAGTCGTCATGGGCTCATCAGCCTTGAAAATAATTTGATTACTAATCTGTATCACTCAGGGATACCACCCCCAGAGCTGTATTAAGAATGTTTTCCTCAGGCAAAAAATGTGCTGCCTTTGGCATCCAAGCCAGACTCAGGAATTTCATTTTATGATTGATCCCCCTTTCTTCTTCTTCTTCCTGTACTTCTTCCAGATTCTGTTCCTTCCAGATCCCTCAGCTGCTGATGCACAGCCAAGCCCATACTCTGCCCTCTTTAACACTCAAATAACTTCCAAATGCAGTTTCTCTTCCCCCAAGGTTGTCTTTTAGTTCTTGCTTTTCACCTCATTTCTGTCTAATGAAGCCACTAGGCTGATGGTGACCCCAAGTGACCCAGGTACATCTCTGGGAACTCCTGTCCCTTGCCGTTTATTTATAGCTATTTAATGACAAGGTCACCCTGGAGAAGACCCACAGCTCCCTGAATGGGCCTTGAACAGGTCACAGCTTATCTTCATAAAAGTGTTCCTGATAACCCTTCTCCAACCTCTACCATACTCATGAAACTTGCCTGCCTTCTGGCCTTCTTCCTTGTGTGTGTGTGTGTGTGTGTGTGTGTGTGTGTGTGTGTGTGTGTTCCTCTGAGTCCTGTAACTAAAGGAAAATGCCCTAAGGTTGAAGAGAGGGCTCCAGGACTCAGTTCTTGACCCCTACCTTTCACTTTCCAGGAAAATGGCAAGAACCTCAGCTTACTTTGTGTGCCATCCCCCAACTCCTTATCCTTCCTTCGCCCACTCCTCTCCTCCCTTCACAAGCTTGGGCCTGATATTAGTACTCCTTTGACTATGGGGCAATCCAGTCTCCTGGTGGAGGCAGAGGAACATCCGGCCTGCACACGAACAATTCACATCACAATCTATCAGCAGGCAGTGTTCGTAATGGTTGGGAGCCAGCACTCAAACTCAAGGTGTGGCTCCTTACGTCCCAGCCCCATGGCCTCCAGCACATTCTTAACCCCTCCAATCCTCAGCTTTCCCACATGCCAAATGGCAAGAATCGTAGTGCTTTTCTTAAAGAGAGACCGTGAAGATTACAAAGAGATCATATATTTATGTATATAAAGCCCTTGGCATTGGTGCATTGCACATAGCACTCAATAATTCACCAGATATTATCAGGACAGAAGTATGTGTTAACTGCAATTTCATGGGGGGCCCCTGCCCCCCTTGTCTTCTAGTCAGGCTTGGCGGAGACCCCACTTGTGGCAGGTGGCCTAAGGTCCTGTGCCAAGCTCTCTGCCGGGCCAGTTTCTGGACTCACTTCCTTGTGCTTCTCGCCACCTCTGTGCTACCAGATCTTGCTTGGTCACATCACCCCAAGGCACAGAACTCAGCTCCTTCACCAATTACCCCAAGAAATCTAACCTCACAGAACATTTATGGCAGAACTGGAGGGAGGAAGAGACTGTTCTGAAGAGGCTCTTATCCTGCAGCAATCCACTTTTTCTCTGGTCTCCTCCCCATCCTCCTTCCCGTTGTTTTCCCCTTCCTTTTCTGGAGCAATGAGCACATACCTGCCCAGGCTCCTGGAGCCTCATCGCCTATTAGCAGAGTATTATCTTGGTTCATTTGGGCTGCTCTGACAAAATACTACAGACTGGGTGACTTATAAACAGCAGACATTTATTCCTCACAGTTCTGGAGGCTGGAAGTCCAAGACTAAGGCACCAGTAGATTCGGTGTCTGGTGAGGACTCCCTTCCTGGTTCATGGACAGTCTTCTCTCGCTGTGTCCTCACATGGTGGAAGGAGTGAGGGACTCTGGGGGGTCTCTTTCATAAGTGTAGTAACCCCATTCATAAGAGCTCCACCGTCATGACTTAATCACCTCCTCAGAGCCCACCTCCTGATACCATCCCCTGGGGGGGAAGGATTTCAACATAAGAATTTGGGGAAGAACACATACATTCAGACCATAGCAGACATATTCCTAAACAAATACAGTTTTCTTCCTGGAGGAATTCTGTTACCCTCTCCTAAGGGAATAGAAACCTCATCATCTTTGACACGTGTTTAAGGAAAGAAGCTACATCCTGGGGACAAGATTGCCCGTGTTGATATCTGGGTAAGCCTGAAAGTGAGCAGCATGGTGAAAGTGGGGAGCTGCCCACCACTGAGGGGACAATGTGGCTGTTCTGCATGAAGGTTTTCCTGGGTTGGAAAACAAGGTCTGTGGGAACTGATGCCCATTTCCCTGCAAAGGCAAACTGAGCCAGGGCTGGGTTTTTACAGCTTGTGAGGGAAGCTGTTGCTTTCCAAACTATGGACCTAACCTCCTGACAATGGGGGGTAGTCAGCACTACACAGACTTTCTGCTCCAGCCAGGGAGGTAGACAGATTCTATTACACACAGTTGATTCAGCCATGGAAAACAAGCAGAACCTATGACAGGGTTGACACATATGTGGGAAGATGAGTCAAGTGAAAACACGTCCACTGCTCCCATGGAGGAGACCAGGAGCTCATGAGCCTGGGGGCGCCATGAGGGTTCCGGGCTCTGGGGGCCAAGTTTGAGAACCAGGAGAGGCTCATACCGATGGCTGAGACATGACTGATCTGTCACGTACCAAAGGTGTCCAAACTCCTCGCCTCCCAAAATGAGGTTCACCTCTCACACCTTTGCCAGGAGAGCTGTGTTTTTCCACTCAAATATTCTTCCTTCCCTCTTGCCTCTTCACGTTTTTGTTCTTCCTCTGAAACCCTCCTCGGCTTTCTGTGTTCAGCCTCTGTGAGGCCTTCATGATCTGCTCTTGCCTGTAGTCAGAGTGAGTGGCCTTGTTCTTGCTGCTGTCCCAGCGCACTGCCTTGGATGACAGTGGACACCCTCCTCCTTCTGCCTCTCAGTGAGCCCTGTAGGACAGTCTTCCCCGCTCTCGACCCTAGCTAGTGGCTCGGTACTCTCTGGCATGCACTAAGTTATCTTTAAAAATCCATTGAACATGCCATTAGGGGCAGTTCACAGCAATCCAGAAGCAAAGGAGAACCTGATTCAGCTACAAGTCTGGCCACTCAAGACCATGGCAGGTGTTATAGGTAGTTTGAATTTCTCATTTGCAGATGGGAAAGAAAGAGCCCAAGAAAGGTTCTGTGGATCTTTATTTTTATTCTATTCTCATGGAACTACTTGCTCTCTGCTCACCTTGCTGCTTGAGTAATGGAAGAGTGAATGGGGAGTCTCCTTGTGTCACAAAAAAAGCGGACTTTCCCAAAGGACCAGACATGCCTCCATGAACAGAGAATGATTTGGGGGAGGAGGGGGTGGACAACTGAAGTGATATAGTCCAAACTCCTTCTTATGGAGAAAGGTCTTCTTTTCTTTGGCACCTGTGAATAATATTTCCCACAGAAAACTCATCATTGTTGGAAAACTCTCATTGATAGAAGGTTCTTCCTTTCACTGAGCTGAGCTCTGAACTCTGTCAGAAACTCACCCACTGGTGCTAGAACTGCCTTCTGGAACAGTCCAGAATAATGACTGGTTTTCAGTATGATAGCCCTGAGAGAGGGACCACCTACCCATTATTTTCTGATCCAGGCTCAACATAGAGAGCAATGTTCCCTCCACCTTGCATGGCATGGTTTTCAGATGCCCTGCCCATCTGGCTCTCTACCTCTGCATCAGTGATTTTGTCACCATCTTAAAATGTCACGGCCAGCAGTAGACATAACATTCCACAAGAAACAAGACCCCTCAGCTGTGGTCCCTCCCTCTTCATCACCATGCGCTCCTATCTTTCCCCTCTCCAAATGGGCCTTTGGTTGAGAAAGAGTTTGCTAATTAAACTTACTATATAAAATCCATCTACAGATGTCTTTAAGTTTGAATTCCTTAACCTGGCTTTCATGGTCCCAGAATCCTCTGCGTTTTGTCTCTGGTCTCCTACCCCAGCCTTGCTTCTCATTTTCCTTGTGTTCATCAGCTTGGGCTGCTGTAACAAATACCACCAACTGGTGGTTTCAACAGCAGACATTTATTTTTCTCACAGTTCTGGAGGCTGGAAGTCCAAGATTGAAGTGTGGATGAGGTTGGCTTCTTTGGAAGGTCTCTCACCTTGGCTTGTAGATGGGCTTCTTCTCCCTGTGTTCTCATATGATCTGTTCATGTCTGTGCTCATTTCCTCTCCCTATAAGGACACCAGTCATATTGGAGTAGGGTCCATCCTAATAACCTTACTTTATGTGTCTCCAAATCTAGTCACATTCTGAGGTACTGGGGGTTAGGACATCAGCATATGAATTTGGGGGGAACACAATTCAGCCCCTAACATTCTACCTTACCTTCATGTAGTTAAGCTGATTTTACCTCATCTTCTCAGAACATACCCTTTACTTTCATCTCTCATGCCTTTGTTCCTATGCCTCTTGTCTCTTGCCCTGCTTCACCCTCCTTCTCTTTCGAGGTCATTCTTCTAGGAAGCTTTCATGCCAACTGGTTGTCCAGTCCAGTTTAGATACCTGCAGAGATGGAGAAATTCCTTTCTCCTGAGCCAGCCCATTCTGCTTGCTTCGATAGTATTCCACCTAGCAACATGGACCTAGAAAGGCCTCAGGTGTTACACACACCAAAGGCGCTTTTCCTTTCATTTCAGATAAAATGTTCTCCAAATAAATCAAATTATCTCTAGATAAAATGAGCCCTGAGTAACATATGGGGGGAAAAAAAGCCCAAAATATCCCAGAAGTTGAAAACTAGTGAAACTAGATGCCTGAAACCTGTGTACTCTGAGGTACTGTTCTTGGGGAACAGTTTTAAACAGAACTTGGTCCTTTGCCACTGTTGTAAATACTCAGATGTTTCCTCCCTTGTTCCCCACAATTCAGGAGTACTGCAGTCTCCTCCTTGTTCCCTCTGCAGGACAGGGTTCTTCTTAACCTCACCTGCCAAGATCTCTCAGTCAAAACAAAGTCAACAAGCCTACTTTTCTTTCCACTCCACTCTGCTGCTCTTCCCGAGCATGCACACACTCTGCCACACACACCTCCTAGAGCTCCAGCCTTGTACATTGGCTTAATGCTGTTGCTTAGCAACCAGTAAGGGAAGTGTGATCACACCTCCCAGCACTGTCCATGGAGCCCTGCAGACAATACAAACAGTTCCCTGGCTTCTTTCTGCAACTGAGGAAGGTAACTGTCAGGGGTGGCCAGCATTATGCTCCAGAGATATTGGCTCATCATCCGGGGGCCCAAAATTGGTTGCTGCTTAGCTTTTACTTGGCATTGGGTAATGTCTTCATGGGGGCGGCTGGGTAGGTGGTTCTTGAAGGGCCGGATCTCTCTGCTTGCACTTGTTCTCAGGATGCCTGTGATGCAGGCAGGGCAGCTTGCAGAATCCTCTCTGCTCCCACGCAGCCTTGCCCTGCACCAAGCCTGCATCTTCCTTGCCACCGCGTTCCCTGCAGTCTCTTCCATTTGGAGGTTGTTCTTCAGTGTTCTGGCACTGCCCTGCCCACCCCTCCCCACTTAGCCCTCTTGTTCTTCTAGTGCCTGGGCCCTCTGCCTTTCAGATGCTCCTCCGTGCTGCTGGACAGCCCCAGCTCCTCAGATCAGCCATGTCTCTGCCCCACCTCTGTCCTTTCCATTCCTTCCATCCCAGCCACAGACCACTGGGCCAGAGGCCACACAAGTAGACTGAGGCCCATCTCCTGCTCTCAGTTGGTGTCCTGATCAGAAACTGGATGACTGTGACTTGGAATCCCCGGGTGTCATGGAACATAGAACAGTAGAGAAGGCAAAAGAGTCTGTAGTCTGAAGACATATATCCCAGATCCCCCCCCCCCCCGCCCTTTTTGTCATTATGGGATCTGGGTCAAGTTTCTTCAACCTAAGTGTTTGTTTCCTACGGGGATTGGAATATTTGCTTCCCTGGGCTATTATGGCAATTACATGAAGTAATGAATAGAAAGAACCCAGTGAGATGCCTATCATATAGTTGGAGTGCTCTAGGAGCCTTCTAGGTCTACAATCTAACTCTTCATTCTTCCTTTGGGACCTACTTCTTCCTCAAGTGAAAACCGTGTGCCTGTTATATTCTCAAGAGGCCATGGCATGCAGTGACAAGAAGGCTAAGTACTCAGTACCTCTGATCTTGGGTCCTGCACTCCACAACCCTGAAGTTTCTTTTGTTCACCTATAAAATGGAGCTAAGAACAACTGCTTTGTCTAATGCACAGAGTTGCAGTAAACCTCAAAGGAGAAAATATGTGTCAGTATCTTTTACACATTTCAAGGTGGTTTACAAATTATAGACATAAGAATTATCTTGGACAGAACTGGTTCCATTCCTTCCCCTGTAAAAGGTAGGAGTTAGATTCCAAAATGTCTAAAACCCCCTCGATGTCCTAAAATTGTAGCAAACTGAAAAGATGACAGTCACTTGCCCTCCAAAGGCCTCAGTGGACAGAACTGAATCCTTTCTCAAAGAGAGTATGTGTCTTGTGGCTGTAAGAATACATTGCCATAATACTTCCACTTCCTTACCCCTGGGGCCCCATGACCAAGATGGCTGCTCATCACCTCGTCAAAACCTCAGCCCAGGAATGTTCTAGAGGCTTCTTCTAGTTCTGACTTGGGAATGTATATAGCTCTGTCCTTTCAATAAGGAAAACAAATGAGTCAGAACTTGCCCAAGGCGTGATAGAGGTACCGGGGAAGCAATCACTGGTGTAGGTGTTTGAAGTTTATGTCATGGATACTTCCATGGTGGTTATGTGTTTAGTAGTGGCCTGGAAAAGAGCTGGATTTGCAAACAGAGGATAGCTGAAGCAAGAGATATTAGAGTGTGTAACATCAGGAATTTACAAGTAAGCTAAATGAAAGTGTGACCAATGAGTAGAATTCAGATGTTATTGAAATCTTGAAGATTGGTAATCTCACCAAGGATGAATGAACATTTCAGACACTGCCTTCAGTGAGACCCCTCCAGGCACTGCCTTCAGTGAGACCCCTCCAGGCCATTAGAGGGTCTCCTTCTAAAGGGGAGGTCAACAGGAAAGATGGTGGCTCTCACAGTCTGGCTTTGCTTGGAATATCTATTTCCAAGCCCTTTAGGGAGAGGGGTGCACCTTCACTGAGAGACTTCGCTGTTACCCATCCTCCAATTGCATGAGTTCAAGGGAGAGATGAATAGAGCCTTTTATTCTCTGTTAAAAAGTTGGGAATTCCTGCTTCATAATGAAGTTGCAAGAGGTCAGATATAAGACAAATGTCCATGGTTAAGCACATCACCACTAACTTCTTAAAAATGTAGGTATTTGGTGGGGGAGCACTGGGGAGATAAATTTGATCTATGGTATGTCTGGACCCATGACTAATTAGTCATAGAATCAGAGAATGTTAAGCCGGTGGGACCTTGGCAATCACCCAGTCTAACCACTTTGTTAACAAATGAGAAAATAGTCTGCAACATGTTAACAGTGGTTGATTTGGGATTGTGGAAATGTGGGTGATTGTTACTTTCTTGATTGTTTCTTTTACTTTTTAAATAAAAATATAGCCATAAGAAAACAGGAAAGTGACTTGTCTAAGGTCCTGTAGCCACATAGAGCAGAACTTGCCTCGCTCCCAAATCCGTTGGCTTTTTGTCCTCTGCTTGTCCCCTGGGCATGGTATCTCACCAAGGTAATGGTGAGATACCACGGTATCTCACCTAGGACTAGGTTTCCAAAAAGATCTTTTGCAATAAGAATGCAATCATGCTGCTTATCAGTCTTCACCATTTAATACTTAACTCTAAATGATCAGGATTTTACAATTTCCAGGATGATTTCATGAACAATTTTCTCTTAATTAGACCTAGACTTATTCTCTGGGGAATGTTAAAAATAAAATGTCAGTCGTAAGCCAATCTCTCAAAACACACCTGGTTCTACAGAGTTAAAACCACCTGCTGAAGGATAATGTGAAAATGGAACCTGTGTTTGATTTTCTTAACCCACATCCCACGTAGCCCATCCAGTGGAGGAAAGAGAAACGCTGTTAATGGAGTGGTAAAAGCAGTGTGAATGCCATCCCCCGCAGAGGCTCCTGTGTACAGCTTTTGTTCCTGTGGTCTCTTCAATAACTATGACTCAGTGTGCTGTTTGGGCCCCACTTCCCCTGGGCAGAGAGCTGACAGCAGGGCTGTGCTGTACCCGTCATTGGGTGACTCAGGGGGTCTGCTTGGGGCCCCACTGGTCCAGCCGCCTGCCGCCCCCTGGCTGACCACACTCCCTCTGCTCTTCTGAGCACTGAGATCCCTGACCCTTCCCAGCTTGCAGTTAATATGGGTGGTGGCTTCCCACTGCCCCATTCTTTTTTAAAAGAGTACAATACACTTATCTTGACAAATTGCCAAAGTGCTTTTTTCACCCACCTACTCATCCATAGAACTTGTGGTCTCCAGCATATGCATGATACAGAGAAGGCCAAGTAAAAGTCAGAATGTGTTCCTGTGAACAACAAAAACAAAAGACAGGAAAGGCCTCTCCTCTTCTAAATGCTTGTTAGAGCAAGAATGTTGTATACTTCATGTCTATAGGGGACGGATCGTCTGCACCAGCCCACACTTATGAACTTGTTTTGGCTTAAGCATCAATATAGGAGCTTGAATTTATTTGGATGCACATTATTCAAAGAGATAGTAAAATGACTCCAGCATTTTCTATAACAAGAACAACAGAAAGTATTGAATAAGAGGCTTGGCGTCTCTTTCCCCTAAGCCAATGGAGGCCACAGTCACCTCAAGGAGATAGAGAAGCAGAGAACTGCATGCTCCTGGAATTACCAATCTAGTCCCAGGATTAAGTGGGATTCAATTCCAGAAATACTTACTGAGCACTACAGAAGAGGCCCAGAGGGCTAGAGCACAAATTTGCTATGGGCTACACATCAATGGGGTCGTTAATATTGGAGGCTGTGTTCTAGAAGATGCCGAAGATAAATGCAATGGGGCAGATAGAGAGCCACCACATCAAGCCAGTGAGTCACCCTTAGTTTGGAGGATGGCATGCCCTGTCCAAGAAAGTGGTGTTTTTGCCAGAACACCTCAGATGCAGTGCGTATCACTTGCCAATCTGCTATAGGATTTTTCTCCCTCCTTCTCCTTTCATCTCATGGGATAGAAAGGACCCAGTTTGGCCTAGTTGTACATGTTGACCTATGCATATGAGTAACAGAGCTCCTAACTCATTCACTCACAGGTGTTCTCTCTCCCTCATTCTCCACCCCCCACCCTACGCTACACGAATGTACACACACAAACACACACACACGCGTGTGCGCGCACACACGATCATACTTGGGTCGCCACAACACATCCGCATATCTACCCTGTGATTGGAGATCAGACCAAGACCAGTACTGGAACAAATGAGGCACCTCAGTGGTAGGATTGTTCTGAGGGGAGGGGAGGCTGCTCTGGGGGGCGTGGCTTCCCACTGTCCAGCTGCCCAATGGTGAATAGCCTGGGAGTGACTTCAGTCCCTTAGACCTGACTAAAAGTGGCTTTGGAAGATGTTTCTCCAGAGCAGGAGAAATAAACAGGAGCAGCAGAAGAGAGCCTACTATTGAGAATGAAATAAAAAGAGGAAGGGGTCACTCACCTGTCATTGTCCTAGTGCTCTTGTCATTGCTCGTGACAGAAAGCCAAAGAGGATACACTGGCTCACATACCCATACTAAGGAAGAATCGGGAAGCAGCTGAACTCAGGAGCAACTGGAACTGGGAACTCAGACATGGCCAAGTGTCTCTGGGTCTGCCCTTCTGCCTTTCTGGCTCTCAGTGCACATTGGCTTCATTCTTTCAGAACAACTCTGCAAAAGGCAGGAGGCATAGCTGCGAATTGCTTCCAGGCTCTCACCTACAGCTTTTTAACCCGCAGGAGAAAGCCTGTTTCCCTGGGTTAACATTTAAAAAATGCCAAAGAACTCGACTGGTTTGGCTAAGACCATGTGTCCATTTCTGGACCAATCCCCCCTGACATAGGCCAAGAGGGGCAGGGTGCCATGTCTGCCCCAGCTTGGGTAATGGGTTCCATGCTGTGGTTCAGAGCAGGGGGGAAAGATAGAAGAGGCGGTCTACCATGCTGGGCAGCCCCCACTAGAATTACTCAGTTGCTGTGGAAGAAGGGGTAGTTCCCTGCAAAGACAGTGAGTGAAATTCTCTGAAGAAGGGGGAGGAGGCATTGCAGGCAGACCAAACCGTCGAGCTTTGGTCCTGTAGCAGCTAATGCTCTGTGGCTAGCAGGTGTGCCTTTGGGAGGACCATTAAACTTGAGAAAGGAGGGAAATGGTGACCTTTATAGTGCTTGGGAATTGACAAGACATAATTATGTTATGACTAGGACGAAATAAAACTTTGCAGAAAGAGCAAGCGGCAAGGTCATGAATTACACATCAATAAATCGTTTCCATCCTGCTGGACTGTTTGACAACAGTTATTATATGAAAGAGATAACTGAGCTTGACGTCCTGGTCATGCTGCCCTGCTTATAGGATTTAACAGACCAGTTCATGTGGTTACTGGTTGTTGTTCCTTTCCTGGGCTTGAACGCAATGTCAACATCAGTCTTCCCGCAGAATCACCTCTGATTTTCAAGAATGGTATTTTTATTGTACTGCGCCTGCCTAAAATTGAAAGCCCGCCTTGCCCTTCAGTCTTGAGTGAATGGTGTTCTTAGAGTAGATGGCTATTTTTTATTCTGCCTCTTAACTCTTCGGGCGATCCTTTTGCTCAAAAAGAGTCTCAGTGCTTTAATCCTCCGCAGGTGCGTGCATAGTAATGGCCTCCCAGAGACGTACCTGTCTTAGTCTGAAAAGCTGTGACTCTGTTAACTTAGGGCAAAGGAGACATTGCCAATGTGATTAAGGTAAGGATCTTGAGAGAGGGAGATATCCCAGATTATCTGGGAAGGTGAGGTGACAACAGAAGAAGTGTGACCAGAGAAGCAGGAGTCAGAGAGTGAGAGTTGAAAGTGCTATTCTACTGACTCTGAAGATGGAAAAGAGACCAGGAGCTGATAACTGCAGTCTCTAGAAGCTGGAAAAGACAAGGAAAAGCATTCTTCCCTAGAGCCTCCAGAAGGAACACAGCCCTGCTGGCACCTTAATTTTGGGCCTTCTGACCTCCTGAACTATATGATAAACTTGTGCTATTTTAAGCCACTAAGTCTGTGGTCATTTGTTACAGCAACCGTAGGAAACTAATATAACTACCTTTCTGGAAAGCAACTTGGCAACGTGTACTGAGAAATATAAAGAGTTGATGCCTGCTGACTCAGTCATTCTACTTCTAGGACTGTCTCCTATGAAACAATCAGATATGCAGAAATGTCCTTACATATTAAGATGTCCATTACAGGATTATCTCTAATAGCAAAACCATGAAACCACCATGGGGCCCTCCTGGTGGCCTTATCTTTATTACGGTTACAACAGTGTTTGGGTAGGAAATATGGCCCGCAGGGTGATGACCATCCTCCTTTATGACATTGCTTCAGGAGTGTGTTGTAATCACAGGAAGGGATAGCCTGTGTTAGAAAATGACCATAGTTGTGAAGAAAGACAGAAAGACAGGGGAGCCTGGGTGGCTCAGTCGTTAAGCATCTGCCTTCGGCTCAGGTCATGATCCCAGGGTCCTGAGATCGAGCCCCGCATCGGGCTCCCTGCTCAGCGGGAAGCCTGCTTCTCCCTCTCCCACTCCCCTTGCTTGTGTTCCCTCTCTCGCTATCTCTCTCTCTGTCAAATAAATAAATAAAATCTTTAAAAAAAAAAAAAAGAAAGACAGAAAGACAGAAAAGAAGAAGGAAAGAGGAGAGGGAAGGAAGAAAGGAAGGAAAGAAGGAAGGAAGGAACGAAGGAACAAAGGAAGGATGGATGGAAGGGATGGACCATGGTGATAGTCTTGCTGACAATCTAGTGATTCAATGATGCTCTTTGAGCATGCGGTCCTGAGCCAGAGCTGAGGGTACAGAGGCAAAGGACACAGAAGGGATTATGGAGAGCTACAGAAGCCTGGCCCAGGATATGGTTATCAACACAAAAACTTCTCAGAAAAGGTGATGTTCCACTTAAAACTTGAAGGATCAGTAGGAATGAGCCATGGCTGAAAAGATTGCAGGTGTTTCATGGATTGCAGCTGTTTCCCCGATCTGGGCAGGCACAACACTGAAAGGGGAGGCTGCTCACCAGGAATTCTGAAGGGTCTAGCCACCCTCTTGTGAAAGAGCTATAATCAACCCCCAAAACTGGAAACAACCCAGACGTCCTGCAGTGGGGGACTGGTATATCCATACAATGAAATATTACTCGGCAATAAAAAGGAACAGACTATGGGTGGATGGTTCTTTTTTTTTAATTTTTTTTTTTTAGATTTTATTTATTTATCAGAGAGAGAGAGACAGAGGCAGGCAGAGGGAGAAGCAGGCTCCTTGCTGAGCAAGGAGCTCAGGATGTGGGACTCGATCCCAGGACCCGGGGATAATCACCTGAGCCGAAGGCAGAATGCTTAACGACTAAGCCACCCAGGCGTCCCTGGGTGGATGGTTCTTAAGGGCATTATGCATCATGAAAAAAGTCAGTCTCAAAAGGTTTACATTTATTAAATGACATTCTTAAAAGTATAGAGATGAGGAATACATTAGTACTTGCAGAGGTGGGGGGCAAGTGTGACCATCAAGGGGGTTCTTTCACTGTGATGGAACTATTCTGTACCTTGAATGTGGCAGTAGTTATGCATCCATATACATGAGATAAGATGGCATAGGAACACACACACACACACACACACACACACACACACACACGAATCCATGTAAAAGGTGGTGAAAATGGAATTAGGTCTGTCGTCTCATCCCAGTATTGTAACAATGTCAGTTTCCTGATTTTGATATTATACTGCACCACCAGAGGATGATGGGTCAAGAGTACAGGGCACTCGGTGAGCTATTTTCGCAACTTCCTATGAGTTTATAATTATTTCAAAATAAGAAGTTAAAATAGCAACAGACAAAAATTCCTCTGCCTGATGACACTTTTTTGTCCCCAAGAATTTTTTCACCACTCAGTCGTTCCAGGTCAGTTTCAATTGGTGTTTAAATACCTCAGTTGCCCACAGCATTCTAGATGCTTGCTATTGGCCGCGTGGTATAGGGAAGATTCTCCCCCAAATCTCCAGTGCATTGGACCGCCCTGTGCCTGCGTTCTTCTTCAGCAACTATCAGGAACATCCCTTCCCAGCTGCCAGCCTATGAGGAAATTATCTGTGTTTGCGAGACAATCTGGATATGTTGTGAAAGCCTGGCTTTCTTCTTTCTCCTTTGCAAACTCTGGATGAGGAAGGGGGAACTGGCCAGTGAACAGGCTGGAGAAAGGAAGAGGCTTTGTTGGAGGGGAACTTAGGGTTGAGTGAAGAGACAGATCGCCAAGATTAAGGGAGTTGGTAGAGTAGGTGCTCTGGCCGTAATGGGAACACACAGGTTGGGGGTATCTGAATTCATTCAGTCAGTCAGCAGGTGTCTTTGTCTCTTCAGGCTGCTGTAACAAAAATACCAGACACATGGCTTAAACAATAGACATTTATTTCTCACGGTTCTGGAGACTGGAAGTCCAAGCACAAGACTCCAGCAGATACTGTGTCTAGGAAGAGCCCACTTCCTGGTTCATAGGCAGTCTTCTTTGGCTGTATCTTCATGGGGTGGGAGGGGTGAGGGAGCTCTCTGGGATCCCCTCTATAAGAGCACTAACCCCATTCATGAGGACTCCACCTTCGTGACCTAATCATCTCCCAAAGGCCCACCTCATAATACCTTCACATCGGGTGTTAAGATTTCAGTGTATGAATGGGGTGGGGGGGGGGAATCAAACATTCAGTCTATAGCAGTGGGCATTTATCAAGTACCTAATCTATGGTAGGCATAGTTTGATGTATTGGGGTGACAGGGTGAAAAATGGTCCCTGGCTTCACGGAGATCATACCAATGGTCTGAATTCAATCTCTGTCACTCACTAGTCTTGTGACCTCTGAAAAGTTACTAAATGTGTTTGAATTTTGAGTTCTCTGTAGATTGCAGTTATTAATCCAACCTCTTTGGATTTCTGTGAGGTTGCCTAAGATGGTTTGTAAGCGCCTAGCGCAAGGTCTTAAATGTAGTGGGTTTTCAGTTTTTCCATTAGATCTCACTGTCCTCCCTCTTTGCTCACCTTCTCTATAGATTGAGTCCCACCGCCACGTAGGGCTGTAGGCATAGCTCAGTCTGGTAGGTTCAGCTGAATTGAAGGCACTCTATAGTATTCTGTGGATCGCAGGCCAAGCGAAGTTGGGAAAGAAAAACTTCTTTTTTACTTCTGTTAATTTTTTGCTTTATATTTTGAATTCTTTGCGTTTGGGTTATTTATTATTATACCTTCCTGGTGAATTTTTCCTTTTTAAAGTCATTTCCCTATAATCGTATTTTTAGGTTTGTTTTTTTTTTTCAAATTGAGTTTGTTGTTTTCTATCTCTGTATCAACTCACTTTCATTTAGTAATTGTCTGGTTGATACTTTTCTACCCCCTTATTTTCAACTGGTCTATGTCTTAATGTTTTCGGTTTCTCTTTTGTGAACTAAATAGAGCTGGATTTTTTTAAGAAATTGAGTCTGAAGGTCTTTGTCTTTTAAGAGTCAATTCAAGCTTTTTAAAATTTAAGACTTCTATTTACTAAGACATTTCTGCTATATTATTTCATATTTGCCTTTTTTCCTACCTATTGCCTCTCAGAAGATTCACAGTGTTTCTTTTATTTCCTTCTTTTTCACCCTCCTGATTTAGAAGTTATATATTACAATTCTGTTATTCTAATTGTTTTGCTCACTTTTGGCACATGACTTGAAAATCTCCCATTGGTCAATATTGTTGCCCTTCTCCCCAAAGTAGAAAGACCTTATCATAAGGCTCTGACTGTAATTGTTTTCCTTCCATTTTCCAAACTACCGTCAACTCATGTTTTTGTGTTTCTAGCTTTTCAACATTCCCCTTCCCTGTGTGGCCATTAGGATCATCCACTTGGACTTCTCATAATATTTTTTCTCTATTTAAAGATTTCAAATATGCTTCGTATAGTCCTGAATTTTTCTATTAGCTTTCATTCTTGATTGTCTAGTCCATAATTTGCATCTGCTGAGCCTCCCTCGGTGTTGGTTGTCTGCCCACATAGCTTGTCAATTTGAATTGTTGTGTGTGTGTGTACATAAGGTGGGAAGGGGGGTCCCATGTATTTCTGATTCAGCAAGGGTCCTACAGAGTTGTGCTTTTTCAGAGGAAACATCTGAGTCACTTGTTACCACTTCTGGCTTTGTTTTATTTTAATTCCTTGGATTGAACTTCCTATCCCACTTAGGTAGAATGGCACAGGTTTGGGTTTTTCATTCCTATCTTTTTTTAACTGGGCCCAGGCAGAAGTCAAGCTTTCTCACCTCTGCAGGCTGGTGAGCAGTGTTTCTGGTGCCCTTCTCATAATCACATCATCACGGCAGTGTTCATTCTCTGTGCTCAGTCCCCGCCTCCCAAGCATCTGCAGCGGGATGACACCACCCACACGAACATCAACCCCGCAGCCCCAGCTCCCAAGGTGTCCACAGCCCCAGTTCTCCCTTAGTGTTCTGGACGCAAGCCCCCTCTAGTTCTGATATCTGCCAATTTCTTCTTCCCAGCTTGGGTGCGATTACGATTATGTTTGTTATGTCTTATCCAGCATTTCTACACATTTGGAGTGGGATGGGCCTCAGCCACATTAGGTCAGTTTCTCACAGTTACTGTAAACTACACGCTCACACCTTCTTACACAGGCGGCAGGCCACCTTCATTTTATCAATCAGCAGATGTCATCGAGTCAACTAGACTTGAGTGCCACAGTGCTGAGTGAAGAAACTCCATCTTCCCTGCCCTCCCAGAACTTAACCTCCAAAGAGAGAGGCCGACTTGAATCAGGTAGTCTAAGGAATCCATGTAAATTTGCAGTTCTGGCAAATGATGTTAAGGAAAGGCAGTGGATGCTCCAAGTGGGGCCTGACTCAACCAGCTATAAGGAAAGAAGAAGCCACGATATCACAAAGGCCAGAGGACAACCTAAGGAAGAGTTCGTTGCAATGGGAAGGGTTGTCGCCCCCCCCACACTGCTTTGCTGTGTCAGCCGGGTGATCTGGGAGCCAACTTTCTCCCTGACCAGGGGGCAGGTGCTCAGGGTGATTAAACCCTACAGGTACAGGCCGGGGGGGGGGGGGGGCGCTGTGTAAATGTGGGGGATAGGTGTCGGGGGCAGGATTTCCCCTGGCAGGATGCCCCAAAGTGCAGTGAACTACCTCAAAATGATGCCATATATGCTGTGAACGACAAGAATAAAAAAAGGATGTGAAAAACTTGTGCAAAGACCATTGTACCTGGTATATTTTGACTAGCAGGAAGGAGGGGGAAAAAAAAAGGTCAGGACTGTATGTCTTTTGCCCTCTGGGTCTAGAGCTGGGGATTTCTTCTTCCCGATGATAACCAGGAAAAAGGCCCTTGATTATTCTCTAAATAAAATGTTTGGTGGTTCAAATAGTCGGTGGAGTGATGAAGGGAAGAGTGATGAGGATTTGGCCTTTCAAAGGAAAGAGCCCTGGGCTGGTAGAGCTCTCTCTCCCATGCGGGTGCCAGGCCCCCGCTCTGCAAAATTGGGAGGTTGCTAAAATGGAGCCAGAAAGACCCTTGGACCCTGGCATCCAAGGTGGGCTCCCCAGGGGAGATGAGGTGCTGATGAGGCCCCAGCCGCCCTGCATTTCCAGGGTTCCCAGTGAGCTACAGTCCCTTGGGGCTCTATACCCAGATTCCCTGGGCTTTGGAGCGGCCCCCTGCTCACCTCCCCATCCCCCACTTCCTGCCACTGATAACACCCAGGATCCAACACCCTCCCTCGGGAATTTTTCTCCTTCCTCACATCCATCTCTGCAGCCAGCTCTGCCCAGTTGTGCTGAGAAAAGGCAAATCTCTGCTCACAAAAACGAAGAGCTGTGTGTGCACATCTCTTTGGTATTCACTCACCTGCTGGGGTGCCCGGGGGGGGGGGGGGGGGGGGAAGGGGATGCCCTGGCCTCTCTTTGGAACTTCCTTTTATGGACACAGACTGCTGTCCAGTGCCTGGCAGGCCTGTTCTAATCCAGGTCAGGCCCTGAGCCTCCTATCGATTCGCTGACCCAGTTCATCATCCTGGAGGCAGGGCCAGTAGAGTTTGAAAAGTTAGAGCCTGTGGCAGTGCAGGGAGCCTGCCCTTCCCAAGGGCTCGTCCCTCCTCCCCTCTCCCACCCTCCTCTAGGCCAACCTGATCTCTCCTCTCCACTTCCTGGGCGTGATTCCCCCTCTGACTCCCTGTCAGCATGGCAGGTATGTGTCATTTCCTTATGCTGGTGAGACGCAGACCTCTAGTGCTCCCCCTCTCCCCAGCCTGTGACTGCCCTAGTCGGATTGAAAAGCACCGAAAGGGTTGGACCCTCAAGCCCACCGTAGCGTCCTATTAGGGCTTTGTTGTTGGGGTGGATTAACACCGGTGGGAGGTGGTCTGTGTTTTTGGGGAGATTTGGGAGGAGCTGGGGCCTCGTACTGTCTGTGCCACCCCACTGCTGTCCCCCAGAACTGTTCTGCTGTCCCCTCACCTCCCCCTCCCCCTCCCCCTCCCCCGCCATCGATGCTTCCATGGGGACGCTTTGGCCTTACAGGTCACCCCTTTGCAGCAGCCCGCCCTGCCCTGGGGAGGCTGGTAGGAGGAGGCTGAGCCCTGGGATCGGGCCGGAGGGCCCCACAACACTGCCACCTGGGTCAGACCAGCGGCAGGCAGAGCCATTCCCGTGTGCAATTTAGAACCTCTAGGCGGAAACGACGTTCGCTAAGTGCTGGCACTGTCATTGCTGTGCGGGCACTGACCCACTTCTTTGTGACAGAACACACACCCCCCACGATGCCCGCGGGGCCAGAGTTTGGCTGGGCATCCTTGGGATATCAGCCTCTGAGGCAGCGCATCCAAGGAGAGCTGCCCCTCCTGGTCCCCTTGTGGTGGAAAATGGGGAAAAGTACAGGGTATCCCACTGACCCTGGGAGAGTCTCCCCACCGGGGCAGGGCCTGGGATCAGGGCCAGCTCAGCCCATCAGACCGTGGTCCTTCTGTGGTCTTCTGAGACCTGTTTGTCTTGTGAGACCTGTTTGAAGGGCTGACGCAGTTTCAATTTGGAGAAAACCAGAAGGGGCCAAGAAGCTGTTTCCGCACACTGAAGGGCTCTCCGGTGTAGGAGAGAGATGTGTTTTGTTCTGTGTGCGTCCGGAAGGCAGTCCCAGGACGTTCCAGAGAAGCGTACTGGGGCTGAATATAAAAGAAGGCTCCCTTAGAATTGGAGCTCTGAGCAATGGAGCAGGCTACTAGCATTTTGAGGCAACAAGGGTAGGAGAATTCAGGCAGACGGTGGCCGAGAGGGGCCTCTCCTGCACGGTGCTCAAGTCTGGACCCCCTGGCCTCTGACAGCTCTTCCCACACCCACTAAGCCTGTGGAGTCCCTGATTCCCAGCTAGCGCTGCCCTATCCCCCCACCCCACGGTGCTCCCGGAGCCCTTCATCTTTCTCATCACAGACCCTCCCGGGGCAAGGCAGAGGCGAGGTCTGGCCTGGGCCTGGAGTGGGCTGTGGGACGGCTCTAGACAGAAGCCTTAAAGGGGCGCCTGGCTGGTGCAGTCAGAAGAGCGTGCAGCTCTTGATCTTGGGGATGGGAGTTCGAGCCCCACGTTGGGTGTAGAGATCACTTAAAATTAAAATCTTAAAAAAAAGAGAGAAGGAGCTCCAGAAAGGTCTACCACATGCCGAGTTGGTCCAGCCACGGGGGAAGGGTTTCTGTCACATATTTCTGTGGATTCTCACTGGTCATCTCACCCATTCCCGGTCCTGCAGGTCAAGATTACTCTCCCTCGTGCTGCAGAGGAGGAAGTAAGGAAATACCCAGGCCACTGCAGGGCTAAGATTAGACCCGGAGGCTGCCTTCCTGTTCCTGGCCGTGGAGTGCCTGGGAGCCAGTCCCTGAGTGCCCAGACATCCTACGTGCGGCCTTGAGCTGAATCCTTCGGGCAGCTCAAATAGCTGCCCAGCATTGTCCCATTTTACAGAGGAGGAAGGCAAGGCTCAGAATCACTGTAGCTGATGATGGCAGGCTGGGTCCGAGGACCCACAGGGGTTCCCGCAGACCCAGCCAAAAGAGTCCCCAGTGGCTACGCACAGGATAGAAATCAAGCGGGAGCCAGCAGGAGGTGAGAGCAGAGTTGACTGGAAGGACGGAGAGGACGCAGGTACAGACAGAGTGTCCGGGAGACTCAGAAAGGAAAGAAGGGAGTCTCGTCTTTGTTCGGGGCCTGGGGTTTTTACTGAGGATTGTGGGCTGGTGTACGCGCCCTCTCAGGCCTCCAGAACCAGATCGAACAAGGACAAGGGCCCAGGGGTTATTCCTTGGAGCCCGGGGGTCTTGGTGTTGAGATGTCTAGCGCCAGTGGTCTGGAATATGTATGTGAAGGCTTCCTCTGATCATTCTCCCCTGGTCCTTCCTTAGATGTTATCTATCCTAGAGAAATTGTTAACTCCTTGTCATCCCTTAGGAGGACGACATACACTGTTTGCATTGAGGCATGTGTAAAGTGGGGGTGCGGGTCCTAGCAAGAATAGGAACAGGAAAAGAAGCAAAGAGCAGATTTTTATGGAGTCCTTCAGTTTCCCTCATTGAGAACTGTGTCTGTGACACACTAGGAAGGGACAGAGCTGTGCTGTATCTCTTCCACCGTGGGCTGCAAGGGACATCCCACAGGCATGCAAGGAGGGACCCTATGTAGCTGCAGAACGTGTACCCCAGGGGACTGGGCCAGGGCCAGAGCCATTCAGTGCCATACTCCTGGGTGAATGATGGTCTACTCCTTATATTCTAGTCCTGTGCTAAATACACCCGGGAGTGTACAAGCTACTATTCCCAGTTTACAAGAAACCTGCAGTCCAAAAGAGTGAGCATAGCATGTTCACAAAAAGCAAGATGTGCCTAACAGGGAGGAAGAGCTCATTCTATTGAGGGATGGGAAGGAAGCTTTATGAGAGAGATGGAACTGGAAATGCGCTTTGCCAAAAGGAGCCTTAGAGAGGCAGACATAGGGGGACATGGAGATGAGAGTCCTTGCATTCAGTGCCACAGGCATCAAATGGAATTAGGCGCATAAATTCTTGAGCTACTGTTAAGCGAGCATGATTAGCCCTCCCACTTTCTCTACCCATCCAGGGATGGCCGCAATCCTAAATAGAATTTTCCAGCCCTTCTCATCCTCAACTTGATGAATAGCCTCACCAGGCTCCCGGTGACTGGAGAAGGCTGTAGGCAACATGGGTTCCCTCCAATAGCTACCAATTCCCTGTGGATTCTACCTCAGACATCTATCTCCCTTTATCTCCCCTTTATTATTACCTCCCATCCTGGGTGAGTCTTCTCGCCCTACTTGATGCATCAGCCTCCCAATTGCTGCCCCCAGGTCTTTCTTTGCAAATCTGTCTCATGCATAGCTGCCGGGTAGAGTCGCCTTTATAAGCCTTGGCACTGTCAATCCCTAGCAAGCCTTTACTTTCTTTCTAGCTGTTTGCCCACATTCCTTCTAAGTTTTGCTGACAATGCTCCCCGCCTACCTCCTTGGTTGCCTGGGTGGCTCAGCCTGTTAAGCATCTGCCTTGGGCTCAGGTCATGATCCCAGGATCCTGGGTTGGGCTCCCTGCTGATTCTCTGTCTCTCTTTCTCTCTCAAATAAATAAATAAAATCTTAAAACAAGCAAACAAACCTATCCAAATGCCCGTGCTGCCCTTCCCTGTCGGGCGAGGGTACCCCTTTCTCTTTGGCTGCTCCCGTGTATAATTTGATCTGTGCCTCTCTTATAGCACTTACCACGCTCCACCCTGTGGAATTCATCCGTGGACGCGTCTACCCGTCCAACTAGGTCGTTAAGTTCCTGCCTCACACCTCGCTTGCCTTTCTCTTCTCTGTTCTGCCTGCCCACTCGGCAGGCACTCAGTGACGTTCGCTGACTGGTAATACTCACAGTCCCTGGGGCCCAGCCCCAGGCTGAGGGAGGCCAGAGGAGACCCTGGGAAAGCAGCTGCACCCAGAACTGACCCCTGACATGCAGAAGCACATGCTTTCTACGGGGGAAAAGAAATAAAAACAATTTCGCAAGAACAGGGAAGTGCCAAAGCCCTGGTGGCTTTTCTCCACAACGTGACGAAGTGCTATATGTTTCCATGAAAGCTGGTGTGGTGTACTGGTTCAGGAAGGAGTCGGGGCTGCCATGTCCTAGCTCTATGACATTGAGAGACTTATTGTAACCTCTGCATGCCTCAGTTCCCTCACGTGTAACACGGCCAGGGGGTCATAGTACCGACCTTTCTGCTTTGAGTGTTAAGTTCCTGTTTGTGGCGGGCACATTAAAAAGTCCTACTAGATGTCTATTATTTTAAAGTTATCATTACTAATAGTCTGTACCTCCCCCAAGGCAAGAAGTACACATCTGAAAATGAGGGAGGCCAGAGATGCCTCTCAGGATGGGGACTGTTGGGCCGAGTGGTTAGAAATAGACCTTCCTGTCCAAGGCCACCAAACGAACCCCTGGAGGATTGAGATACGGGATGAAGTAATGAGAGACTGCAGGGTCCAGGGAGAAAGATCCCAAACAACCACCCCAAACGTACCTTCCGTTTTTAGAGTATTTCCCAGTGATACTGCCCCAGGAATACAAGGGCCCTCGGTCCTGGCAACACCTCCCGC
This sequence comes from Eumetopias jubatus, assembly GCF_037043125.1. Classification (NCBI taxonomy): domain Eukaryota; kingdom Metazoa; phylum Chordata; class Mammalia; order Carnivora; family Otariidae; genus Eumetopias; species Eumetopias jubatus. The sequence continues at coordinate 49,089,470 of NW_028274808.1, forward strand.
ATCTCTTCCATACACTGCCACATTCCAAATGTTCCAACAAAGCTTCTCAGCTGCTTTTTCTTTTTTTTCAATTTTTTATTGTTATGTTAATCACCATACATTACATCATTAGTTTTTGATATAGTGTTCCATGATTCATTGTTTGTGCATAACACCCAGTGCTCCACGTAGAACGTGCCCTCTTTAATACCCATCACCAGGCTAACCCATCCCCCCACCCCCCTCCCCTCTAGAACCCTCAGTTTGTTTTTCAGAGTCCATCGTCTCTTATGGTTCGTCTCCCCCTCCGACTTACTCCCCTTCATTCTTCCCCTCCTGCTATCTTCTTCTTCTTCTTTTTTTCTTAACATATATTGCGTTATTTGTTTCAGAAGTACAGATCTGTGATTCAACAGTCTTGCACAATTCACAGCGCTCACCATAGCACATACCCTCCCCAATGTCTCTCACCCAGCCACCCCATCCCTCCCACCCCCCCACCACTCCAGCAACCCTCCGTTTGTTTCCTGAGATTAAGAATTCCTCATGTCAGTGAGGTCATATGATACATGTCTTTCTCTGATTGACTTATTTCACTCAGCAGAACACCCTCCAGTTCCATCCACGTCGTTGCAAATGGCAAGATCTCATTCCTTTTGATGGCTGCATAATATTCCATCGTGTATATATACCACTTCTTCTTTATCCATTCATCTGTCGATGGACATCTTGGCTCTTTCCACAGTTTGGCTATTGTGGACATTGCTGCTATAAACATTGGGGTGCACGTACCCCTTCGGATCCCTACATTTGTATCTTTGTGGCAAATACCCAGTAGTGCAATTGCTGGATCGTATGGTAGCTCTATTTTCAACTGTTTGAGGAACCCCCATACTGTTTTCCAGAGTGGCTTCACCAGCTTGCATTCCCACCAACAGTGTAGGAGGGTTCCCCTTTCTCCACATCCCCGCCAACATCTCTCGTTTTCTGACTTGTTAATTTTAGCCATTCCGACGGGTGTGAGGTGGTATCTCATTGAGGTTTTGATTTGGATTTCCCTGATGCCGAGCGATGTTGGCACTTTTTCATGTGTCTGTTGGCCATTTGGATGTCTGCTTTGGAAAAATGTCTGTTCATGTCTTCTGCCCATTTCTTGATTGGATCATTTGTTCTTTGGGTGTTGAGTTTGATAAGTTCTTTATAGATTTTGGATACTAGCCCTTTATCTGATATGTCATTTGCAAATATCTTCTCCCATTCTGTCGGTTGTCTTTTGGTTTTGTGGACTGTTTCTTTTGCTGTGCAAAAGCTTTTTATCTTGGTGAAATCCCAATAGTTCATTTTTGCCCTTGCTTCCCTTGCCTTTGGCAATGTTTCTAGGAAGAAGTTGCTGCGGCCGAGGTCAAAGAGGTTGCTGCCTGTGTTCTCCTTTAGGATTTTGATGGACTCCTGTCTCACACTGAGGTCTTTCAACCATTTGGAGTCTATTTTTGTGTGTGGTGTAAGGAAATGGTCCAGTTTCATTCTTCTGCCTGTGGCTGTCCAATTTTCCCAACACCATTTGTTGAAGACACTGTCTTTTTTCCATTGGACATTCTTTCCTGCTTTGTCAAAGATTAGTTCAGCTGCTTTTTCAACTAAGACAGTAACCTATCTGAAATTCCACCTCCTGTGATCCACAGAAAATGTGAAACCCAAAGAGGCAAGTCAAGACTAGGAACTTGAGTCTTAGGATGACCTGAGTCCTATTCTAGAAAATCTCAGGGTACTCTATTCCATCCCAGGCCCTAGGATTATTTGAACCTTCCTGAGGACAGGCACCCTCTCAAGCACCTCCTACCCCCCTCAATCTCTCCACCTGCTGCGATCGGAATGTGTACACACCACAAATTCATATGCTGAAACCCTGCCCCCCCTAAGGTGATGGTGTTAGGATGTGAGGCATTTGGGAGGTGATTAGGTCACAAACACAAAGCCCTCACGAATGGGATCAGTGCTCTTATAAAAGAGAGCCCAGAGTGCTCCCCTCCATCATGTAGGACACAGCAAGAAATCTGTACCCTGGAAAGGGGGCCCTCATCTGATCATGCTGGCACCCCAATCTCAGACTTCCAGCCTTCAGACTGTAAGAAATAAATGCCTGTCATTTATAAGCCACCCAGTCGATGTATTTCATCAGAGCAGTCCTCCAGACTGGGACTCCCTCCCGGGTGTGCCCCCAGTGCAAGTCACCTGCCCCCACGAGAAGAAGCTGTCTACTTTTTCCAGGGCTTTGGACTAATACCCATCCCTTCCTCCTTCCCAGCTTGAAAGTTTTATGCTAATCTAGTTTGTTTCCTAGTAAATGGCACAGTCTCTGCAGATTTGGGTGCCCTGGGTCTTGAGGTGGTGGGCCAGCCTTGGCCTAGTTAGGTTGAGGAAGTCTTTCAGCTGGGTAGACCAATGTCTGCCAGAAATCCTGCAGGGTGCGTTCCTTTGTGCTAGGCCAAGATCAGAGCGGGGCCAAGGCTTCTAGCCTCCTTCATTTCCCCCTCTGTTACCTAATCTCACTCCCGGGGAGGCAGTTCCTGAGGGGACGGGGGTGTTCCTGTGCAGGTCAGCCTTTGCAATATGCAAATAGCTTGTGACTGAGCCTGCATCCCCCAGGGAGGCAGGAAGTCCCGTTTGAAACTTATGAGATTGTAGAGCAGACACTGGGAGAGGATCCTGCCAGCCTGGGGACCCCAGCTCAAGTCTGTCGGGGGACGTTTATATTTGTGGGTCTGTGTGTGTGGAGAGGAGGGGATGCTGCCTGGCAGAAAGGGAGGTCAGGGACTGTGCCCAGGGCACTGGCGGGCGGCAACCTACAGAGTAACACTGGGTGGGGAGGAGAGGAAAGGGGAGGCTGGATGCCGGCTTATTGGCATTTGTAGCCTCAGTTCGAAGAGGTACAAATTCCCTGCAAACAAGGTCTCTCAAATTCTAGAAAGGTCTGGGACTTTCCCATTTTTGGAGGCTCTCTGGATTAAAAAAGAAGAAATATCAAAATAAGGCAACAAATATCTTGATGTATTTTAAATATCTACTTTCACCAATTAGTAATTTTAAACATGCCCACGCGTGCGCGCGCACACGCGCGCGCAAACACACACACACACACACACACAACACGGAGGGACTTCATGAATGGATTCATTTGGAAATAATAGCAGGGGCCGTTTATCCTGTGTGGCCTGAGCCCAGGGGCCCTCTTGGCTTTGGGAGTGGCCCAGCCTTCCCTGAGACACCCTGGAGGGAGTGTAGAGAGCGGGTGGAGGCCCTGAAATTCTGGGCAGCTACAAAGTGCAGAGCACATGTCCTGGAAGATGGAGCTGCTGAGGCACAGAACACATCAACTGTGTGAGGGTCTGGGCTTGTCCGGGTGTCCCTGCTCAGCCAGGTATCCAGCTAGGCGGGGACACTTGCCCCTGCGCGTGCAGTAGGCACTGGTGGGGAATCTCTTGCCAGCCTCTTGTTGACTTCTCGTCTGAAGCCAGGGGACAAAAGCGGGTCCTACTGAAAGGCACGTGGTGGAGTCAGGCCCAAGTTGGGCCTGCTTTGTGGGTGGGATTGGCCTTTCTGTGGGCCCAACCCACACTGTTCTGGTTACTAGTTCTAGGGAGCTGGGGACCATCATCTCATTCTGGTGGTTCTTATGAGGGCTGATGCCCATGTTGGCTTGTTTCCAGGGGAGGTAAGGGAGGGGAACAGCTTTTCCCCCAAACTGCTCATCTCTCTGCTTCCTTCCCACTGAGTCCTCTTCTCAACTAGGCTTCACCCTTAGCCTTTCGTCCCTGGCCTGCCATGCGCCGTTTGCAGGAATCCCCCATCCTTGACACCCAACCAAGTTCCTCTTGGTGATTTCCATCCACTGATTCCCTCACCTTGCCCCTTGGCTATAAACCAAGCTGGCCCTGCTACATCTGGAGATGAGTTTAAACTCTATTCCCAGTTGCAATAGTACCAGATAAAGTCTTCCGTATTGGTTTAACTCCATCTGCTGCATTGCTTTTCTTTGTGATTGCACCTGTACACACACATGCTTAACAAACGCTGGTTCTGTGGGGTTGTCTCCTTATCTCTCCTGTGCTCCGAAAGGCTGCTGGGAAAGGCTATTCGGGTCTGGGGGAGAAGAAAGCCATTCGTCACCCCTGGCCATGGGACCCCCTGTCAGGGAAGAGCCGAACACTGTCACTGGGGCTGCAAGTGACTGAGGGGCCCTGCTCTCTGCTCTGCAGCTGCTCAGCTGTGTATTATGTCCTGGGGACTCTGGAAAGAGCCACTACTGCCTCAGGCTGGCAGGGCAGAAGGAGAAAGGCCCCGAGGAGTGTCTCCCTTCTAGGCTCTGCTCTTTTCCCTTGGAAGGGGCTGTTCTAACCTTGGTGCCTGCAGAAGCACTCTTTGTCATTAGAGGCGGTTCTCAGCATGTCTATTTTGGAGCTGCAGCTGGTTGCCTCTCAGAATAAACAGAGCTGTGATATTGGGATAAAAGAAGAAAGGAATATCTTCTCCTCTTTATGCCCTCCCTCTTCTCGGTGTTTCCCAACCTGCATGCCCCTTGTCTTAAAGGCCTTGCCCTGAGACCCCTCACTCCCTCTGCTGTAGCTCCCATGCTGCCATCTTGTCATCACGGGGATCCCCACCCAAGCACGTAGGGGCCCCTGTTCTGGCTAAGGTGCTAGGCTCAGGGGCTCCAGGGCACCCTTCCTCAGACCTTACCATGTCATGCTCAGAATGGTTGTGTTGTACGGCAATCGTTGACATGGGAGCTTGATGCTTCAGGGACAGAAAGAGAAATCAGACTATTGTTTGTTTTGGACAAAGCGGATGTAGGGGTGCCCAGTGTCTTTTTGGACTGAAATGGCTTCCATGAGGGAGCAAGGCAATCAGGGTTGTTTTCCAGATACTTGGGTGTGGGAGGGTCTGGTTGTTTAGGAGCAGATGAAGAGAGTTGTGTACGTGGCCCCATTCAAAGCCGAGTTACTCATCGTCCCGTGTTGTGCCTTCCACCCCAAGTGGGTCTGACAGCACCCCCATTTTTGTGCAAGCTCTCACCTCTGCTTTGGTCTCTCTGGAGCCCTTCCTTCACAACCTGCTTTTATCTGCCGGCCTGCTGTGTGGTTTGACCCATATGGCGTTACAGAGACGGAGCATAAAGAGGCGGTAGTCTTTGCAAATTGTGTACATTTCCCCAGAAGTTCTTCCTACTTGGGATGAAGAGCGGTCGGTCTCACCTCTGTTATGCTGGCCTCTCCACGTAGGTGCCAAACCAGCCCGTTTGTCTTGTTACCTGAAGCAGCTCTGAGAAAAACAGGGTGAACCAAGACACTGCAGTGGGTTTCCTCTCTTGCCTTTTTATTTTTAAAGACGAAGCTGTGGTCAGACTCTCAAATTAGTCTTTAGAAACCTCAGTGGATGGCTTGGTAGCAGAGCTGTCAGTGGGAGGGTGGGTGAGGGGCCCTGGGCTGTGAAGGAGCTACACTCTGGGCTTCCCTGTGGGCTGAGAGAGCTGTAGGTGCGAAGGTCAAGATCAGGCACTGGAGAGGGGCTGGCTCTTCCATGTGCAGCGGGAGGGGGCAGAAGATCAGGAATGTGGGTTTTGAGCTGAAGTAAACTTGGGGTTGTGTCTCAGCTCCACCATTTCTTCATCCTGTGATCCTGGGCTGCTGATTTCGTGCCACGGAGATTCCATTTCCTCATGTGTAATAAGGGGATATTAATAGTATCTATTTTAAAAAACAATTCATTCCTTAATTCAATGTGTAATTTATTCAGCACCTCCTCCTTATAAACACCGGTCCTGGCACAGGCTACAGTGGTGGGAAGGCCTCTGTCCTCATGACACTCATGTCTTCTGGTATGTTGATTATATAGGGAAAAAAAAAAATATATATATATATAAATAAATAATGTTAAGTATATATTTATAAACTTGTTTATAAATATATAAAATATAAATATATATTTGTCTTGTATATTTATTAATACACATATTTATGTTATATATGTTATATATAAGAATATAGATTTATAAATTTTTACAAATTTCATAAATATATATAATATATAAACATACAATTTATATATAAATTATATATTTATATATTATATATAATTTTATAAATACATGTAAATTCCTTTTCTTTTTTTTAAGATTTTATTTATTTGAGAGAGAATGAGAGCACGAGCAGGGGTGAGAGAGGCAGGGGGAGAGGGAGAAGCAGACTCCCCATGGAGCAGGGAGCCTGATGTGGGGCTCGATCCCAGGACCCTGAGATCATGACCTGAGCCAAAGGCAGACGCTTAACCAACTGAGCCACCCAGGCGCCCCTGTAAATTCTTATATATATATATATATATATATATATATATATATAACTTAATACCATGCTTGTAACACAAAAAGTGTTTGATAAATGGTAGTTGTCATTGTTATTATATTTACCACTGGAAATATGGTATAAATGGTCAGGCAGAGAACAAGAAAAAGTGTTTTCATTTGATACAATGTTTAGTTTTTTCTCAGATTTATAGCTCTCCTTTGGTTAAGGAGAATGTGTTAGTCTCCCAAAGAAACAGAACCAATAGTATATATGGCTCAGCAACAACAAGCTGGAGACCCAGGAGAAGCCATGGGATAGTTCTAGATAGTTCTAGATAGTTCTTCGCCAACAAAGCCAAGACTCAGAAGAGCTGAAGTTTTAATTTGACTTCAAAAGGAACTGTCATTGACAGGAAACTGTCAATGCCACACTTAAAAGGGTGTCAGGCAAGAAGAACTCTCTCATGTTCAGAAGAAGGTGAGCCTTTTTAATTCTAGTAGGCCTTTGCCTGATTGGATGAGGCCCACCCGCATTAGAGAGAGCAATCTGCTTTACTCAGTGTACTGACTCAAATGTTAATCTAATCCAAAATCTTTACGGAAACACCCGGAATAACCTTTGACCGAATAACTGGACATCCCAGAGCCCAGTCTGGCTGACACATAAAATTAACCAGCACGGGGAGCCATGGTCAGAGAATGCTATAGCTGAGAAAGCCCTTTGGGGTTGGGGGGAACTGAGTGACCACCCTGTCCTGAGGGGAGAGTAACCCTGGCTGGGGGTGGCACTCGTGACGGGATGCAGACTAGTTGTCCCGGAGCTCGAGCCATTGCAAAGACATGTTTTTGTTAGTTTACACTATGTTTTGTAAATTGATACCAACATTTAAAGATTAAAGAGTTCCCATTAGAAATCTGAATGTCCAGCTTCTCATGAAACACTAGAAGTGGGCATGTGGGGCTCGGGCGTCCACTCTCCCATGGCAGCCATTGGTGGAGGTGCCACAAGTTGTGGTAGGAAAACTCCTTCCCCTCCAGCTAGGGAGTCGCCCAGCTGTCCAGAGGAACTGGCCTTGGGCAGGGGCTGGAAGAGGACCAGTCGCTCCATGCAACTACCATTTCATAAGTTTGTACCAACGTTTAAAAATTAGAGATTTCACAATCAGTGGAGGTCAGGCATCTTTTTAGGTCCGGGTCCTGTCTTCTCCTTCAAGCTTGACTTTGAGAGATGGGCCTTAAGATGCAATCTTCTAGAGACACGGAATGGCGAAAAGCCTGATTCTCAACTTCCAGGGTACAAGGAAGGAACTGGAGGTGTTTAGACAGGAGAAGAAATGCCTCTAAGGGAACCAAGAACTGCTTTGAAAATAGCTGAAGGGTTGTCATATTGAAGCGGGACTGAGCTAATTCTGAATGTCCCCAGAGGCCAGGAGTCCACCCAGGGACCAACAGCTGGGAGAATCAGGTTTGTGGTGAGCATAATGCAGACTTTTCTAGCTCTCTCAAAGCAGAAAAGCCTGGTGCCTAAGGCAGTAAGACCCCATGGCTGAGGGGGCTGTGGGGGCCTTGAGAGGCATTCCATTGCCAGACTAGAAGTTGACTGGGTCGGAGGGCTCCAGACCTTTTGTGTGGGAGGTACACATAGACAATGAACGTATTTGTACATCACACAGGAGATAGACTGGAGGGGATGTGAACCCCAGAAGGGGTTGCACAAGGTCACGGCAGGCCCAGATTTGAGGGGACTCGGGATTTGTTTGCTAAGGCTCGCAGACACAGAGATGAATCATGAAGGAAGTTTACACTCACGAGTCCCAAGAAGCAGGAGGCAGAGCACGCCAAGCAGGGGGACCCCATAGAGAAGTACCAGTGGAGGTCCGGAGGCACAGGGAGAGAGGAAAAATGTGGTCAAGAGCCTCTAATGTGGTTTCCTGGGGAAGGGATGGTGAAGTGGGGAAAGCAGGTGTAGAATTGGCTGGTTGGCATAATTTTGGCAGGCTCTGGGGCACAGGGTATGTCCCTAGTTGTGTGGTACCTGGCCCTGGGGTGATTGCAGCAGGTGGCTGGTAGCCCAAAGAGCGAAAGTCCAATAAATGAGGTGATTAGGGAGCTCCAGATTGGTTGGTTTGCGTAGGAAAATCATGCTCTCAAGAACTGGCTAGCACCAGTCCCTCCAGGGTCAGCAAGGCCCCAGAGGTCAGAGCGCCAAGTACCGAAACTAGAAAACATGGTTATGACAAGGCACTGCCCGCATGTCCCAAGGGGATCCATTTCTCCAGGTGTGCCACGAAGACGGTTCCATGATCTTCCAGCCCCAAGGGGCTATGGTCAGCACCTCCAGCCAGAAGGTCACCCTGAAGAGTCCTGCCTTTCTCTCTCTCTGTACAGAGGGGACTCTAGGCTCAAAAAGGTGAACTGACTTGGTCACAGTCTCAGGGTTAGTTGAGAGTGACTGTCCTGTGAGGGGAAGGGCCTGGAAGGAGCAGGCACAGAGTCTTCACTCTGAGCGTCCAGGACAGGATGACAAGGCCTAGGAAGTGCCTCTAGCCTGAAGAATTGGGGTTCCTGGGGCAGCGGGAAGGGGTGAGCAGTGCAGTCCCTACCAGGACAGCTCTCCTGGTTCTCCCTACTCTGCCCTGAATGCACGAGGAACACTTAGAGCCAGGAGCAGCCTGCATGAGGAGACCTCACCTCGGTCCCAGCTTTGTTTGCCCTACACTGAGCATCTGACTTGGGCAGCTCATTTCCCTCCCTGGCATCAGCCCCATCAGCGGTGATGCATTCATTCTCAACCTGCAGTATAACATCCTTCCCGTTGAAATAAAAATTCCTATTCCATTGTGCCCCCCCCACCCAACACACACTCACCACCATTTATTCTGTCGGGTAGATCTCGAGTAGGCCTCCTGTATTTGCATAACCTTGAGAAGCAGCGGGGGGTTGGAAACCACCAGACCCGGACATCTCCTAGATCCCCTCCAATGCTAAATCCTACACCATTCTGATCCTCTGGGCTGGTCCCTGTGGGGCAGTTATGAGCACCACACCAGGGAGGCAGTGGAGTAGAAATGACTTCTCAGAGTTCACAGCTACCAGGTAGGAGAGTGGTGGGAACCAGAAGCCAGATCTCCTGCCTGTGTCGGGCTCCTCAAGCCGCCCTCACAAGATAACCACTGCCCCAGTGACTTCAACAGCAGACCTTTGTTTCTCACTGTTCTGGAAGCTAGGAAGTTCAAGATCGAGGTGTCAGCAGGGTTGGTTTCTTTTCTTTTTTTTTTTTTTAATATTTTTTAAATGTTTTATTTATTTATTCATGAGAGTCAGAAAGAGAGAGAGAGAGAGAGGCAGAGGCAGAGGGAGAAGCAGGCTCCCAAGGAGCAGGGAGCCCGATGTGGGACTCCATCCCAGGACCCTGGGATCATGACCCGAGCTGAAGGCAGACGCTCAACCATCTGAGCCACCCAGGTGCCCCAGCAGGGTTGGTTTCTTGCAAGGCCTCTCTCTTGGCGTGCAGATGGCTGTCTTCTGGCTGTGTCCTCACCCAGGTCTTTTCTCTGTATGCAGCTGGTGTTTCTTTGTGAGTCCAGATTTCCTCTTTTTATAAGGACACCAGTCATACTGGATTAGGGCCCACCCTAATTAGGGCCTCCTTTTACCTTAATCACCTCTTTAAAGGTCCTCTCTCCAAATACAGTCACTTCTGAGGTCCTGGGGATTAGAACTTGAACATGGGAAGCCGGAAAGCCTGCCTGGTGGGGCTGCGTTCTTTCCTCTGCTCCACGTGCCTCTCCCCTAGTGGGCCTCTTCTCCCCCACTCCATGTAATGCATTCAGCGCTGCTCCCCACCTTTGGTGAGCCTTACGTCTACTGAGTGTACCATGCCCATCTGCGTCCTGTGCAGTATTCTGCCCATATGACCAGTTGGTCCCCAGCAGGGCCGTGGGCCATGGCAGCGAGCAGGGCAGCCTGTGCTCAGGGTTCTTCATTCCCCTCACCCGGCACACGGCCATGTGCGATTAGACACTTGACAAACGATGGCAATGCTGACAGCCGAGAATAGAACCGGGAATGGAAGGTTAGTCTGCTCCGCCCATGCTGTGGGGACCAAGGGGGATTTGGCAGCCAGCTCCACGCAGGGATGAGCAGGGACCAGGGTGGACTGAGTAGCCAATAGGAGCCACAGCAGTGATTGCAAGACTATGGGAGAGCATCTTGGGGGATGCACCTCAAAGCCTATAGGCAGCTCTAAAGTCCTAAAAACCTGAGACTAGACCCAGAACGCTGGGAGCTTCAGGGCTGACTTGGGCCAAGCTTGACTGCCCCCCCATCCTGTGCCCCTGTCGAAAGACTGAGTGGAAGTATCTGCTTGCCATCACTGATGTCAGCCGGGCTCGTCCAAACTCATTTCTATGGGCTTCTTGAGGTTGGCATTTAAATGTGTATGAAAGCAGGTGGTCCTGGTATGGAATGATCTAGGAACAGCCCACCTCCACCTCAAATTGTCATGTGTCTCTGCAGTCCTGTGTTTAGAACCAGGACTGGCTGTGCAAAGCAGGGGTGAGGGGGGCGCGGCTCAGGCGTGGCAGTTCCCAAGGCAGAACTGGCACCTGCCAGGAGCAGCTGTAGGAAAACTCCTTGACCACATCATAGGGAGGGACTCTCCGGTACTAAAAATGGTCCAAAACTGGGACCAATGGGTTGCCTTTGACAAGACCGAGTCCCTGTCATTAAAATGTTTGTGTAGATGCTTGAAGAAACCAGAGGAACACGGACGACTTGTGATCGTGACCAACCCTTGATATTAGGGGTTTCAAGTTCACCAAGTATTGTTCTATTCATTATTTTTGTTCATCTTCATAACGGTTCTAGGGAAGATAGTATTCACATGTCCAGCCTTGGTGGGTGAGCTCACTGAGGTTCAGGTTGGTAAGAGGATTTGTCCCAGAGGCGTTGACTGGGCAGGATAGATCTGGAAGATGCACTTCTCCTACTCCCTAACGTGGCACAAACTTGCCCCTCCTGGAAGCCTCCTTTGGCCGCCAACTGGGAGGCCGTCGTTCTGACCCTTCTTTGGCATCCTGTTGGGTGTGGGCCTCCACCCTTTCGGAGCCAGCATCACCTGCCCTCTGAAGGGGCCAGCACCCACTGCAAAGAGAAGAGAGAGGAGACAGGGCAAGTGCTTTGTGAGTTGCCACTTAACTCCTGCACGTGTGAGGGAAGAGTTCCTACTTAAGGCCACCTTTGGAAAGTAGACATCCTGGGGGCCCCTGGGGGCTCAGGCGGTTCAGCGTCTGGCTTCAGCTCAGGTCATGATCCCGGGGTCCTGGGATCAAACCATGCGTCGGGCTCCCTGCTCGGCGGGAAGCCTGCTTCTCCCTCTCCCTCTCCCCCTGCTTGTGTTTCCTCTTTCGCTGTGTCTCTCTCTGTCTAATAAATAAAATCGTAAAAAAAGAAAGAATGGAAGGAAGGAAGAGAGAGAGAAAGAAAGAAAGAAAGAAAGAAAGAGAGAGAGAGAAAGAAAGAAAGAGAAAGAAAAAGAAGAAAGAAAATAGACACCCTGTCTACACATTCTAGGCAGGCAAGCACCTAGGTTTGGGTTGGAAGAAGCCTCTCCCAAGAGGACAGTCCATGGTGGGCAGGGTGAGGTAAAGATCAGAGAGGCACAGGGTGCAGGTGTGCAAGATTCTAGAGAACAGAGGCTTCCTCCTCTGTGTTACTCTGTATCTGACCTGACTGGTGTCATCTGCATGGTCTGTCTGTAAGAGATCACTTGGACTCTTGCACCTGCCAGGGGATTTACTCTGGGTAACATGGGCCTCCCAACAAAGACTTCAGTCCTGTGGTTTTACCCTTCAGAGGGCCCCTGCTCTGTTTCCCACAATCAAGAGTTCAGCTTTGTGTCTTTGGGGAAGTCACTCAACATCTCTGGCCTCATCTACAAAACAAAGGAGGTTAAAAAAAAAACACAAAAAACAGATCATTTATAAACCCCTTCAGAGCTGATTCTCACCACGGATGAGTTTATCATTTTAGTTGCTCTGTTTTCCCTGATATCCATATCCCAAGTCATTCTCCTTTTTTTCTTTTTTGTCTATTTTCCCACCCCTCACTTTTTTTTTTTTTTTTTTTTTTCTCAGCCTCTCATTTCTCCCGCAACAACCCAGGGGCTTTCCTGTGGCTAATGATTTTAGCTCCCAGAATTTTAGATCCAAAAGGGCACTTTGGGAAACATCTAATCTGGTCCTGCAGCTTTATCCTGGAGTTCCGGGGCTCTGAAAAGAGTTTTGGGGGTTCCTCAAACATTGCAACATTTTCTGCCAAACAATGCAAAGTCAAACCACCTCAGGAACCAGGCTGTGGCTTTTAACAGTTTGAAATATTCATGCTCAAGACTTTGTTGGAAAAACGTTCCTATCCTCTAATCTCTTCACTTTCTCTGATAAGAAACCTGAGGTCCCCACAGGTGAGGTGACTTGGCCACGTTATCAAAGGATCATTCTGGCATTGAAGTTGAATGTGATTCAAAAAGAATTTAAAAAGTCATCGTTTTCTGTGTGTGCACGTAAGGGATGAGAAAATTCTCGGTCAACAGAAGGAAAGAATAGAATGGGGAGTGCAGGGGGGATCCTCTGGAGGCTCTTGAAGACCTGGGTATGGACCTAACAGCCACGGCCCTCCCTCCAGCCTCAGCCCTGTGGGAGGGGAGGGGAGGGACCCCAGCGCTCACTCTAGCTCCCCTCACCCCCCTGCCTACAGAGCACTTTCTGGGTACTGCTGCCCTCTCTCCCTCCTGCCTCAGGTCTGTGGTGAAGCTGTGGAGAAGTGGGTTGCTGTTCTTTTTTCTGACTTCCTGTGCGCTTTGGAAACCTCAATGAAATAAGAGCTAAAGGCAGAAAGGGCCGAGGGCTCTTATGTCAAACATAGACTTACCCCTGGCATGGGGGGGTTGGTGGGGGGAGCCGGATTCGTGATTTTTACAGACCGAGAGCCCAGGATTGTGGGCTGCTGGGGCTGGAAGTAGGTGGTGGGTACCTCATTTTTTTCATGCGTGGCTCCATTATATCTGTACAGGTAGCCAAAGTGATTTTTTGAGAACTATTCATCATTGAGGCCAAACCCATTAAAAAGGAAAACTTAATTACCTTTCCAGTACAGCTGGTTCATTTTCTCTGTGTCTCCCTTTCTGCCTACAACCTACTTGCAACCATGGCAATGTGTTTGTGTAGCGGGTATGCATATAGTCTTCGGAGTTTTTACACTACCTTGATTGCATATGCCTAAGTGGTCTCCTTATCAATTACCTTTCTGGGCAGACGGGAATCAGTGTATGAGTGCAGCCCTGTACCTCCGTGAGAAGGACCGTGATATGGGGAAACACTCTGCATTTCTTTTTTCTTCCTTTTCCTTTTTTTTTTTTTAAGATTTTGTTTATTTATTTGTCAGAGAGAGACAGAGAGAGCACAAGCAGGGAGGAGGGGCAGAGGGAGAGGAAGAAGAAGGCTCCATGCTGAGCAGGGAACCGATGCGGGGCTTGATCCCAGAATCCTGGGATCATGACCTAAGCTGAAGGCAGACACTTAACCGACTGAGCTACCCAGGTGTCCCTACTTTTTTTTTTTTTTTTTGATGGCACACTGCTGAGCCCATAGAACCCCATTATCAAGGCCTCCTACTCAAATAGTGTCCTACAGCAGACCCTACAGGTCAGTTCTTTCCTGGCCTAGCCTGGCCACCTGGCTTAGTTTCTGTGACTGACCTAGGGTCCATGAGACCTTTCCCTTCCATAGCTCTTTTAAAAAAGTAACAGTAATTTTGCCTCCCTTCGGGCTCAGAAAATTTGGGGTTGGGTTTTTCCCTTTGTGTTTCATTTTGTTTTTCTCACCAGGGAAGAAGATCCTCCCCCAAGTGGAGTAGTGTTTGGGAAGATGGCAGGAGAAGGGCTCTGGGCTGGGGGTTTCTCGCTGCTGTGCTCAGCATTCCCGACCGTGGCTAGAGTTTTAAAAGACCAGGGTTCCACCAAATTTTCTGATCTCTGAATAACTGAAACCACCTGTTTCTTCTATTTCTGTCCATTTCCCAATAATGGGCTTGGGTTAACAAGAGACTGAAACAGAAACCACTACTGTGCTCTGAAATAAGAGGCTCAGAGACACCCAGGAAGGTCCTGTGTTTGAGAACCAGTTGTAACCATAGGACCTGTCCTGGTAATGAGAGACCTCCAGCCAGGGAATCGGGAGACCTCGGTCCCAGCCAAGAGTCCTCACATGTCAGCCTCTTTGAAACTCAGTTCTCTCCAGAGAGACAAGGGCCAAACCTGCTGTCCCACCCGCAACCCCGCCGCCAGTGGGTGACTATCAGAGTCACCTGGGATGTCAGTAAAAAGTACAGGTGGCTGGACCCAGCCCCAGAGGTCTCCACTCACTAGGGTGGCACTGAGCCTTGCAATGTAACCATCTACTTATGTCTACATTGTTACAGAAAAATTATTCAGATACTTGTTGAAGATGGTAAAGCGAACTTTATTTAGGAGGGCTACAGCACTGGGGCTTGCTGTAGGGGAAAGTCATGAAAATAAAACAAGGAAAAGTAGGGATTTATAGCCAAGGAGCAGGGTGGGGGATCAGTGGATGGAAAATTGCTAAGAGCACAGGGTAATTCTTTTCTAAATGGACTTAACAGGACTGCTGCTAAAGGCAGGCCAGGGCGATCCTGATATTACCTGGGGGATGGAGATGGGGGGGGGTGAGAAATTCGATCAGATAACAAGAATAATCAGCTGTAGAAGGTGGGGAATTCTGGCTAAGGCCACCTAGCGGGAGTCTTGCTAAAGATGGACTCCGTGAGGGCAGAGATGGAAGCCAAAGCTTCCTAGTTGAGTGGAGGACTCAAACGAACCTGACTGAAATTTGGTCAAGGAGAGAGTCTTTGTCAGTATATATACTGACACGTGTGCACACAGCCAGGGTGAGGAAACCATGGGACCAGGTGCTGTTTGAGACCATATTGCAGATCCAACAGTCTAGTTTTGTCATGATTAGAATCTAGAGTCCCAAAGGACAGTACCCTGGGGGTGTCTATGGGCCGAGTAAGACCACCTTCACAGGCAGCCTGGGACCCTGCATCACTGCAGGGTGTGGGGGTAAAGAGCCCCAGTTCTGCTCTCTACTTCTGTGTGGCCTTCCGGAAGGCACTCGGCTCAGCCTCACCTCCCTTATCTGTGGGATGGATGATAAGAGTACCTACATTTTAGGTGTGTTATGAGGATTGAATGGGCTCATCGTGCATGTAAGGTGTTGGCTCAGGGTCAGTCTAGGGAAATGCTATTAATTCTCAGAAGTGAGCCCTTCGGTGTGAGTGCAGAGGTGGAGAAAGGAAGAGGGCACACACTCAGGGTCCCAGAGGGGGCAAGACTCCCTGCCGTGCTGTTAGAGGACTGTCTGCAGTTGAAGAGAACTGTCTAGTCCTGGGGCTCTCTTGGCAGAGTATATTGGGATATCTCTCTACCCTATTCACGCCCAATCCTGACTGTGGAGAGGATCCAGAAATCTAGAGTTCCAGGGCCTGTTTGCTCTCTAGGCTAGCTTTGGGGCAGAGGATTGGCCCCTCTCCGGGCTACGTGCAGAGCTCAGAAAGGAGGATTGTGTCACACAGGGAGGTCGAGGTGGACAATGGAGAGAGGGCTGACTTCTATCTATATGGAAGTCACTGATTTTTTTCATATATTTAACCAATTTAACAGTCAAAGAACCTAGGATCTTTTGTCTATATGTCATTCTAAATGTAGATGCATTTTTATGTCATTATAATCAGGATGTGAGCTTCATTCCCTGTCACTTCACATTTTTATACAAATATTTTCATGTATGACCTTGCTCATATTTCAATCGAGTTTATCATTATTGATATTGCCTAGGATCCCCCCATCCCCCAAGCAGTGCCCTGAGGATTTTGTTCTGGTTTTACAATCTCACTCTTATAAATAGTACAGGTATGAACATCTTTGTGCAAATGATCCATGCTCTCCCTGGTTAGATATATGGGGTGCATTTCCCAAGGTTGAGGGACCAGGTCCGTACATGGGAGTCGCTTTATATTTAACCAGCCTGCCTTCAGAAAGCCAGTTCTGAATCACCTGGCAATTGTCCCAGCTTCATTTCAAGGCCATAAACACAAGATTTTATTCTTTTTCTCTTGGTGTCTTGGCTTTTTTAGTCAATTTGTAGTGGTACCTCAAAGTTGTTGTCATTAGCATTTTTAACTACTGATGATTTTTCCATCTATTTTTTTTTAAAGAAGCAGTTGAGTTTTTTTTTTTAATTAATTAATTTATTTATTTCAGAGCGAGAGAGAATGAGAGATAGAAAGCACGAGAGGGAAGAGGGTCAGAGGGAGAGGCAGACTCCCCGCTGAGCAGGGAGCCCGATGTGGGACTCGATCCCCGGACTCCAGGATCATGACCTGAGCCGAAGGCAGTCGCTTAACCAACTGAACCACCCAGGCGCCCTCCATCTCTTTTTAATTTCCTCAAGTCTTTTCACACACAGGTGACATCCTGTTTGCTTGACAGGGTGTCTAAATTGGTGTTTTATCCAATCCACATTAAAACGAAAGCTGGTGGCTGCAGGGTGCAGATGGGGGCCATCGTCATGTTTAATGGTTTTGATATCTGTTT
This sequence comes from Eumetopias jubatus, assembly GCF_037043125.1. Lineage (NCBI taxonomy): Eukaryota > Metazoa > Chordata > Mammalia > Carnivora > Otariidae > Eumetopias > Eumetopias jubatus. Next base: position 49,106,461 of record NW_028274808.1, read on the forward strand.
ACATAAAGCAAATTTGTGTACTGGATTTGCAAAGAGGAGCAGATTGGGGATTGGCAGGTGGAGAAGCTTGTTCAAGAGGATGTTTTAGCTGTTTTCAAGGTGTTAATAGATGAGGGAGACAACTGTTAGTACTGGGTTTGTACTTTCTCGCTGAAAAAAAAGAAAGTCACTTTTTTTATTGTCGATTTCTATGGTTGATTTTTTTCCTGTTTAGGAAATGTGTCCTAAGAGATAACTTAAAAATAAAAGTTGACATCACCATCATTATTACACATATTAATATGTCAAAAGCTGGTATTCCTTTTAGTATTGCCTGGCTAGAAACTGATGAGCTTACATGTAAGTTTCTGTTTGAGCAGAATAGTGGGGCCAGACAGAAAAGCAGTGTTCATCTGAGCTGTTGTCTCTGGCACAGAAATAACCTGGATGTGTGGAGACAAAGCCAGAGCGGGGGACTCCCTGATGGGATTGGAGTTGTCGGCACCAACTTGCATTTGTTGGGTTAAAATAGGAAATCCAAGCTCTGGTCGGGTCTCTGCCACTTAATAAAGGTGAGCCTGGGCAAGCTGCTCAGTCGCTTTTCCTCATCCTCCAAACGGAATGACTTCTGCCTTGGGAGATGTCCAGCAAGATAGCAAGAATGCAAATACTCTGGAAAGTGTGTCGTCTGCACAACGTAAAGACCCTCTTCCCTCCTGTCTGTCTGTTGCACGGTTTTTAATCCTTGACTTGGATGAAAGAGTGCGGTCCATCTTTTGCATTGGCAGCCCTACAACCATTTGAAACCAGCAATCCTGTCCTCACTCCCCAGGACTTCACTCCACCGTCCCTTCTGTGTCATGTGTCAGAGCCCCCAGGCTCCCAGGGCTCTGAATGTCCCTCCCCTAGAATGCGACCTGTCAAACCTCGGGGTCCCTGGGCCAGTAGTGCTGTTGATGGGTCACATCTATGCAGAGCCCCGGGGAAAATCACCATCCCTATTTTAGGGATTTTCTAATAGCCCCAAAACTGCACTGATCTTTTTGGCAGCCGTATCGTAGTGAGTAACCATGAGTTCACAGACAGCTTAAACCCCATTTTTGTTTAACCTGTGCTGTTGCTAAACCACATCTTCCTCATTCCAGACTGGGGAAGATTTTTTTTTTGTTAATCTACATAAAGAACTTCACATTTATCCCATTTTACCAGTTGTGTTTTGTTACACTTGGCATGTCTTACCAACCTATTACAGATTTCAGGGGTCCTTTGTGGCCTGCAATTAAAGTCACAATCTCTCCCCATCGTGTGCTTAACTTGGAGCATCTCGTCTGATAACCACAAACTCTTTAATGCCAAATTAAAAGGTGTGAACAAAGGCCTGTTAAAATAGCAGTCAGTCCCCAAGTGAATATAGACGCTCCATCAGCAGTCAGTGAAGAAACCATTTGACCACTGACAAATTCATTGCTTGCCATCTGCCCTCCGCATTAACCTCTCAAGAAAATGGGGAAGAACTCAGTCAAATACCCGGCTGAAGCATTGATTTGTCACGGTACCGAATTTCCCTGCTCAACGACCAACTGTAATGCACACAGACAGGGAAATGAGATTAGCTGGAGCCAAAGGCTGGGAGAAAAGGAGAGTTGAGATCATGACTCAAAGTGGAGAAGCTGGGAAAGACTTTAGTTTAAGGTTAGAGAGGACAAAGAATGTGGTTTTGAAAATTACAACCTCTAGGAGATTGGACAATAACAGAAGTTCCTTGGAGGGAGAAGCACATCTTTAAAACTCCAGGCTTCTGGAACAGAATAGAGAGCCCAGAAATGGACCCTCAACTCTATGGTCAACTCATCTTTGACAAAGCAGGAAAGAATGTCCAATGGCAAAAAGACAGTCTCTTCAACAAATGGTGTTGGGAAAATTGGACAGCCACATGCAGAAGAATGAAACTGGACCATTTCCTTACACCACACACACAAATAGACTCCAAATGGTTGAAAGACCTCAGTGTGAGACAGGAGTCCATCAAAATCCTAAAGGAGAACACAGGCAGCAACCTCTTCGACCTTAGCTGCAGCAACTTCTTCCTAGAAACATCGCCAAAGGCAAGGGAAGCAAGGGCAAAAATGAACTATTGGGACTTCATCAAGATAAAAAGCTTTTGCTGTGCAAAAGAAACAGTCCACAAAACCAAAAGACAACCGACAGAATGGGAGAAGATATTTGCAAATGACATATCAGATAAAGGGCTAGTATCCAAAATCTATAAAGAACTTCTTAAACTCAACACCCAAAGAACAAATGATCCAATCAAGAAATGGGCAGAAGACAGGAACAGACATTTTTCCAAGGAAGACATCCAAATGGCCAACAGACACATGAAAAAGTGCCAACATCGCTCGGCATCAGGGAAATCCAAATCAAAACCTCAATGAGGTATATACCACGTCACACCAGTCGGAATGGCTAAAATTAACAAGTCAGGAAACGACAGATGTTGGCAGGGATGCGGAAAAGGGGGAACCCTCCTACACTGTTGGTGGGAATGCAAGCTGGTGCAACCACTCTGGAAAACAGTATGGAGTTTCCTCAAACAGTTGAAAATAGAGCTACCATATGATCCAGCAATTGCACTACTGGGTATTTACCCCAAAGATACAAATGTATCTTTGGGATCCAAAGGGGTACGTGCACCCTGATGTTTATAGCAAGCAATGTCCACAAGAGCCAAACTGTGGAAAGAGCCAAGATGTCCATCGACAGATGAATGGATAAAGAAGATGTGGTATATATATACAATGGAATATTATGCAGTCATCAAAAGGAATGAGATCTTGCCATTTGCAATGACATGGATAGAACTGGAGAGTGTTATGCTGAGCGAAATAAGTCAATCAGAGAAAGACATGTATCATATGACCTCACTGACATGAGGAATTCTTAATCTCAGGAAAACAACTGGGGGTTGCTGGAGTGGTGGGGGGTGGGAGGGATGGGGTGGCTGGGTGATAGACATTGGGGAGGGCATGTGCTATGGTGAGCGCTGTGAATTGTGCAAGACTGTTGAATCACAGATCTGTACCTCTGAAACAAATAATACATTATATGTTGAAGAAGAAGAAGAAGAATCACAGATCTGTACCTCTGAAACAAATAATACATTATATGTTTAAAGAAGAAGAAGAAGAAGAAGAAGAAGAAGTTTTTCTTTTCTTTTTTTTCTTTTGTTTTTTTAAAGATCTTTATTTATTTATTGAGAGAGAGAGAGAGAATGGTAGAGAGCATGAGAGGGAAGAAGGTCAGAGGGAGAGGCAGACTCCCTGCTGAGCAGGGAGCCCAATGCGGGACTCGATCCTGGGACTCCAGGATCATGACCTGAGCCAAAGGCAGTCGCTTAACCAATGGAGCCACCCAGGCACCCTGAAGTTTTTCTTTTCTAAAAAAAGAAGAAGAGGGGAAGAATGAGAGGGGGAAATCGGAGGGGGAGATGAACCATGAGAGACGATGGACTCTGAAAAACAAATTGAGGGTTCTAGAGGGGAGGGGGCTGGGGGGGATGGGTTAGCCTGGTGATGGGTATTAAAGAGGGCACGTTCTGCATGGAGCACTGGGTGTTATATGCAAACAATGAATCATGGAACACCACATCAAAAACTAGTGATGTAATGTATGGTGATTAACATAATAATAAAAAAGATATATTAAAAAAAAAAAAACTCCAGGCTTCTGGACACCTCATATATTGCTGTCCTCAGTGCTGGGTCAGGGAGACTGCTGGACCAGACGTGGAGGGTTGAGGGTCAGGTCGGAGGCAGGCTGGAGGCAGATCCTCAGAAATGTGCCCCCCAGCCCCTGCCCAGCCACCGTTCAGGCTGCGGTGTGCCAGAACCAGCTCTCACTAGCTGACGGCACCCATTTGTCCCCAAAGGCCCTTTCAGCAAAGTCATATCGACAGCTTGAAATCAGCCATGAAGGCATTTACACCAGGGAAATTGGCGAAGGCTCCAAGTCGGGTCACCCTTCCCCTGCATCCCCAGTTGTGAACCGCGAACCCAGCTGCATCATCAGAAGAGCCCCGCTGCCTCCCAGCTCACACCTGTGCTTCGTCCTCTAGCCCGAATTTTATCTTTTAAATGAAAATCTGCTTCTCCACAGGGTGAAGTTCAAATTCCTTAGCGTGTTGCCACCATCTCGTCTCACTTCCCAACACCCCTCGCCACCCTCCTCACCAGCCTTATGCCACGTCACACGGTTTCCAATCTTGCTGTGTCCCCTTTTCCTGAGATCCTGGGGCCCCCTGAGCCAGGGCTCTTCCGTGCTCCTCAAGCACCAAGTGTGGACCCCCATTAGATCCCCTACCAGGCTGTGACTGTATTGTGTTCATCTTTTTCCTCTTTACAGGATTATGAGTCTCTGCTGGACAGATACCCTCTTCCCTCTTCTGTTTAGCTGCATATGTCTGGAGCCTGGCATGCCTCCTAAAACATAGGAAGGCAGAAAGATGGGGGTGGGGAGGGAGGAAGAAAGGAAAGGAGGGAAGGAGGAGGAAGGGAGGAAGGAGGGACAAAGCAGGCCAGCCAAAATTACTCATGAACTGGCAAATAAAGAGCAAGGTGCCGGGGATTTTTGCAAGGGTTGGGGGAGTGGTGGAGCCCAGAGGGTACACAGGAGGTCTGCTTAGCTCTAAGAATCAAAGTCCTTGAAATAGCAAGGAGAACAGGAACAAGGAAGGACGGGGTCATGCGTCTCTTTGCTCCCCTTCTGCCGCCCTGACCGCCAGCCCCACATCAACTGGCCTCTGGGTTGGTAGGTGCTGACAACAGAACGCTCCTGAGTGGGTGACGTGCGTGGGGGTGGCGAGCTGAAAATGTGCTAGAGTCTCAATAAATGCTTTTTGAATTACATTGAGTTATAGCTGGGGGATAATCACCACCTTTCTGGTTCCTTCCTTCGAGAGGTAATGGGGAGGGATGCTCGGAGCGGAGGGGAAGGGCTTAACCAAGTGACGGATTGAGGGGTCTGGAGTGGGTACCACACTGGCCCCGCGGGAACTGGGGGCTGAAAGGGCTTGGGCTCCGGGCGCAGGGGGTGCACTGCATGGCCCCAGCAGGGCCCAGCTTGCCCAGAAACGCAGGCCTGGCTCCCTGAGATGGCGAGGTCACTGCCAATTAGTTAAGTGGCTGCTCTCAGCAGGTCTCTGCAGAGGACAGGCCTGTGTTCCCCATTCCGTTGATGTGGAAACAGCAAGAGGAAGTGACTCAGAGACAGAGTGGAAATAAAGCGTGTGTCTCGTGACATGCTCGCTTCTGCTAGACCCAGAGGGCTTACATTGTGACAGTCTCTCATGAGGCTTCCTTCCACGCTTCTGTGGTGTTCTCAGGATAGACAAGGGCCCTGTGTGTGTGCGCAGAGAGCGGGAGATAGGGCTAAGCTTTCCAGGTGGGCAGGTGGATGGAGGAAGGTGGGTGGTGGCAAAAAGGCAGCATCAGAACTGTGGAGACGGAAGGAGCCGATCCCGGACTCACTGGGCCGGTCTAGTGTTTGGCAAGTAGGGACTGGTATGGTTCTTTCTTCTGCCAAGTCACAGGCACTTAAAAAAATACATGTGCCAGGGGGTTTACAGAAGTATCTCTGATTCTCCAGAAAATTCTGCAGGATAGGTAATATTAGCCCCAGCCCCCGAGAGAGGAAACTGAAGCTTAGCAAGGTGACCTTGTCCAGGTCACACAAAGGGTCAGCGGCAGACGTTTGAAGGCCACCACGTTGCCTGACCCTGAGGCACATGGTGAGCAACACCCCAGACTTACGAGACATGGCAGCCCGAGGACAGGAGTTTTCAACCCTGGGTTGATGAGTCAGGTGAGCAGGTGGGTGCACCTTCTCCCTGACAGTATGCCACATCTCTGACTGATGGTCCCCTCCCCCCATGCTCCCTCAGATCATGGGCAGAACTTCCAGACCTCGAGACAATGCATTTTATGCTCAGGACTCCCAGCATCTGCTCCCACATCTGACTCTCTGAGAGGCCCATCTTTAATGTCATTTGCCAAAGACTGTCATTGTCACTTGATAAACAAATGAGTGCTGGAAAACCAACAAAGGTGGAAAGACATAAAGTTAGAATAAAAGCCTGCCCTTCAAAAAGAATACGTTGAGCTTTATGATAAATTCTCTATAGTGTCCGTATTTTTCCCATTTTGCCATGGTCACTGGAAAACATCAGAGGCCATCATCCATGTACCAGCTGCTGTTTGGGAACTCCGACCCATCTGGCCTGATGCCTCCAGGTCTCTGAGCCAGCTGATGGCAGAGCTGGGTACCACCCCCTAAGCCCGGTGGCAGGACGCGACACCAGCCCTCTCATCTTTGGCAATTACTTGCACAAATTTCCTGGCACACAGGATGTGTTCAGTAAAGACATAACATTACCCAACAATGTCTTCAAGTGCAAGACTATATTTTTCCATGATATTGACACCCGTGACCCTGTCCTCTTCGCCTGCCGGGAACACAGCCCTGGGCCCAGTGGTAACCCAGAGGATCTGAGTGGGACTTAATCCTGCTTCAGGACCCCCTCTTTTCGGCAGGTGAATGTCTTGCCATTCAGGAAGAGTGTCATTTATTTTCTTCCTGAAGACTTCAGGGACTCCGAGATTGTACAGTCTCCCTTACTACCCTTTTCAGGTTTTGGCTGAGACATTCTTATAGCCAATCAAAACTTTTCCTGTTTTAATTTAAGCCCATTTCCTTGTGTTTGTTGTTCTTTGATTTGGACTTGCAGATCTGGGTTGGGAGGCAAGCTGGAGCCCACGATGGCTCAGAGCCAGGGTTTCCGCTGGTGCTATGGGACCTTCTCTCCTCTGACACCGCTTGCAGGGGCTGGGGCAGGCTGGTATGCAGGGAGGGATCACCAGGCTGGGGTTCCAGGTCTTGACTGGAAAAAGGGGCAGCACGTTTGGCTCACAAGTTGAGAGTCAGAGGATTTAGGGATCGTCAAAATACAGAGACAAGCCAGTGATGAGAAATTCAAGTCATCCGGCAAAATCTGGAGAAATAGACAAGTTCTGTTGTCAGAAACAATAGCTAGAGATGGCGGATTGTTCTCATATCCTCCTAACTCTGTGTTCAGGGGCATATGTTGGTGGCTTGAAATCAGCCAGAGTGGGAATATTTACACCACGGAAACTGGCAAATGCTGCAAATCCGAACCCCCCCCCCGCCACACCCTCCTGGAGAGCCATTGGCAGGGGGAACAAGATATGGGGAATACAGATAATCAGACAAGATTTTGGAAAATAGGCAAGTGATAACCATGATGGTAAAGCCTTTTGTCTGTGCTCAGCTTTATTGCTTATAATGAATTTTTGCTTATGTTTTTGCATTTCATCTTCACAAACCTTCTATAAGGAAAACAGGGCAGGTAGCATTACCCCCATTTTATAGGTGAGGCAGATGAGGCCAAGAGAGGTTCAGCAACTGGCCCAAGGTTTTAGAGCTAGCCAGAAAATGAGCTGGCAGAGGGACAGTGAGAGAAGCCTGCAAGTGAGGTCAAGGGCTATGATCTCCAAGACCCCAAAGACAGGTGGCTGAGGTGCTCCTTACAGCACACGTTTCAGTTACTCCGTTCCAAAGAGTTTGGGGGGATCACTTGGCAGTCCCTTGCGGACCAGTGCTGACAGATAGGAATTTGGGGTGCCCTTGAGGAAGTTGCCGTGTGCCCATGGAGATGTAGCACCACCTTTCTGGGCCCTCGTCTTTTAACCAAACATGTGAGTCCCTCCCCGTGCCCCGCCCCCCAGGAATTCTCATGACCAAGTCCTAGATTGGGAAGAGTAATGCTTCCTAAGCCAGAGGACCTCAGGATTCTTCACAGACTGGGGATAGTCAATGCTGAGTTGACACATTCCTCCTTGTGGGGAGTCTGTGCCAATCTCAGTAGTATCAAGAGATACCACCTTCTTCGAAGGCAGATGGGAAAGGGCAAAAAACTTTGCACTTGGATTCAAATCTTCCCTGGGATCCAAGTTGGCTACTCAACAAGCAGGAATCCTTGACCAGATGGCTTAAACTTTGTTATGTTTTCTCATCTGTATAATGGGCATACTCATCCCTTCCCATCTCCAAGGATGGTGGTACAAGGCACTTACATTTTTGGAATAGATAGCCAGAGGTTACTGCTGCGAAGGATTAAAGGCAGACCTACGGGGCTTAACCTCAGGCTGAAGGTGGAAGTACGCTGGGGCTCCTGCATGGCGCAGTTGGTTAAGCATCCAACTCTTGGTTTCGGCTCAGGTCGTGATCTTAGGGTTGTGAGATCGAGCCCTGTGTTGGGCTCCACACTCAGCGCAGAGTCTGCTTAAGATTCTCTCTCTCCCTCTGCTCCTCCCCACCCCCATCCCTGTGCACACACACACTCTCTCTCTCTCTAAAGTAAATAAATAAATCTTTAAAAAAAAAAAAAAAAGTAGCTCCTGAATGACCAAAATGATTTTGCAAAAATATTTCAACTGGAGTCATGTTGACCACTAGGAATGATGGCCCCTGACCCAAGGGCCTGGAAAAACTGATGAAGACAAGAAACCAGGTCCTCCAGGCGTATTGGCGATGGTCAATGCATTAGTCTGGGTGGGCTGTGCTCAGTCCGATGTAGACAATGAATGTTTCTCTTTGCTCAAGGTAGAGGTGGGGGCTGGCTCCCGAGTTCCTGAGTGGGCTGGAGAGGGGGTCAACGATCCCACTGTGGTTTCTCATCATTACATTTTTTTCTTAATAGACTTTATTTTTTGGCCAGTGTATGTTCACAGCAAAAGTGAGAGGAAGGTCCAGAGATTTCCCATATACCCCCACCCACACACATGCACGGCCTCCCCCACTGTGGACACCCCCCACCAGAGTGGGACATTTACTACGATAGATGAACCTCCATTTCACATTGCTATCACCCAGAATCCATAGTTTACGTTAATGTTCACGCTTGATGCTTACACTCCACGAGTCTGGACAAATGTATAATGACAGGTATCCATTAGTATAATATCACACAGGGCGGATTTGCAGTGCCCTAAAAATCCTCTGTGCTCTACCTATTCATCACTTCTTTCCTCCCAGTCCCTGGAAATCACTGATCTTTCTACTGTCTCTGTAGTTTTTCCAGAATGTCATGTAGTTGGAACCATACAGTATGCAGCCTTTTCAGATTGGCTTCCTTCAGTTAGATGCATTTAAGTTTCCTCCCCTTCTTTTCATGGCTTGATAGAACATATCTTTTTAGCACTGAATAATATTCCATCGTCTGGATGTACCACAGATTATTTACCCATTCACCTACTGAAGGACATCTTGGTTGCTTCTAAGTTTTGGTGTTATGAATAAAGCTGCTATAAACATCCATGTGTAGGTTTTTGTGTGGACATAAGTTTTCAACTCCTTTGGGTAAATACGAAGGAGCACTATTGCTGGATCGTATGGTAAGAATATGTTTCGTTTTGTAAGTAACCATCCAACTGTCTTCCAAAGTTTGCACCAGCATTGAACGAGAGTTCCTCTTGCTCCATGTCCTCATCATGTGCTTACATCCTCTTGTCTCTCGAATTTGAAAACGCCACGTTTCATGGTGCCACTGGCTGAAGCCCCTAAAAGCTCCATGGGGGTCTAACCCCTTTTCTCCTGCCAGACATTGCTCTGGCCTCTGGCCTCTGTCCCCAGCAAAGATTTCTAACTCACCTGCTCTATCTCTGCCCCTCGTTCTGCCTGTCAGAAAGGGCTTACCTGCTTCGCTCTCAACTTCAGCCAATGGCACACATAATATGGGAAAGTGGGGGCTCCCAAGTTGCACCAGATCTTTTGACTTTTACTGACATGTTAATTCTACTTAACACTCCTCTCTCAAACTTTTCTCCAGTGTTTCAGGGAGTCCCTGGGGTGTCCCCTGTGTGCTCACTGGCATCAGCACCCTTTGGATGAGAATGCTGTCTGGGCTGGGGGCACCTCCTGAATGGCACCCCATCCCCTTCATTGTGGATGCCCAGAAGCCATGTGGTGTTAACCTGCAGATGTGGGCATAGACCTGCTCCCCAGCTCTGAGTCCACGTCCCCACTGGTCAGCATGACAGCACTGATTGTGCCTCTGGCTTCTAAATGCCTTTGGAACATAGGCCCTGTGACTTCCATCTGGTCTATAGGGATGGATGCCATGTGCCACTCCATTTCCTTCCTATCCCACCACCTGTTTTACAAAACTGTGTCATGGAGCCCCTTCCTGAAAACTAGTTTATACAAACAGATCCCCAGCGGTCACAGGACCCTGGCTCAATAGACAGACACAGCAGTTCCTGAGTCTGGGACCAGTTACGTATATGTCTGGTGCTGAGCGTGCCCATGCACACGAGTGTGTGTGTGTGCATGCGCCTATCTCTATGACCAGAGTGTATACTCTTTAGGGGCGGGACACCCTACCCTCATCTTTACATCCTATAGCAGATCTGTCATTGTCCCATCTAATACCCCTTGGGCCTTGACATTCCAGTATTCTCCTGCTTACTTCTGCCTACAAGCATCTGCATCTTTGTGCCTGAGGACTTTCTCTGGCTCCCGAGTCCAGTCTGTCCTTGTGCAGAACTGGCTGGAAATGCCGGGAATGACGGCTGTAAGAGGGGTGTATAAATACCCCGGAAACCCCCTCCTCTCCCCTCCCTGGGTGGAGTAGCTCCGCAGCACGTCCTGGCTCCCAGAGTTCCCAGCAGGACTGCCCTGCAACTGCCCAAGTGGTAACTCTATTGATAACCCTCCTTTGGCTGTCTTCCCTTCCCCGTCACTCATTTCCCCCCTCCTCAGTGGGCTTCCTGGGGTTGCTTCTCAAGCTATTTCCTCTGGACTCCTTCTTCAGGGTGTGGGGAAACGGAGATACATGCTCAGCACCTAGCAGAGTATTGGCACACAGGACATGTTCGGTTGATATTTATTGAAAAATGGCATGGGTACTTCTAGAATATACGTAGTAGCCTCTAAAATAAAGCCAACTGGATATTCTTTTCTCCATCTGTCTTGTCCCAAATTCTGGACTCAGACTGGCGCTGTGCCCGTTGTCTGCCTGCCCCTGATAGAAGGGGCATGCCCTGCTCCTTCCCTGGCCCTCAGAGCATCTCCTTCATGCCCTCATAATACACACCGCCCATTGAAAAGGAACAGCTCCTTGTAGCCAATGACTGTCTCCATCTTCCTTTCTGGTGTCCAGCACAGTGTGAGTGGGTGAACGTAACTTTGGTTCCACTTCTAAAATATTTGCCTCTACATCTGTGTGTTCATATTCCAGCTCCATCCTTTGGCCCCCAGCTCCCGGTCTAACACTGTCCCCCTAGAACCTCAGTCTCTTGCTAGAAAGGAGATCATTTTTCTGTAAGAATGGATTCAGAATGAGAGCTAAGGTTAGCCTAGAAAGGTGGCCCCCAGGCCCAGGCTAAATGTTAGAAGAATCCTTGGAAACCTAAAAATACCAATGCCAGGCCTCCCCACACGCCAACTCCGAGGCCTTCTCTGGGCACAGGGCCTGGATTTAGGCTTTCTTAGAAGCTTCCTGGGGTGGGGGCGGGGGTCCTAATGTGGAGCCAGGCTTGACACCATGAGTCATCAGATAAAACTTCCTACTGTTTCCTTGGGGCGCTCCTGCTTTAGACCAGTGGGGAGTAAACCCCGCAGGGTTGAGTTGAATCTAGAGGACAGAACCCATTTTGTGGGGACTCGGGGAGAACTGACGATTCCTGGTATTCTTATCGTCGATGTAAGTGTCAACCGAACTGTCGTCCAAACTGGGCTGGGTGTTCTCGGGGGCCCAGCCCAGCCCTCTCCCACCTGACAGAGAGACCTCCCAAATTGGGCTTGTGGGAGTGCTGTCCCCCTTGAATCCTCCTGTGTGCCACGAACGATGTGCTATAGGATGAGTTCCTGTGGGACCGAGGCCTCCTGCCCCAAAAGTTCGGGCCGGCAGCCACGGGTGGGGGCAGACAAAGCCATCAGCTGATGGACTGGCCCCCCACCTGGGCCCTTTCCTGCCTTGTCCATTCCAGCTCCCTCCAGGCCACCCATTCTCCCCTTCTGCTTCTTCTCTTGTCCCTGTTTCTCTCCTGCTATTTTCTAGTGTCTAACTCTTTGCTTTTTCTGCTCAGCTGTGCCTTGGAACCATGCTGCGGCCGCCCCCTCTCACAGCTGCCTTTGCAAAGTGTGGGCCTCTTGCCTTGGAGCCCAGTGTGGGAGGAGAAATGTGATGGAGAGAGGGGGCTTCTGGAAGAGAAAGCGCACAGCCTGGGAACTCGAGGGCCGGGTTTCAGACCTGGATGTTTATACAAACTGCTCCTTTGTGCTTCAGCTTCCCCCAGTCCATAAAGCTGGATGCCTTGAAGGGGAGTTTTTGAGAATGGGGGGATGTGTGGTTTGCTAGGTCCTGGAGCTCGGTGGGTGCCGTCCCTGGGGCACGAGGATGTGGGCCTCCTCGGACTCATTTCAGGGCTGTCCCTCTGCTGTCTCCACAGGACTGCAATGTGCGGGTGCTAGCTGCCGCCCGAGAGGATGTCTGGGGTGTCCGAGCCCCTGAGCCGAGTGAAGGTGGGCACATTACGTCGGCCTGAAGGCCCCCCAGAGCCCATGGTGGTGGTGCCAGTCGATGTGGAAAAGGAAGACGTGCGGATCCTTAAGGTCTGCTTCTACAGCAACAGCTTCAACCCTGGGAAGAACTTTAAACTGGTTAAATGCACTGTGCAGACCGAGATCCAGGTGAGTGTGGCAGGCCGGACTTGCTCTCTTCATTTGTCTGTCTCTCCCTCTCCTTCCTGGGCAGCTGGGCAGCCCTCCTTCAGCCTTTCAGGCACTCCTGCATCCGCTCCCTGGGCCGGGGACACCTGAAGAGACGTTCTTAGCCTGCAAGTCCAAGTCTCCTCTCCAGGACTCTGCAACCAACCTCATGGGGGTAGGGGGGAGGGCAGATTTTAGAGGCTTCATGTGAGCCCCAAATCATTTGCCTTGTTTTTGAGTCAACTCATTTCAACTCATTAAAGACTTATGACACTTGGAGCTCCGCGAAGGATGTAGGAGCCTTCACCCTCCCGGAGTATATGCTCTGATAGAATGGGGATTCGAGATATACACAAGTGATTGCATTGAATATATGTCGTAAACACACGTGCTTGGCACTTAGAGAAAGGAAGTGGGAGGATGATAATGAACTAGAGATGTCCCAGACCAGGTGGATGGTTGCCAGGTCCTTTATGAGGCAAGACTTCCATTGGCTTATTCTCATCCAGGGCCATGGAAACTGTTTTGTGGGTTTGGGTGCCCAACGTCATCACAGCACCTAGATACCAGGAAGCCAGTTCACCTTAAGTAAATGTATAAGAATTTGTCATTAAAAGCAGAGTTACAATACACTGATTGTTTTTTTATTATTATTTATTTGAGAGAGAGAGAGAGTGCACGAGTGGGAGTGGGAGGGGCAGAGGCAGAGGGAGAAGCAGACTCCCCGCTGAGCAGGGAGCCCGACATGGGGCTCGATCCCAGGACCCTGAGATCATGACCTGAGCCAAAGGCAGACGCTTAACCGACGGAGCCACTCGGGTGCCCCTGCACTGATGGATTTTAAACACTTGTATTTATTGAACAATGTACTACGTACAGCCTAGATCCATCCCTTAGCATGCATCACCTCCTTGGATCCTCCCAGCAGCCCCATGAGACAGAAAAAACTAGGATATCCTTCCCCACTGCCCAGAGTAACCCCTTTTGATGTCCGAGGAAACCAAACTGGTTTTCAAAAGGTGGCTTGATGGATTTGTCATTTGAACAAAAGAAGCAGAGGACTTTCGGGAAAACTAACCACGTTTGAGAAAGCTGGATGAACTATTTCTAGTCCCTTCATCACCAATCCTTCCCCTGCCCAAAGGTCAGTATCCCTCAAACTCAGGGAGTGTCTCTTCTAGTCGGCAGTCTCTCCACCTGTCCGTCTGTCTCCTTAGCCGTCTTCCGTCTATTACAGTGCATGCCGTGCTTCAATGCACCAGAGCAGAATGCAATTGACTAGGCCACTGCCTTGGCCAATTATCATAATAGATCATGGTTTGGTTACTCCATTTCCTGTCATTGATATGATAAGGGTCTCATTTGCGCATCTTATGGTTTCAGACATGTGGGTAGAGTTGTGCCCTGAGAGTAAGCTCTGGGCACCTTCTTCCTCCCTTCTAGGGATGTGTTTTCATATCTTCTTAGCTGTCTACTTCTTGAGACTTCCTTTGGCTATATCATCTTCACAGATAGCTGATGCCATCCACTGTGGGTTTTACTAGTTTAATTTTCAGAAGTTAACCTGCTTTCCAAGTTTGGAGGCACCTCCCTGAACTTTTATGCTAAAAACCTGCGAGCATCTAGGTGGCCCAGATTAGGACTTGTTCTATGGAATTACAGTAAAAAGGGTCCCAAAAGGATAGGTACTTTCCAAGAGGCGGGAACAGCAAGAACAAAAGCAGGGAGGCTGCTAAACAGTGAGTAGTTCGGTTCGGGTAATATGAGTAATATTTAGGAAAGTGTCAAAGTCAAGATCAGAACGGAAAGTTGATGGCAGATAAGAGAAGACCTAGAATGTTAGGCTGAGAAATTTGGACATGGACAGGCACTCAGGAGAGACACAGTCTTTAAGCAGGAGAGAGGCTTTCCTGGAGCTGATGACTTGCTGAGTACATAAGAGGAAAAAAAATACAGTGGGCCTACAGAAAAGGCAATGAGCCCCAAGCTTAGGAAGAGTGGCTAGTACTCAAGGCATTATCTGGGTGTGAGAACAAAGGTGAAAAAGAGCAAAGAAAGAAATGATAGCCTTCTAAGAAGTTATGTCCAAGCCCTAGATTTTCCTATTTCCAATCTGTCCTTCAGGCAGACAGCCATGGCTTTAAAGCCACCTAGACCTTGAGCCAGATCCTGCTCTACCCTTATTGGGTATATGACCGTAGGACCAATACTTGACCACCCTGGCTTCAGTCTCCTCACGGGGCATTATGCCCACCCGTGGCTATGTTGTAAGGGTTAGAGGTGGTAGGTGAGAAGCCCCTAGCTTATTGTAGGAGCTCGATCGTTGAAAGCTATTGATTGCCTGAGTGTTAGGTCATTTCCCCACTCAGGAATCTCCAAGGACTTTTCATTGCTCATAGAATAAAGTTCAAATGGTCTTCTGTTTGTTTATCCACGTATCTGTCCTATTTTCAAATAGAGAAGTAAGATGATCAGATTGGTGTTTTCAAACAGTATATAATGTGCTGCAAGATGTTAAGAAGTATGTCCAGGAGAATGGGTTTTAGGGTCAAGGAAGTTTGGGAAATGCTTGCTTAAACAGTTCCAGACAGACCCTTTGTGACAGGACTTCTCAGAACTTTAAATATGCTGATATGCATGGTGGGTCACTACGAAAGGGCCACAGAGGGGATGTTTTCTGAACTAAGCCATTTCTTACTTGCCTAAGAAACCCTTCTTTTTGAAAGGTGGACCACTAGTTCTCTGGAAAATCATTTAAGAATCTGTTTTCCCTAAACTCTGACAGCAGTACAGAAAGGGCAGGAGAGAGGAAAAGCTGGAGACAGGAGATGGATTAGGGAGCCGTGGCCATAGTGCAGGCGGGAAATGATGAGGGCCTGAACTAAGGGAGTGGCATTGGAACAAAGACAAGCAACACATCTGAGTGCATCTAAGGAGGCAGAGTTAAGAGAATTTGATGATTAACTGGAGGTAGGGAGGGAGAGAAAGGAAGGAGACAAGAATGACTCAAGCTTTTGCTTGGGTAACTGACTGGGTGTTGGGGCCACTCATTGAGATACCAACAGAGACAGGAAGGGCGTTCAGAGATTTCAGCTTTACATGTGTTGTGTTTGAAGTGTTTATGGAACACTCCCTTGGAGGCACACGGGTCTGGGGAGCTCAGGAGGGAGGAAGGACCCAGTGAGAAGGATTTGGGAGTCATTATGCAATGGATACCATGTGAATGGATGGGATCACCCACAGAAGGGTAAGTAGAGCAAGTGAAAAAGAGCTGCAATTGGGAAACCCTGGGAAAGCAACTTCTAGGAGGCTGATAGAGAAAAGGGGGCAGATGAGGGGAAAAGAAGAATTATCCAGGGAAAGATGGAAAGAACCAAGAGAACAGGCGACGGACACAAAGGCAGAGGACATTTTGAGGAAAGAGTGGTTATCGGTGTCAGACGCTCGGAAAGGTCAAGTGAGATAAGGCTAAAAATAGGTTCATTGGCTTCAGTAACAGGTGCCATGATCTTTTGCTGGGCACGTTCAGTGAAAGATGGGGGGCGGAAGCCATTGTAAAGTTGGCTGGAGAGTAGAGACAGTGAGTATAACCAACATTTCAGAGAGGTTTGGGCCATAAAGGGAAGGAAAGAAGAGAAGGCAAGAGGAACGGTGTTAGCAGCATATTCCCAGCATAGGATATATAGGCAGAAGACAGGAGATGTAAGAATGAGGAAGAGGGAATTGTCAAGAATGGCAACCCTGGTTCAGGTGGACAGGACCTCGAAGGTCCTGGAATGAGAAGGTACATGGCAGGTTTGAGGCTAAGAGATGCCCAAGGTTGGCTATTTAAACTATGCTAAAAATTTTTAGTTTCATCCATCTTTTGTGGGAAGCCAGTGACATAGTTTAAACATATGAGTGACATGAGATTGCATTTTTAAAAGATCACTTGAGTTACATGGTGGAAAATAGGTTGGAAGAAGGCAAGAATGGTTGTGGGGAGATGTTAGGTGGCTGTTGCAGTGATCCAGGTAAGAGATGATGGTAACTTAGCCATAAAGGTCACAGTGATGATGATCTTAGTGATGATATGTTGATGATGGTGATGGTGGTCGTGATGGTAGTGTAGATAGTGGCGATGATGTTTGTGATGGTATTGGTGGTGAGGGTGGTGGTGATGGTGAAGATTGATGATGATGGTGGTGAGGATTGATGATGGTGGTGGAGATGATGATGGTGATGGTGAGGATTGATGATGGTGGTGGTGGTAATGATAATGAAGATGACGACGGTGGGGATGATGATGATTGTGGTGGTGGTAGTGGTAATGATAGCAGCTAGCACTTTTGAAAGAACATCATATGTATTATCTTATTGACTTCTCAAAAGAACTCTATGAAGCACATACTAAATTATCTCCACTTTGTCTATAAGGAAACAAGGTGCAGAGTAGTTCGGCAAATGCTAGTATGTAGCGGGGGCTGTCTTCAAACACAGTCAGCCCGCCTCCAGAGCCTGCACTCTTAACCACCATGATCTATGGAGAGAAGTGATTATAACCCAGAGAATTTAGGAGATGTAAATGAAAGGTTTTGCTGATGGACCAGAGATGCAGGAATCAAGAAGAGGGAGGTGTGAAGAATGGCAGCCCTGGTTCAGGTGAACAGGGTCCCCCTCCCTAAGATGAAGAACATTTGAGGAAAAGCCGGCTGGAGAGGGGAGCAGTTCACAAGTTCGGTTTTGGACCTGTCAAGGACAGTTAAGATGCTCTAACATTTTCACATGAAAATGTGGAGTAGACTTTTTGATACACGATTCTGGAGGAGAGAACGGGGCTGGAGATGGACATTTGAGTGTTGTCAGCCTCTGGGTGGTGGTTGGTGCCCCGGCTATGGGTGGTGAGATCATTAATGAAAGCGTCCTGAATAGTGTCATGGTCCATTCCACAATATTTTGTGGAGTACCCCATGTACCTGGCACGATGCTGGTTATGGCCCGGGGGTATTATCATCCTACTCCAAAACGGAATGAGCTTGACATTGATTCACACTGATGAATGAACTTTTACACGAGGCAAGTGTTCTGCAGGGAGAAGGGGGGGTCTGTGAGAGCATAAAATACCAAAGAGTTTGGTCTAAACGTCAAGGAACATCTTTGCTCTTCAGGGCCCGTTTGTGGATTCTGTGTCCAGCTGCATACAGGTCCGGACCCAGCTTCTGTGCCTGAGACTCTTGGGCCCCTGCCGCCCACTGACTCCTTCCTGTACCCTCCTTCCCTAGCAGGGCTTTGTGCTTTGACGGGTTTTTCTACTTCCAGGTCCTGTCTTCTTTCACCATCCTTCCTGTGCTCAGCTAGCCAAGCGCTTGTCCTTCCATAAGAACACGTCTGAAATGCTGACACCCCCACTTAGCTGTGTCTGATTCAGTAGAAGCGGCGGAGAATCACTTTTGGCACAGGCCATGTTGTAGCACCTCTCCCAAACAGAGTTACTGCATGTACACTTGCTGATTTCATGTTTTCCTTCTTACTCTCAACGGCTTTCTGTGAGAATGTAATTGCCTTGTGATGTTTTCTCCGGGCTGTTAAAAGCTCTGTAAACAACGCTGGCCCTTGTGCCTCGGATCCCACAGAAATCAGACAGGTGTTGAAGGGAACTGAGCAAGTGCCGGGGGAGAAATGTATTTTGCTCTTCTTCATTTTCCGTTTCCCATTTGTTTGAGATTCATAGGAAATTGTATTTGTTTGGGAGCTCTGAATCTCTGTTGCAAGTGGAGGCTTATATCATTATATCCTTCTCTAACATGCTAATTTGCTTGTCTGGGAAAGAGGTGAAGATAACACTTTGTAAACAGCTAGCAGAGTGCCACCCAGACATGCCCACACAGGGCGTCTCTCTTTGACTCTTAATAGCTTCTCCTTCATTCCCGTTCTCCCTCTCTCTCTCTCTCTCTCTGTGTGTCCTGCTTTCCCCCTCCCTTCCCCTTTCTCCTTCCCCTCCTCTCTCATTCTTTTCCGTGTAGGTTGACCTTACATGCTGATTTGTGTCAGACGGTCCTGGTTTACACACCCTGTCCAAAGATGATTATCAACGGTGCTCCTGCCAATCTCAAGAGCATCCTGGTTTGGAGGATAAATTACATGGTCACCTACTTCTAAGTGCCACATTCACTCCTCTCTTTGCCTGGCATACTGACTTGCTGGGTCATGGTGGTTTTCTTTCTCTGGCTGATGTTGGCCGACCCACTCTCTGCATGGGCCTGTCTGTTCATCATGGGACTTCTGTGTCTCACACAGGAGGGCCTCAAGCAGAGAAGTAGGTACTTGTCTGTGATAGGGTGTGGTTAGGAGGGTGCGGGGGGGGGAGGGGAACCCCACATCCAAAATCCTCTTCCTCGGCTGGCCTCTATCATGCTGAAAAGCCATGTTCAAGATTCATCCTCGTTTTGTTGTGAAGTGTCCCTCTGCTAAGAACCCACATTGACGTCCCCAGGAAGGACAGAGCCTGAGCCAACCTTTAACCCTGCCCTTCACACCAGCTGTGTCCTGTCCCTCAAAGCAAGGCTTCTAGGCTGCGGGGTTGGCCTGTGGTGCTTCTTGCCTGGTGTGTGAGCAAGGCAGAATCCGGCCCCAAGTGAAGCCTGCTCTGCACACACTTGTACTCACTGGCCTCCCCTATAAACCCAGGGGTCGTTTTTTTTTTTTAAGATTTTATTTATTTGAGAGAGAGAGCGTAGGCACGCACATGAGCAGGGGGAGGAGGGGCAGAGGCAGAGGGAGAAGCAGACTCCCCACTGAGCAGGGACCCCCATGCAGGGCTCGATCCCAGGACCCTGGGATCATGACCTGAGCCGAAGGAGACCCTTAACCACTGAGCCACCCAGGCGTCCCTCCAGTAGTCACTGTATATACAATACATTGAAGAATATTCCCAGAAAGGCACATTTCAGATCTTGGGACCCATTGTCCCTGCCCGATACTTAATTAGTTTCAAGTTTAAACTATCACTTAACCAGACACGGGGGGCTATGGACTGAATGTTTGGGTTCCCCTGCAACCCCACACATTCGTATGTTGAAACCCTAACCTCCCGTGGGATGGTATTAGGAGATGAGGCCTTGGGGAGGTGATTAGGTTTAGATGAAGTCATGAAGGTGGAGCCCCCAGGATGAGATTAGTGTCCTTTCGAGAAGAGGAAGAGACCAGAACTCTGCCCGCCATGTGAGGACTCTGCCCACCATCTGTGAGCCAGGAAGAGGGCTCTCACCAAGAACCGAATCTGCTGGCACCTTGATCTTGGACTTCCAGCCCCTGGAACTGTGAGACATAAATGCCTGCAGTCTGCAGCACTTGGTTACATCCGCCCAAATTGACTACAACACGGAGCCGGCAGCTTCATGCACCCAGAGGAGGTCTTCAGCCGGAAGTTCAAGGTCTCCAGTTCTTTGTTTCCAGAACAATCCCTGCTGCCCTCCTTCAGACGTCCCTAGGGACAAGACCACAAGGTTGCGATGCGAGAGGAAGGGAAGGCATGATTACCTGTCCTGGGAAGTTGTTGTTTCTCAAAGGAAGGTTGCCCTAAGAAGAATAAACGGAGCCACGCAAGGCTAGCCCACCGTACGTGAGGACCGTCCCTGAAAACCTGAGGGGGAAAGAGTCCAGCCAGGAAACTACAAATCGTTACCACAGAGCCACTCACACTGGTATCAAAAAGCAGGCCCATGGACAAGCACCTCCCCCTTTGTGCATCCCCACTCCCTGTGCATGCCTCCTGGCTGGCCCACCCACCCACAGACACCTGCAGAGGCCAGCGCCAGGCAAACACGCTGAGTTCTGAGCCTCTCTGTATTTATCTGCATGCCTACATTCATTATATCGACAAATTCGCAGGCAGGTGCCTGTGCTTACGTTTCTATTTTTAATCCGGCAGTTGCGTAGCTGAATGCCCCTGTTAGATAGAGGCTTTTGTCCCATCAAAATGAACGCTCTCAGAGTAATAAGTAATGCTAACTTTCATTATTTTGTTCTTCAGTCCCTTTTTAAAAATTATCCCTTAGGTGTGTTGAGAACTGGGGACTTGTAGAGCTATTGTATTTGTTTCCTAGGGCTGTAGTAACCAATTACCACAAACCCCGGGGGCTTTAAACAACGGAGATGTGTTCTCTCACGGTTCTGGAGGCCCGAAGTCCCATATCAAAGGGTTGGCAGGACTCGAAGACAGAATCTTCCCTCGCCTCTTGGGGCTTCTGGGGCTCCAGGCTTCCTTGGCTTAGGGCTGGAGGACTCCAGTGTCTGCCCCTGCCTTCGTGACCCCTTCTGCTCTCCTCTCCATGTGCCTCTCTTCAGTGTGTCTTTTAGAAGGACACCTGTCATTGAATTTAGGAGCCACCCAGAGAGTCTAGAGTGATCTCCTCTTGAGATCCTTAACTTAAGTACATCAGCAAAGCCCTTTTTTCCAAATGAGGTTGCATTCACAGGTTCTGGGGGTTAGGGCATGGACTATCTTTTTGGGGTCGTCATTCAGCCCTTTGCAGCCATCAGTTAGGATCACAGTGTCTGTCGCTGGTATCCCCATTCCGGTGTACAGAGACCCATGTGTATAGTATGCAGGTGAGTGTGAGCACTTTGCACACATATGCACGCCCATGCTGAAACGAGGCTAGTTGTTGGGAAATGACACAGAACAGAGGCTGGTGCCACTTTTCCCCACTGCTGTCCAGGATCCTCAGTCTCTGGGCAGCCTGTGGCTGGCCTATGCCCTGGCAGGATGTTTCCTGTGACACCGTCAGGCTATGTGACACCACAGGCCGGTCCCTTGACCGGAGCTCATCCAGTCACATGACTTGAAATGGGTGAGCGACTTTGTAGCGCTGGTTCCAGGGCCTCCTTCCGTGCCTCCAGCTCACGCATCCACCTGCAGGCTTGCTGTCTCTGCTGCACGGCTGACTTCCGCAGGGAGGATCACACTCAGAATCCCCTCCTCAGACTCTGCTTCTCTTCCCATCTCTCCCAGCTCCCGTAACTGCAGCTCTCTTCTCTCCGTTGATCGTGTCTCGGGCTGTAGACCTCAGGGTCATTCTTGAATTCTTTCTTTCTCTCACACTCTGTATTTAGTCCATCAGGAAATCCTGTCAACCCTGCCATCAAAACACAGCCGGATTCTGACCACTTCCTTCTCACCACCTGTCACCTGGAATGACACACTGGCCTTCTCACTGCTTCTGCCCGCTGCGGTCCATTCTGCAAGGAGCAATGGTGGGACTCTTTAAAACATCAGTCAGCTAGAAAGATATGTTTGAGGTATAGATTAGAGCATATTTCACTGCTCTCCTTTATTTATTTATTTTTCTCACCACTCTCCTTTAAAGATTTGTTCATTTTTGAGAGAGTGAGTGAGAGTGTGTGGGGGCGGGGGGCGGAGGGAGAGGGAAAGAGAGAATCTCAAGCAGAGTCCCCACTGAGTGCGGAGCCTGATGGCGGGATCAGTCTCACAACCCTGAGATCATGACCTGAGCCGACACTGTGAGTCCAGTGCTTAACCAGCTGAGCCACCCAGGTGCCCGTCACCACTCTCCTTTAAACTCTCCAGTGGCTACCTGTCTCACTCAAAATAAAATCCAAAGTCTTACCTCAGCCTACAACGGATGTTGGCAAACAATGGCCTGCAAGCCAAATATGGCCCACTACCCATTTTTGTAAATAAAGTTTTACTGGGACACAGCCACACTCACTTGTTTACGTATTGTCTACAACTTTTGAGCTACAACAGCAGAGTTGAGTAGGTGCGATAGAGACCATGTAGCCCTCAAGCCTAAAATATTTACAACCTGGACTTTTACAGAAAAGGTTTGCCAAGCCCTGGCCTACCTCTCTCTGACCTTTCCTCCTGTCACTTTCCCCAGGCCTCTCCACCTCAGTCCCCCAGCCTCTTCACAGTTGCTCAAATGCACCAAGCATGCTGGGCTGCACATCTTAGGGACTCCGTACGATATGATTTCTTTGCCTGGAAGGCTCTGGCCTCACAAGCCACCCTTCTCTCTCTTATTTCCTTTCGGGATCATTCAAATGCCCCTTTATCAGAGAGGGTTTTGCTGGCCATCCCCATGTGAAATAGCAGCCCCTTCTCATTCTGGTACCTGTATCTGCTTTGTCTGTCTTCTTAACACTTAGTAGAACCTGAGATATTATTACATGTATATTTTGTTTAACACCGCCCCCCAGTAGAAAATAAGCTCCAGGAGAGAGGGACTTGTTTTTGTTTCCCCAATTTGCTGAATTAATCAATGAGTAGTTGTTTAACAATGAATGGATGGATGGATGGATGGATGGATGGATGGATGGATGGATGGATGAATGAATGATGGATTCCAGTTATAAAGCCAACAGAGATTTACTGGCTGGAATTCTGTGTCTCAATTCCAAATTCCAGCAGGGAAGAGAGAGCTTCTGATAGATCTGGTATCTAAGGGGGTAATGTCTTTGGCCTGTGGCAGTAAATGCCCAAGAGGTACTGTAAATAGGGCCGGCAGACTGGTTCATATAACCACTACCATGGTCTTCCTACATGGGGCAGATGGTCTGAGTCAGCAAGAAGTTTTGTTTTGTTTTTTTAAGATTGTATTTATTTATTTGTCAGAGAGAGAGAAGCACAAGCAAGGGGGCGGCAGGCAGAGGTAGAGGGAGAAGCAGGCTTCCCGCTGAGCAAGGAGCCCCACGCGGGACTCAATCCCAGGACCCTGGGATCATGACCTGAGCCTAAGGCAGCCGCTTAACTGTCTGAGCCACTCAGGCGTTCCACCCATGGAGTTTTTAAACACCGGTTTTCCAAGTCCCATCCCAAATTCACTGAATTGGACTGGTTGCTGCCTCAAAGGACTCATCTCTGCCTGCAGAATACCCATCTGGCTCATACTCCCTGGAGGAGAATTATCAGAATCACTTGGATGGTGGGAAGCCCCAGGGTAGGAGGTCATGTTACAGGGTTTAGGAATTCACGAGATACTCAGAGATTTGAAGGGTCTATGAAAGAGTGACAGAGAAAGCTGGATGCGGCCAAAGAGAGAGAAAGTCTGTGAGTGGGCATCAGGCATTGGAGGTGGTACGATAGTGTGCTCCCATTAACCCTACCACACTTGACAGGCTGTACAGTAAATGCCTCTTGTCCGTCTCTAAACAGAGGTGGCCTCTTGGAGAGCGGGGACTATGTCTTATTCACCATTATATCCCCAGTGCCTACATAGAGCCTAACGCAAAGTAGATGTTTGCAGAATGATTGAATGAACAAACGAATGAACTACTGCCTAGAGAGTACTCAAATGAGATCGATCAGTAATCTTCCAGGTCCCTTGATATAAAGACCAAATAGAAAGCTGACTGGAAGGCAGATTGGCATTCATAAATAACAGTGTGTAGGAGGGGTAATAGAATTTCAGCTGGCTTAAAATAGAATTCCCTGTGTCATCTTGGGCAAGTCTCTTGACCTCTCTGGGTCTCACTTTCTTCATTTAAAAACAGAGTCAAATTAAGTGATCTCTAAGTTTCCTTAAGCCTCCAAAGTTCCAGCCTAAGATTTATGAGCTCAATAAACATTTGAACATTTGAATGCCTGTATAATTAGAGATTATATTTTTGTGGCTACATCAGTGAGGTCTGCTTTCTAGGATCTAACAGGCAAAATATCTGTTCAACTTCATTTTCATCAGGGCCTGAGTGAATTTTGGCCATTCTTCTTCGGTCTGGCTCTGTGGAATTTACTGTCTAGCCAGCATTTTAGTTTTAGAGTTTTATATTTTACAAGGAGTTTATTCACCCCTTAAAAGCTGATCCCACATATAGGGTATGAGGTCTCATGAGCCAAGCACATAGGCGTAAACTAGGGCATTTGTCTCAGGCTGGAAGATGATGTCTGCTCCCACCATTTAAGTATGATTTTGTTATGCCTAATCTGCACAACCAAGTCTATTATAACAGCTGAACTAAAACATTTATTTTTGAAGAGATTTTTTTTTACAACTCTAAAATGAATTTATGAACGATATACATGAAAGGAAAGCTACTGACCAGCACCTCTCACGAACAGAGATGCAAACATCTTCAACAAAATGTTAGCAGATGGAATCCAACAATTTATCAAATGAATGCATGTTCATCCGATATTAGTAATAGCTTTTTATTTAGCACTGCTGAGCACAGGCACTATGCTAAACTCTTCACTTGTATCCCCTCATTTAATCCTCGCGAGAACTCCAGGAGATAGTCCTCGCGAGAATTCCAGGAGATAGGAAAATGTTTACACTTTACAAATATGGAATCCAAGGCAGAGAAATTAATTTGTCCAAAGTCACAAAGCGAATCAGAAATGAAATAGTTCTGACTCCTGAGGCCATCCTCTGAACCACTACATTGTATACAAAAGTTCAAACACAGGAAACCTGGAAAAATAAAACATGTATGTGTGGATACCCCAGAACAGCACTGTTCACATTTTAATGTACCTCATTCTGGATTTGTTTGTTTCAGTTTCTAACCACTACCATCCTTTGTATATGGTTTCATGTCCTATACCTCCCATTTATTACAATAGAAGCGTTTTCCAGAAGTTTTCCAAGCTCTTTAGACAGTTTTTTAAAACCAGCAAATAAACCCATTATTTCCAGGGCCCTTTCAAACTATTTCGATTGGCTGCTTGCTGGAGGGGATTTTGCTACTTTAAAAATGTCTATAGTGCGCTTTTGAGTACACAGGGTATTTCTGTATTTTGAGTCATTTCTTCATTACCTGCGTTGTCCTGGTCTGCTCTGGGTGCTATAACAAAATACCACAGACTGGGAGGCTTAAACAACTGGAAATTTATTTCTCACGGTTCCGGAGCCTGGAAGTCCAAAATTATGGTTGGGTTCTTGTGGTGGTCCTCTTCCAGAACTGCAGAGGGCCACTGTCTTGCTGCTTCCTTACATGGCAGAGAGAGATAGAGAGATCTCGTCTCTCTCTTGTCTCTCTTAGGGGCACTAATCTCATTCATGAGGGTTTTCAAGAGCAGAACCCTTTTTGGATTGTCACATTGTCATCATAGTCAGGATGACTGGGCCACGGGATGAGGCATTCACTGGGTGGCAGCCTTGGGTGTTGAATGGTACCACAACCACCCAGAATCATCAAGCCCCGAGTGCCAAGTGTGCCCGTTGAGACTCAGCGGGTATGAGTGATGAAGCATTACAGTGACATGAGCGCCCGGGACCCATCCCCCTGAGTAAGAAATAAAATGTCACCAATCATGTTGAAGTGACCTGTATGACACACACACAAATCATAAAATCATTCCTTAAAGGGGCATTTTAGTAGGGGGACTGTTTCGAAGAAGTACGTGAAGTCCACCTGGTACTTTCCCGTAATGACCTTCACTCCTCCCAAACCTCAGCTGGGCATCAAGAGCCCTTCCTTGTGGTGTATTAGTAAATCCAGACATTTGACAGAACAGTCTTCTTTTTAACGCAATATTTTTATTTCTCAGAGACACCTCTTATGTTCTGTTCAAGTCATTTAAAGAGAAGGCGTCTTATTGCCTTTTTGACCTGTTTTGTGCGCCTCCTCAGAGCTTTACTTCCCTCTGTACAGGGAAAAGGAAGGAGCCTGCTGTAGTGAGCTCTCGCCTTGGGGCCATAAAACCCTTTGTGGCTTTCTTGCTCCCAGCAGAAGGAAGTCTTTTTTCTCTGCATCATTTCTTCCCAGCCAACTTCTTCACGGTCATGACCTGACATCCTACAAGTCTCATTTATCACACTTCAGCCTCCTGCTCCTGCTAATACTGGCTTCAGCTTGGAAACAAGATCAGAAATGACTTTCTTCAGTCACCTGGGCTCCTTGTGCGGAGCTCAATGGTTGTTGGGATACTGGCAACCATGGTGCCCTTCTCTTCCCTCCGCCACTGCTGTGGGGGTGGGTCTCCAAAGGGGCCAATTCCCACTCAGGCAGGGAGAATCTGAGGAGCCCCTGGTCCAGGCACCCTTGGACTCCATTTCAGGCTCTCAAATTTATATCTCAGTTACAGACTTCTTGAGTCAATTAATCCAACTCCCCAAGTTGGCCTGCCTCTTCTGATCCCATGCCTCTGCCTTCTCCTTTGCCTGCCCATCATGGTCATGGTCACCATCTACTGAGACCTACTCTGTGCCAACCACGGTGCCAAGCTCTTTACATTTCTACAACCCACATAAAGCCTGCCAGCTTGCTTTTTCCTTGAGGCCAGGCTTAGAACAGTGTCACATTCCAAACGATATTAGTCTATCCTCTAAAAAGAATTGAAAATCAAGTGAAAATTTTATTCTCTTCAGGAGAAAAACACCACTGGGGCTTCACTTTCAAGATCGCAAAATTTTTTAAGATTCTCATACTTATTTCTTAATATCCACTTGGGTTGGCTGCTGTCCAGAAACATCTTTACTTGCATTTTCAGATTCTTGAATTCTGGCCAGTGCAGGCTCTTCTCTTTCTCCCCGTATTGTTCTTTTCAAGACCTATTCTTGTTCTTCCTTCAGGTCATTCTTTGCTTCTTTCAGTGTAAGTTAAATCCAACTGGATTGAGACCTCTCCAATTTTACCCTCTCCATCGCCAAGTTTACAGGGGTGCAAGAGTTGGGTGGTGCACAGAAACCTCTTAGAAGATGAAGGACGAGATAGTTAGCATGTTTATCATTTAACATCTGCTCTTTTTATTTACACCACATGCCATCTTATCTAATCCTGCCAAAAAATCCCACACTGGAAGGGGTATTTTTCCCTTTTTATAGATAAGGAAATGAGGTTAGGTGACCTGGCCAAGACCACACAGCCATGGCTGCATCCAGTAGACACCAAAGCCTGTGGTGTTGTTAATCACCACACTCCTGATCTCTTGAGCATTTTTGACCATGGGTCACTGTCCTTTGTAACCCCAGGTTGTTACCCAGAGAGCCGACTTCTGTTCATTTACTCATTCATCCTTTCTTCAAATATCTGTGCCAAGCACTGTGCTCAGAGTAGGGGATGATATTGCACGTCGGATTTGGCTTCTGACCTTGGACTTGAAAGGCTAGAAAGGCCAACAAAGACAAATGTCTTCGTTGTAGCTAGTAAATGTCTGTGTCAGTTTCTTAGGACTGCCATAACAGAGTACCACAAGTGTGGTAACTGAAAACAACAAAAAGTCATTGTCTCACAGTTTTGGAGGCTAGAAGTCCAAGATCAAGGTGTTGGCAGAGCCATGCTCCCTCTGAAACTTGTAGGTGCCTCTTTTTAGTTTCTAGAGGTTTGCAGGCCATCTTTTGGCCTTCCTTGGCCCATAGACGTTATCACTCAAATCCCAGCACCTTCTCCCTGTGAGCATGTCTCCTTCTATATCCAAATTTCCCCTTCTTATAAGGACATCAGTCATATTGGATTAGGGCCCACCCTAATGACCTCATTTTAACTTGATTAGTCTGTAAAGACCCTATTGCCAAATAAGATCACATTCTAAGGTATGGCAGTTAGGATTTTAACATATCTTTTTGGGGGCACACAATTCAGCCCATAACTGTGTCTGACCAGATGTGGGTGCACAGTTCTTTGGGGACCCAGAGCAGAAAACAAACCCTATCAATCCAAGTCAGGTCCAACCTCATGGTGCTGACTGGCCCCAAAATCTCACCAGGAGGAGAGCACAGAGAGAGGGGAGCCGGGGGTCCTCTAGGTAGGAAGAGCATGCTATGCTTGGCGAGGGAGGATGGAGCTGACAGCACATCATGGGTGAGAGTGGGAGATGAAACTTCTGTGCCTCGGGCTAAAGTGTTTGCATCCTATCCTAGCACACAGCAAATGAGAGCCAGTGTGGTTTTCAGCAAAAGTCATCTGTTTATATTTGCCCTCACTCTCAAAATGGAGCCTTTATAGATAGAATTTAAGCAGGACTTTTTCAAACTAAGGCTTTAATTTATTAAAAACTGTAAATTCAGTCATCTTTAAAAAGAGGAAGAGGAGCATTGTGCCTTCCTTAGGGGACGCCTGGGTGTCTCAGTTGGTTAAGCATCTGCCTTTGGCTCAGGTCATGATCTGATGATCAGGTCATGACCTTGATCCCAGGTCATGGGATCAGGTCATGACCTCGACCCCAGGATTGATCAGGGTCCTGGGATCGAGCCCCAGGTTGGGCTCCCTGCTCAGTGGGGAGCCTGCTTCTCCCTCTCCCTCCCCCCGCCCGCCCATTCGAGCTCTCTCTCTCTCTTTCTCTCAAATAAATAAATAAAATCTTAAAAAAAAAAAAAAAAGAGGAGCATTGTGCCTTCCTTAGAACAAAGAGTAAGGAGAATGAGTGAGATCAAGCCGGGAAAGCAATCTGAAGGCCAGTGCCCTGGGTGGGGTCCCATGAAGCAGACCGTGCACTGTGGATTTGCACGGCGGAAGTGCATCCGTGCGTACTCTCGTGAAATTAACCTGGGGAAGTGACCAAAACTGGACTGGGCAGAGGGGAAGCATGGGCTACAATGTGGCCAGTGGCCACAGGGAGCTCTGGTGCTCAGATGAAAAGACAGGGCCTTGAAGCCCCTGAAGTGACCGGTCACCAGATGCAGACTGCCCCCAGTAAGGGCTGTGACCCGAGTCGAAGCATGGGCGATTTGGGTGGGGGCGCCAGGCTGTGAACTCAGTTTCTAAAAACTAGCCAGCCACTGATATGAATATATTTAAAAACTCAAACAACAACAACAACAAAAGTAGGTGTTTTGTTTAAAAAAAAAAATAGGTGAACCTGAGAAAATCATGAGACTACTAAAGAAGTGATAAAAACCATGACTGAGGTATAAAGATAGACCTTTAGATCAAAGGAACAGAAAAAGACACCAGAAACAGCCCAACACATATAATCACTTAATGTTAGACACCCTTGTGAAAACAAGTTAACTTTAAGCTGTACCTTACACTATATACAAAAATCTATTTCAGATAGAAAAAGAAAAAATGTGGGGCGCCTGGGTGGCTCAGTTGTTAAGCGTCTGCCTTCGGCTCAGGTCATGATCCCAGGGTCCTGGGATCTAGCCCCGCATCGGGCTCCCTGCTCAGCGGGAAGCCTGCTTCTCCCTCTCCCACTCCCACTGCTGTGTTCCCTCTCTCGCTGTGTCTCTTTCTCTGTCAAATAAATAAAATCTTAAAAAAAAAAAGATAGACAACCTTTAAAAAAAAAAAAGAAAAAAATGTGACCAAGTACCAATAAAGGAGAGAGAAAGTGGCCTGAGTACTTGATTGCTTGGGTGACCTCTTTCTTTGGGAAAATAAGTGATCCTGGACATGGGACAGCATTTAGTCCTGTCCCTTCGTTGTTTCTGACTTCTTACAACAGGAAATGCCAGAGAATCGAGAGACAAAGGTGGTTTGGGGTCTTCACGATATTTGATAAAGCAAATGAGTCAATGGTAGCCAAGCAGGAAGAAAAGCCATAGGAATTCCACTGCATGCAAGAAGGTGTGGGCCAGGGGCTGTCTGAGGGCTTGTTTCTCAGTCACTCTCACAAGGGCAGAGCTAACAGTTTCCCTATCGCAAAAAATAAAATAAATAAAATAAAATAAAATAAAATAAAAAAATACATCCTGGGCTTATCTAAATAGTAAGTGATAAAATTAAGACAGCTTTTTTTTTTCTCTTATGTTACATATGACAATTTAGTGACTAGGCAAACATCTCAAACTGTTGTTCCTAAAAAGTGATTTACTAATAGAGAAAGGAGTACTGAGTCATTAATGACAGTTTATGAGCCGTGGGCAGAGGGCTGGTTTTGCTGTTCCCACCATTTGCTTGAGAAGCCCTATGAAGAGCAGAAGAGAGGTAGTAAAGGGAGGGGGGCAGGGCTGATACAAAAGCCCCCTCCATGAGATCCTGTCAAACCTTCTAGTTCCTCTTCTTTTAAACTGATTACCCACCCCCACTCTGGGGCCCCTCAAGTGAAGCCACTTTCTTCCTTCTACCCTAAATAGAAGCTCTTTGAGTCTGGGGGCCTCTATGTGTGCCCTGGGGCTCCCCACAGTGCTTTGCAAAGTGAGTACGTCATAGGAAATTGCTGATGGTTTGAGTGAAGGAAGCCTTCTGTGGCTTCATATGACAAGGGTAATGAACAGCAGGGAGGGGACCGGCTTGGGGAGCTTGTCATCCTACTAAAGCGTATGTCAGAACCAGGCTGGTGGGACTCCAAAGTGCATGCTCGGTGTCGCCCGCGATGGGCAGCCTTGTTTCTCCCCACGTGCGCCTGACGGATCTGCACACTTTGCGGGGCAGTTCTGACACCTGGTAATTCTGGACCCGGCACAGACTTGGCAGGTTGAGAGCCCAGTGCTCCCACCAGGCACCCCCCCCAAAACCCGTTCACAAGCTCCAGGCTCCCCAGACCACCTGCAATTCTTGACCAACTGGCTACCAATTTGGGGGTTCCTGCTACCCACCCCCCAGTTTTATTAATTTGCTGGAATGACTGGTGGAACTAAGGAAAGTGCTATCTTTTATAGATTTGCATCTATAAAAGATGCAAATCAGGACCAGCTAAATGAAGAGATGCATGGGACGAAGTGTAAAAGGGCCCCAAACATGAAGTTTCCGTGTCCTTAAGGACACGTCACCCTCGGGGCGCGTCGATGTGCATCACAAACCAGGAAGCTCATGTGAACTGGAGTTTTTATTGGGGTTTTATTATGTAGGCAATTGGTTGATGGATTGATTGGTTGAACCATTGGACTCTCCAGCTCTCTTCCTGTCCTTGAAAACCAGGCTGATACCATATGGCTCAAAGTTCTGAACCTCTAATCACACAGTTGGTCCTTCCACCACAGTGGGCCCCCATCCTGAGACTATCTAGCCCCCCCACCACTCACCTCATTAGCATAAACTCAGATGTGGTCCAAGAGGCACCATGAACTACAAAGACACTACCACTGAGGAAATCCCAAGGGTTTAGAGGCTCCCACCCCAGACACAAGGACAAAGACCAGCCAAATTCTTTATTATAAGACATACTTTCATTAGTAACCAGGGAGGTGGTGGTGGTAGATGGAGGTGCCCCTCTCCAGGAACTTCCGGTTTGCCCCTCTGGGAAAAATGCTCCCCCTGACCCCGTAGGAATCTGCCAGCACCGGGCAGCCTCCCAAATAATGCACTTTATGTTTAGAAAACACCCAACTTCTTCCTTACCGCAAGACGGAATCTATCTTCCTGTGAAAATCTGTTGGACGGAGGCTCAATGAATTTCTACCCCAAGGACCTAAAATTACCCCACCACTCTTACAACAGAAATTGGCTGCTTTTTAGAAAGCAACCTAGGAAAATGTCTCCACAAGCTGTGCCCTGGAGAGTTTCACCCACCACAGAGCAAAGAGCGGAATGCAGTCTGGCCCCTCACAGAGACTGTGAGTGGAAGAGAAGGGGCAAGACCTTGTCTGGCCTGAGAGAAATCTTACTCTTTACTTCTTATGTGCCTGCGAGTCTCCCTCACCAGAACCTCTCCGTTTATTTTGAAATTATTTTAAACTTATAAAAATGTTGAAAGAACTCCCATAGTGCCTTCACTCAGATTCCCCAGGAGTTGTGTAGCCGGTGTGCAGGGGAGCAGACCAGGTTCAGTCGGTCACTCGTCGCCCTCCAACAAAATCCAAAGGCAGAGAAACAAGCGAAGGGATTTATTTCAGTGAGGCCAACACTAGGAAGACGGCGGACTAGCATCTCAAAGACTGCCTCCAAAGTGCTGAAAATACTTCTTGGTTGATGTAAGGAGAAATGTGGGGCAAGGTGGTTGGGTACCGTGCAGGTGGGCAGTGGTCAAGTGGATCACTGTCTTGGGGTCAGTCACAGGGTGTGGCTGGCTCAGGGCAGGTCCTATTGCTTAAGGGGGGTAGTTTCTGTTCCCATCACGGGATGCTTTGCCCACAGGGTCTTTTTCCTGAGTTAAGAGATAAGCTGGGGTGGGGGGGAATGAGATCAGCTGGGAAGAAGGACTTAATTAGAAAGTTTGAAGTCGAAAAGGAGGTAGTTAAGTCCTCTCTAAGTTCAGATCTATCACATGCCATATTTAGTAGCTCTGTCTTTTTGGACACACACATGCCCATTGTCATTATTCTTTTTCGGATTTATTTGAAAGCAAGTTGCAGCAATACTACTCCATCACCCGAAATACTGCAGTGTTTATTCCCCCACAAGGACACTCTCCTACAGAACTAGCCTGCAGCCATCCAAAGGAGAAAGCCAAAACTGCTGGGACACTTGCCTCTGAACCAGAATATCCATTCACATTTCACCAACTGTCCTTCCAGTGTCTATTTTTTCTATCTGGCCCAGGAGCCCACGCTGCATTTAGTCGTCATGTCTCTGTGGTCTCCTCCAATGTAGAAGAGTTCCTCGGTCTGAAAGACGGCAGGCCTTTTCAAGGAGATGGAGCAAAGGGAACCCCCCCCACCCTGCACTGTTGGCGGGAATGCAAACTGGTGAGGCCATTCTGGAAAAAACAGTATGGAGCTTCCTCAAAAAGTTAAAAATAGAACTACCCTATGATCCAGCAATTACACTTCTGGGTATTTATCAGAAGACAATGAAAACACTAATTCAAAAAGATATATTCATCCCCGTGTTCATGGCAGCATTATTTACAATGGTCGAGATATGGAAGCAACCCAAGTGCCCATCCATAGATGAATGGATAAAGAAGAGGTGGTACATACACAATGGAATATTACTCAGCTGTAAAAAAAAAAAAAAAGGAACCTTGCCATTTGCAATGACATGGATGGATGGAGCTAGAGTGTATTATGCTGAGTGAAATAAGTCAGAGAAAGACAAATACTGTATGGTTTCACTCATATGTAGAATCTAACAAAGCTAACAAATCAAAACAAAACAAAAAGGCAAGCTTATAGATACAGAGAACAGAATGATGGTTGCCAGAGGGGAGGTGCAGTGGGGAGTGGGCAAAATGGGCGAAGGGGGTCAAAAGATACAAACTTCCAGCTATAAAATAAGTAAGTCATAGGATGTAAGGTACAGCATGATGACTATAGTCCATAATATGCTGCTATATATTTGAAAGTTGCTAAGAGATTAAATCTTAAAAGTTCTGATCACAAGAAAAAAATTTGTAATGATGTGTGGTGTTAGATGGTAACTAGAGTTATTATGGTGATAATTTCGCAGTGTGAACAAATACTGAATCATGTTATATGCCTGAAACTAAAATAATGTTATGTTAATTACACCTCAGTTAAAAAAAAAAAGGTAACAGTTACAAAAAAAAAAAAAAAGAATACAGACCTTTTATTCTGTAGGTCTCTGGAAGACCCCTCACCCTGGGTCGTATAACTAGTCTTGGCCAGGAACTCTTGGCAGGAATCTCAGAAATGATGCTGCGCTCTTCTTGGTGCATCAAGATGGGAGGCATGCTTTGTTTACCTGTTCTACGACTGATGCTGTTAACCTTGATAACCTGATCATTTGTGTCTGCCAGGTGTGTGTGTGTGTGTGTGTGTGTGTGTGTGTGTGTGTGTGTGTATGACTAGAGTCTGAGGGAAGATACACTGAGACTATGTCAATATCCAATTCATCATCAGACCTCCACCCTCCAGCTCTGTCATCCATTGATGAATCATGCCTGAACCAACCAACACTGAGTTTGTTGCCAAATGGTGATTTCCCATTTCCATCATTTCTTCTACTATATTTACTAGTTGGCATTCTACTGTAATAAAGAATATTCCCTTCTGCCTCATTTATTTATTTGTCTGTCTCAGATTCTGTTTTATTCAGTGGGATGTAATCCATTCCTATCATTATATTATATTATATATTTTTGTTTTTAGTTATTTTTATTTTTTACTATTCTTTATTTAAATTCAATTAATTAACATATAGTGTATTATTAGTTTCAGAGAGTTCAGTGATTCATCTGTTGCATATAACACCCAATGCTCATTATATCACGTGCCCTTCTTAATGCCCATCATGCAGTTACCCCATCCCCCCACCCCCTTCCCCTCCAGCAACCCTCAGTTTGTTTCCTATATAGTCTTATCATTAGATATTTTTATACTTAGGTGTCCCAGATCTGTCCTATGCCAGACCCTTTAAGCTAATACTGTTTCCTTGTTATATATCCCAACATTCTCTGAACACTTCCCTTTTTTTCCCTAGGACAAAAAGATATTCCAGGCTTATCTTGTACTTTCTTTGCCCCAGCCCTAGAATCAGCCATTGCTCCAAGGATCCCTGGATCCTCTTAAAAAAAAAAAAAAAAAAAAAAGATTTATTTATTTATTTGAGAAAGAGAGAGAGAGAACACACAGAGGGGAGGGGCACACTCCCCACTGAGTGTAGAGCCTGACACTTGGCTCTGTCTCATTACCCTGAGATCATGGCCTGAGCCAAGATCCAGAGTCAGATGCTTAACCAGCTGAGCCACCCAGGAGCACCCCCTGGGTACTTTTAGTGGATAAGGGTATCTGGAAACTAAGACTCAAAGTTTGGTATGCAAATGACCATCTGGGTGTCTTTCAGTACATGTAAGTACACATAGGACTCTCAATGGTTCATGCTTACCCTCCTGTGTGCACCTGGGCTCCCATGCTCTCTCTCTCCAGGCCTCGAAAACCATGAGTTCTCACCAATTCTTTCAATTTCAATCCCTCACCTAAGCGTCCACTCTAGCCCTCTCCTCTCCATATTTCGAGTACTTTCTCCATAATTAAGAAGCCCATTTCCCATTATCTTTAATATATTTACTCTTTTGCTGGATCCCCCTGTAGGTGAACATTATCTTCACCACACCAGCATCCCTGCCCCTGGCCCCACCTCCTCCTCTGCTCTGTTCCTGGCTTTGCAGCCAATGCCAACCCCTCTACCTCTGGACTTCGGCCTTGGTCATACCATGTGCTCCAAGGGGAGGAAAAAGTAAGAGACGAAAAGGTGTAAGAGGACATCAGGATTTTGTTTTGTGTTTCAAAGCTTTTTTTGTTTTTACGAAAGCACCAGAATCTCCAGTGGAGCTCTAAAGGGAGCTTTCTTGCCTTCTAACCCTCTTCCATTTGCAGAAAATACAGATTTATTCATTTATTTTTTTTTATTCATTTATTTTGTTATTCATTTATTCACTATTTTGTATGGAGATTTCAAATATAGTGGAATCACTTGGCTGGACTGATCTTCCTGCAGATGACAACATAACAAGGAAATTATCTTTAAAACCCTGGAGAGTGACCAGAACTAGCAGACACTTGAGGGAAATCTGCTCTTGAGAGCAGAACTGCAAGGAATGAGATTTGCAAATTTCTGGCTTTTTGCCTGAGGGCACTTTCCTATCTGGGGGGGGGGTGGGAGGGGCAGAGAGCTGCAGCCTTCCTGGCTTGAGGGATCAGAGGATAGAATTTAGGGCTGACTGAGCTCAGATTGAAGATTGAAGAAAATCCCGGAGAAAAGGGAGTCACCAAAGGAGTGGACCCTGAAATAGAAAATTAATTTTAATTTTTTTTTAATTTTCAGAAGCATAAAAATACATAAACTATTTAGGAATAAATTGAACAAAAGACCTGCAAAACTATACACTGAAGAGTGCAAAACACTGCTGAGAAAAATTAAAGAAGAGTAAAATTAAGTGGAGAGATATAACGTGTTTGCAGATTGGAAGATTCCACGCTGTTGTCAATTCTCCCCCACTAAGCTATGGATTTAACACAATCTCAATCATGATCCAGCAGGCATTTTAAATAGAAAGTGACAAGCTGGTTCAAAAATGTATATGGAAATGCAGAGACCCAGAATAGCACAGTAATCTTGGAAAGGAGATGGTAAAAGGTTGATGCTATTTGACTTTAAGATCTCCTGTAAAGCTACAGTAATGCAGACAGTGTGGTACCAGCAGAGTAAAAATAAAGATCAATAGATCAGGAGTGATGAGAGTCCAAAAATAAACCTAAATTTATATGGCCAATTGATTTTGACAAAGGCAGTAAGACAATTCAATTGAAAAATGAAAGTCAACAACCACTGCTGAACAACCATAGACCTTTAAGAGAAAAAAAAAATTTTTTTTGACCCCTACCTCACACCACACACAAAAATCAATTCAAGATGGATCACAGACCTAAAAGGAAAAGTGAAAACTACAAAGTTTATCAAAGAGAAAAGGAGAATATCTTCATGATTTGGAGGCAGGCAAAGATTTCTTAGTACGCAGAAAGCACTGACATAAAAGAAAAATTTGATAAATAAGACTTTTACCAAAAGAAACTGACAGGGAAATTGATAATAGGCACAGTACAGACCTGGAGAAAGTATTTATAAAACACATAAAAAAAGTACTTTTATCTAGAATCTATAAGGATCACCTACAACTCAATAATAAAAAAACACAGAAAAATGGGCAAAGGATTGGAACAAATCCTTCACAAAGGAAGATACATGAATGGCCAGATGAAAACATGCTCAATATCATTAGTCAGGGAGATGCAAATTAAAAGCACAATGAGATACTATACATAACCATCAAAATGACTAATATTAAAAAGACTTCTAACACCAAATGTTGGTGAGGACATAGTGTAATGGACATCTCATATATCATAGTGGAAGTACAAAATGGAATGATCTCAGCAGCTTCTTAGAAAGTTAAACATATACATTTACCTTTGACACAGTAATTTCCAATCCTAGGTATTTGTCCAAAGGAAATGACAACATATGTACACAAAAAGACCTGTACAATGATGTTCATAGTATTTTTGTTCACAGTAGCAAAAAGTAAGAAATAGCCCAGGTATCTAGAAACAGGGGAATGATTTATATATACTAGATGTTTCCATCATAT
The DNA here is from genome assembly GCF_037043125.1 of Eumetopias jubatus. NCBI lineage: Eukaryota > Metazoa > Chordata > Mammalia > Carnivora > Otariidae > Eumetopias > Eumetopias jubatus. The sequence continues at coordinate 49,144,034 of NW_028274808.1, forward strand.
GAAGTTCTAGAACAGGTGAAACTAAGCAAAAATGGGAGGAAAAATTCGTTGCCTGGAGTTGGGGTGGGCATGGGCATGAGAGTTGACTGAGAAGGGATATGAGGGAACTTTCTGGGTGTCTTGAAAAGTTCTGTATTTTTTTTTAAGATTATTTATTTATTTGAGAGAGATAGTGAGAGAGAGCATGAGTGGGGAGGAGAGGGAGAAGCAGGCTCCCCTCAAGCAGGGAGCCTGATGCAGGGCTCGATCCCAGGACTCTGGGATCATGACCTGAGCCAAAGGCAGACACTTAACAGACTGACCCACCCAGGCACACCTCTTTTTTTTTTTTTTTTGAAGATTTATTCATCTGAGACACAGAGATACAGAGATAGAGCATGAGCAGGGAGAGAGGCAGAGGGAGAGGGAGAAGGAGGCTCCCTGCTGAGTCAGGAGCCCGATGTGGGGCTTGATCCCAAGACCCCGGGATCATGACCTGAGCCAAAGGCAGACGTTTAACCATCCGAGCCACCCAGGTGCCCCGAAAAGTTCTGTATCTTAATTATTGGCGTGTGGATTACACATAAACTGTATAACTGACATGTGCATTTTAATGTCTATAAATTTTACCTTAAAGGAACTGTAAAAAGTGGTAGTAGTTAAGTGGTGGTTGGGGGAGCTCAGTGGCAGGATGGATGAAGCAAGAATGGTTGAATGTTGGTAATTTTTGAAGCTGGGTGATGTGTACATCGGGGTTTATTATACTCTTCTTTTGACTTCAGTGTACTTCATATATGTTTGAAATTTCCAATAATTACAGGGGTCCCAGTCCTGGAGAAATTAGACATAAGACAATAAGTTTCATTTGGGGCAGGGAAGGCTCTACATTTAAAAGCACCAGAGACTGGGACTCCAGGTGGGGCTTGGGAGTAACACGGGGCTCTGGATAATATAATCATGAGTGGACAGAGCAGTACAGAGGTTCAGTGGCAGGAGAAATGGGTGGAAATAATGACAAAATGGTCAACTTCACAGCTGTGAGCTCTCCTTTTGTCTGTGTCCCTCTTGCTGTAGGTCCCATTGATCATAGCCTTCTTCCCCATCCCAAGACCACAGTTCCGATTCCTGCACTGATTAGTTACAACTGTTAAAGTGTGCTTTCTGTGCCTCAGTTTCTCTATCTATCCCACAGAGCAAGAGTTGATGGCTCTGATGGGCATTTGCTTCCCTAATCGGGAAGGGATCTTTTAGGCTTAGGGTCTTTTAGCTTTCCCACTGCATAGAATTGAAGAGGGCTGGCAGGAAGCAGAGCGGGACGAATGTATGTGGGTGCCCAGGCAGACCAGTAATTTGGCATTCCTTTAAAACAGTGCTATTTAAATATGGGTTTAATATTTTATTAGTGAAAATAAGAAGAGTTTTAAAAATTTGCCTTTGATGGTACTTTCTACTCTGTTGGGAGTGGGCTCAATTCACCAATTACCTGTGCAACCATATGAGAAACCTGAATTAAACTGAAACTAATGTGATTTCAGAATGAGGCAAGACCTTATAGATGGGCTTCCAGGCAGCTGCCCACTGGGCCTCTTCTTGATCCAGCTCTGGCTCGAGGCCAGGAAACAATGGCATCAGGCTATGGGCAGGCTGGCTTCTCATCAACAAGAAAGCCGGAATAGGAGGCTTCCTAATTTCTTGTCAACACTCTGTTTCCCGTGGCCATGCTTCTTATGTGGAAACTGGGCCACTTAATCCATTAATGTGAATCTCATCCTTCTGCCTTGTCCAGCCCCAGCACCCCATGAAGCAGCTTGGCCTAGGAGAAATCTTCAGAGTCCACTGGCCCCGGGTCCATGAGCTGTGTAACCCACATCAGTTGGTCATCAGCCAAATGGGGATGTAACACCTACTTCCCTGTGTTGTATGGATTCCATGAAATAATAATGTATGCAAGGGGCCTGGAGTGCCTACCACAGACCCCCGATTATGCTGGCTAAATTGGAAGCCATTCAGAGGGTGATTTTACATGGCGGATGCTCAATGATTATTCATCGGTTTGGTTGGAGTGGGCTGCAGAAGCACAGATTCTGTGCTCTTGGCCTCCGCTGCCTTTTCTCCTTTGCTCCTACTCTCTCCTCTCCATTTCTCTGTCTCATTTTACCAAATTATTCATTCATCAGATAGAGCCCACTGTGCACTAAGCCTTGCACTAAGTGCTAGAGTACCAGAGATAAATGAGAAGTTAAGACGGAACCCCACCCTAGAGAATCATACTTCTGGGGGCTGCATGAGGACTGTGGGAACCTAGAAGGGGGCATCCCTGAATCCTGTCTTTCTATTCTCCCCAGGATGTCATTGCCTCCATCCTGATGAGCGGACGGATCGGGCCCAACATCCAGCTGGCTGAGTGCTATGGGCTAAGGCTGAAGCACATGAAGTCGGATGAGATCCACTGGCTGCACCCGCAGATGACGGTGGGGGAGGTGCAGGACAAGTATGAGTGTCTGCATGTGGAAGCCGAGTGGAGGTAGGAGAAGGGCCCTGGGTTCTCGAATGGGGGGAGATGAGTATGGAATGGGGAGGCTGTGGGAAGTCCTTCCTCGGAGCACTTCCCAACTTCTGAGAACCTCCTAGAAAATCTGGGTGGCATTTTAAGCCTAGTCCTCTTGCAGCATCCAGTGCATGTGTTGGCCAAAGCCTAACATGGGCTCATAGCACATCCCCCTCCCCGGGGCAGATATCAGGAACATCCCTAGGCAGGATGCTCCTGGTACTATGGAGAAGGAGGAACAGTAGGGCAGGGAGGATAGAGAACCAGGTCACGTGGTGATCTGCAAACCTAAGGAGAACAATTGCCATGAGGGGGAAGAGTTGGAGAGTCAGGACTAGCGCTGACTACCACCTGCTGGCCTCCATGGTCCTCCACGGTCCTCCACGGTCCTCCACGGTCCTCCGCCCGACCACAGAGGAGGGAAAGAAGAAGCAAGCCCTGAATGGGTGGCCATCGGCCTCATGGGCAGACCCTTACATGACCAGCTTCCCTGTGTCAACCAGAGAGTCTGAACTTCCTGTCCCAGGTACGACCTTCAAATCCGCTACTTGCCAGAGGACTTCATGGAAAGCCTAAAAGAAGACAGGACAACGCTACTTTATTTTTACCAACAGGTAAGTATTTTATCTTCCTGTCACCAGGGTCCTATTACTCACCCTTACCTGGGGAGATAGAATGACGAAGCCCAGATTTTGGAGATCCCAGTCTCGGAAACTTACTTTGGGGATATACATGCCTTGGTCCCCGGTCAACGGTTCCACTCCTGGTTCTCTCACGGCTCATTGAGTGCTGGCTCACCCCGCCCCATGTGCACAGCTCCTTTTGGACTTTGCTGGTGGCCATTTACGGCCCAGGAGACCTGGTGGTGAGCAGACACAGCAGGTCCAAAGAGAAGTGGTAGTCTTAGCACACAGACTCTCACATACCTGGCTTCCAGCCCAGCTCGGCCACCTCCTAACCCAGGATCTTCTAAGGGCTTAACTTACCTGCCTGAAGCTGTTTCCTTTCCTAGAAGATGGAGGCAATAATAATCATATTTACTTTATAGGGTTGTGGTGAGGACCAAATGGTATCATTAGCAGGGGCTGGTGAACCAGCTCTCTGAAGAAAAGAATCTCTGAGGTACAGCACGTGCCAATTTCCATGGTGTAAATATTCCCCCACCATGGCATTTTTCAAGCTACCAGTATGATATCATACAGCTTGCAAAACTTCAGAAGCTTTAATACCTGGCTTTCATGAGCTGTTCAGAGCTGCTGTGACACACCACTGGCTATAATAAGGCAGGTAGTGTGCCTGGCCCGGGACGGGGCACAGTGGGTGCTGAGGATGTGTGAGCCTGCTGCCCCTGTTGTCTGTCTGGTCCCTGCTCCCAACTGTATCTCCCTCCTGATTTGCTGGACACAAAGCGAGACTCTGAATGTAGAGTGGATGACATCTGTCACTACTTACCAACAAGACTTTGAATAAATGATTGGCTCATGCCCAAATTCTAGGTTCTTTATCTCTAAAGTGAAGAGTGGAGAGGAGAATCTGAACTCCAGCCTCATAAGCCTCGGTGTCTGGAAGCGCTTCCAAAAATCTGAGGGCCTCGGCCTATGGAGGCATGAGTCTAGAGGGTTCTGGAGCGAGGCAGAGGCTACACATTTGTGCCTGGTGGGGTGAGAGAGAGAGAGAGAGAGAGAGAGACGGCTTGGGGCTGCAGGATTGTATTCAAAGCACCTGCCATCTCCTGGGGCCTCTGTTCAGGGAAACAGGGAAGGAGTGTGTGACTCAACCTTGGCCTTTCTCCTCACCAGCTCCGGAATGACTATATGCAACGCTACGCCAGCAAGGTCAGTGAGGGCATGGCCCTGCAGCTAGGCTGTCTGGAGCTCAGGTATGTGGCCTCAAGGACCCTCCAGGGACTGGAGTTCTTGGCCAGCTCTGTCTTGCCTCCAGGGTGGGAAACAAGAGTGGGTACATGGGGGGGGGGGTGGGTGACAAATGGTGGCTGACAGGGTAAGGTGCTCGCCAGCCCCATCTCGGGTCAGTGCCCCCCCGCTTCCTTTGGCTGCCGCTGCTTTTCCCTCCAGGCTGCCTACTTCTTCCATCTATCTGCCATTCGAGTGATTCAGTAAATGTGTCTTTGAGCACCAGGCAAGGTCCTGGGAGATGTTCGAAGGTTGGGTTTCCATCTGTGTCATTCACTGCTATGTCCTCAGCTGCAGTAGGCACCGAGAAATATGTATAGAATTAGTAAGTCATGCAGAGATGCCCTCAAACTTCCGGGTCTGGTCTGGGAGGTGACAGGTGTGTCCACGGTTGCTTATAATATAAGGCAGAATGAAACATGTGCCAAACATACACACATACGGAAGCCCTTAATCCTGCCTCAGGGATCAGGAAGAGGGGATCTGAACTTTCGAGGAAGGAGGATACATCCCATCCAGAGACAATGGGGGAAATCGGGGGTGGGAGAGAGTGCACTCCTGGTCCAGGGATCAGTGGAAAGAAGAGAACAGACTAGAAGGTAGTGGGAGATGAACGGAGGAGGTCAGTCAGACCTGATTATGGAAGACTTTGAGTGACAGACTAAGAAATAGTCTTTATTCTTGGCTGTGGAAGCATTCGGGGCCGAGGAGCGTGGCGTGGTTAAAGCTGTGCCTAGCACTCTCTTGACCAGAGCAGACCATTCAGTTTCACCATTGGTCATATCCATCCGTTCTTTCATCTGTAAAATGGGAATGATGATAATAGTAGTGACCCTATAGGATTGTTATAAGGAATTAGTGAGTTAATGTAGGGACAGAATATTCAGTAATTATTTATTGTTTGTATGACTTTTTTCTCTTTACCCTTATTTATTATTTATTTATTTTTAATAGACCTTTTTTTAAGAACAGTTTTAAATTCGAAGCAAAGTTGAGAGGAAGGTACAGAACTTGCCCATACGCTGCCTGCCCACACACACACATGGTCTCCCCGCTATAAACATTCCCCACCAGCGTGGTATATTTGTAATCGATGAACCTACATTGACACATGATTATTACCCAAAGTCCATAGTTTACATTGGGATTCATTCTTGATCTTGTGCATTCTATGGAGTTTGGAAAGGGTATGTTGTCCTTTATCCACCACCCCCCCCCCGCCACCATTACGGCATCATGTGGAATAGCTTCACTGCTCTAAAATCCTCTGGGCCCCACCTATTCATCCCTCCCTCTCCCAATTCCTGGCAACCACTCACGTTTTTACTATTGCCATAATTTGCCTTTTTCAGAACGTCATAGAGTTGGAATCATACCTAATTAATTTTTTATTGATTTCTTGGAAGTGCTCTGTAAATGCCAAATATTTTATCTATATGCCCCCCTCTAAGTTAAAATGTGAAATTCATGGGCCACATGCTACCTTCCCAGTGTGAAGAACCAAGTAGCCCCCCCTTTCACCTGAGGCACCCAAGACCACTGCCCACTCCCAGTAGAGTCCCAGAACAGTCTGACCTAAAAACTCGGAGTGAATGTGTACCCCAAGAGTAGTTGAGTAGTAACTGATAATAAGTAAAGATTAGAGAAAGAGCATTCAGCTTGCTTCAGAAGGCATTTTGTCTCATAGTTAATTTATAAATGTTGGTAATGAGTTAATATTTCTGTTACTTTTTAGACTACAAACACAGCCAACTGGATTTTGCATAGATGCTTCTTTACCTTCTGCTGGTTTTACCTGGGCATCAGTCTTGGGCCTACGCCTGCCCGTGCCCTGCTTTCCACCTAGTGTTAGCCAGTCAGAATGGCAGACCTGGGCTTCGTAGAGCCAGTCAGACTCCAGGGGACTCTCCTAGCAGGTGCAGCCTCATTCAGTAAGGGCATTCGGGCAGGTTGGGGATCATCGGGTGTCCACTGACAATAGCTGAGGTACAGAAGACTGTGAAGCCCAGTCTCTGGGCAAACTGGTACATCCGATAAATGATGGTGACTGGTTCTCCCAGACGTCCCAAAGATGTTCCACTGCTCCAAACGTTAGAAACACACAGATCATGACACATTGAGTGATTGGGTAACTTTATCAAAAGTAACACTGTAACTGATCTTCAAGGGCAGCCAATGATAGAGGGAGTGGGCTGGATTTCAGGAGATGGAAATGACCTAGGTGTACTCCCTGAGCTTCCCCCCACCTTTTTTTTTTAAAGATTTATTTATTTATTCCAGAGAGAGGGAGAGAGAGAGAGAGAGAGAGAGAGAGAGGGTGGAGAGGCAGGAATGGGAAAGAGAATTTTTAAGCCGACTCTGCACTGAGCATGGAGCCCGACAGAGGGCTTGATCCCACGACCCTGAGATCACAACCTGAGCCAGATGCTCAACTGTCTGCACCACCCAAGCGCCCCTGAGCTTCCCTTTTCTAAGAAAACATTTTTACATACCATCTCCTCCAACAGTCTAACATTGCTGTTATTTTCACGTACTTTAATTCCTCAGTGTTCATTTGAAAATTTGTTTCCCTTTCCATTTAGCCAACCCCAATTTTTTTTTTTTTTTTACTAAGACTTATTTAAATATCCCCATCCTTGGAACTCTTTCATCCATCCCTAGTCTCAAAGCTCATTCATTCATTCAATTGCCTTAAGCCAGGAGTGACGTAAGGAGACCGCTGTCACTGGGGGGGGGGGGTTGGTTGCTGGGAAGCAGACCCTGCTGTGTGTCATACTCTTCTCGTTCCCTTTTCAACCTGGTGAGCTCATTTTATTCTGCAGCTTTAGAAAGTTTTCTGAGCCAGCATTGTCTGCTCGCACTCTACACTCATAGAAAACCTCAGAGCATGCCTGTGAAGTGTCCATCACAAGCAATATGGTGGCCATAGGTTCTTCCCACTGAGCCGGCTCCAGGGTCTTAGCATCTTGAAGGCTCCCCTTCCTCATGCCCACCCCACCTCCCCTACCCTACGTAGATCTGCTGTACTCATGCTTCACTCCACCAGGCCCTGATTGGCTCCCATGCACTAGATTGTGAAATCCTATCAAATCCTAAAAGTCGGCATTGGCATCTCATTGCCTGGCACAGACTGAGAGTGCAGTATGTATTTGAATGAATGGATAACCCTGAAAGATCTAAAACCCTCTTCTCTGATGGGCATTTGCCAACACTTATTCTGTTAGAATTAAGTAAGTGCGTACAGCAAGCCAATTTGTTTAGTTACCTAGGAGTACATTTTGCAGCTCCCTCGAGCCAGCAGGAATGGCTGGAGGCCATGCTGTCTATGACCAACACTGCACAGGCATGCTCTGAGGTTTTCTGTGAACCTGGGGGGCAAGCGGGTAACACTGGTTCAGAAAACTTTCTAAAGCCTCCATGAGGGGCTGTGTGGAAATTTGGGATCTTAACCATAAACATTTTCAGGTAGAAGTAGGAGGAGAATGACCGTCCATCCAGGGGAGAACCCTGGATAGGCTCCTCATGTCCTACAGGCGAATATCATTCCTACTGACCTATTGTTTGGTTTCCAGAGTTTGGGCCTGCTTTAATCAGCTGGCCTGCTCCTCCAGGATCTGCTATCCCATTCTGTCAGACACCCAGTAGAGAGAAATGGGTCAAGGAAGAGCATTCTTCCCAGATCCCTGAGTTCTCTCCTTGGATCAAGCTTGCAGGGTTTCTCCATCTCAGCAATAGGGACATTTGGGGCTGGATAATTCTTTGGTTGGGGGGCCATCCTGTGAATTGTAGAATATTTAACAGCATCCCTGGCCTCTACACACTAGATGCTGGTGGGACCACCCTTCTCCTAACCAGATGTGACAACCAAAGATTTCCAGACATTGCCAAATTTTCCAGGCTGGAGAGGGAGGTGTAAAATTGCCCCTGGTTGAGAACCACTGAATTGGGCCATTAGAGGGCCATATACTCGAGCCACTGAATGCTAGGCCTTCCAACGATCATTATTGGCTGCCTTGGGTCATTTGTTTTTAGAGGTCACAGATAGAACTGCCATCTTCCTCCTCTGCCCCAAAACTGGGCCAGAGCTGGGCCTCCCAAAGCACAGGAGTGTATATATATATATATATATATATATATTTTTTTTTTTTTTTTTTTTTTACTCTCGTAATCGTAATGTTCTCCTTTCCATTGGTGACTACATTTGGAAGGAGAAAGGGAGCTTCTAGACCAATGTGTGGCATTAGGTACCCCAGTCTAATGGCCTTGTTCTCCAACCATCAACCTGTCCATGACTTCTCTCTTTCTCCAGGCGGTTCTTCAAAGACATGCCCCACAATGCACTTGACAAAAAGTCCAACTTCGAGCTCCTGGAGTAAGTTTTGACACTGGCCCTCGCCTCTCCTGCCTTCCTTCCTTGCTGCCCTGCTTTTCCTATTCACTCCCTACCTTGTTCATCCCCAGACCAGAGCCAGGCAGGACCCATCCCCCTGGTCCTCAAGCCATCTTGCCTCTTCCTGATTGGCCTGAAGTCCTGGATTGGGGGTAAGGGGGAGTCAGATGTCACTTTTCCCCCCTCTTCTTTCAGGAAGGAAGTGGGGCTGGACCTGTTTTTCCCAAAGCAGATGCAGGAGAACTTAAAGGTGAGGAAACCACTGGGCAAGGGGCCAGAGAGACCCCCTTTGTGTTGGCTTCCAAGACTGGAGCTAATGGCATTGGGCTGGGGGTACTTGGGAAAGCCAGGGTATCTGTGGGCATAGGACCACTAAAAGCATCTAGTGAGCCCTTTCTGTGGCTGGCAGTTAGGAAACCTGGCTCCATTTCCACATCAGAGGCCAATTAGCTTCTTGGCCTAGGGATGCTACTTCCCATGCTTCCCTGCCAGGGCTATGGTGATCCTCCCTTGAGACAGCAGGTGTGTGCTTTAGGTAACAGCTCACTGCTGCTCTCGTGGCAAAGGCCTGGGAACCATCCTCCAGCAGCAGAGAGGCTTTTGGTGAAATCAGGGAAGGAGCCAGAGCTTGGAGGAGCAGGGCCCGCTCATCACTGACCATGCCCCCCACCCCAGCCCAAGCAGTTCCGGAAGATGATCCAGCAGACATTCCAGCAGTACGCCTCGCTCAAGGAGGAGGAGTGTGTCATGAAGTTCTTCAACACCCTCGCGGGCTTTGCCAACATCGACCAGGAGACCTATCGCTGTGAACTCATTGTAATGCCACGTCCTTTTTATTCTCTCCCTGACCTGAATTCCAGGCCTCTCGGGGAACAGACCCATGAGGCCAACATGGGGGACCAAGAAGGGGTGTGCTTGCTTGTGGCAACCCACATAAGCCAAGACCCTTGGGCAGCCGGGCCTCACCAACGTACTGTCAAACGCAGCCAAGTTCCCTTGCCTGAGGAAGGGAACTGATCTTGGCTACAGATCTTGGAGGTGGGCAGAGCAGCAGGGTGTTGGGAGGAGAGTAATCTGTCTGGCAGGGTTGGAAGACTGAAGGAGCTGGAGGGCCCAGGAGACAGTGGCCTCGGTCTAACTTAGTGAGCTTCTTCTCAAATTTCTGAAGTAGGAGGGAAACAGAACTGAAGCAATAGTCCTCTCTTCCTTTCATTCCAGCAAGGATGGAACATCACTGTGGACCTAGTCATTGGCCCTAAGGGCATCCGCCAGCTGACCAGTCAGGATGCAAAGGTAGAGAGAGAGAAGGGCAGGCTGCACCTGGCCCCAGGCTAAGTGGCCTTCCCCTCTCTGCTGCCGCCTACCTTGTCCGGCTTTTCAGTTGTTCCTTCCCCTGGCTGAGATCAGAGAGGTCCTTGATAGGAATAGCCGTAGAGAGAGTGTTTGGAACATGGGGCAGATGGCTCTTTCCCTCTCTGTGCTATCCCCTGCGCAGAGGCTGGGCGGCAGGGGTGGTTTGGGGGGAAGAGAAGACAGAAGGGCACCATCACTGTTCCTCTGGCTTAGATAAAACAGTTGCTGTGGAAATGGCAACATGGGACAATCATTCCCCTGGAAGTCAAAAGACCTGGGGGAGCGGGGGGCGGGGGGGGGGGGGGCGGGATCCAGTCCTGGCTCTATCACCAATGTGGCATATGACTTTGGGCCAGTCCCGGCTCTCTAGACCCATCTTCTCTTCTGCAAAGTGAGGAGCTTAGACCAGATGATCCTTTCAGTCTTCATTGTCTTCGATTTTCTCTTCATCCCACAGGGAGGCTCTCAGTGCTTCCTTACAACCCCTCCCCCCAGACTGACCAATCTTCATGGCCCGACGAGTGGGATGGTCTGAAGGGTCCCTCCTTTCTTACAGCCCACCTGCCTGGCCGAATTCAAGCAGATCAAGTCCATCAGGTGCCTCCCCCTGGAGGAGGGCCAGGCGGTACTGCAGTTGGGCATCGAAGGCGCCCCCCAGGTGAGCATCTCTGGGCCCCTGGCAGCTCTGAAACAAGGGCATGCAACCGCAGGGTGGGATTCCTTGTGTAGGTCAGCCTGGCTTCTGGGATCTTGCTAAGAAAACTGCACCTATTTCTCAGACAAGGTACCGGGTTGACAAAAAAATTTTAAGGGAAATGTATCAGGAAGCAAAGCTGTTTAAAAATGTTAAGAAATAAGTTGGGGGAGTTTTTAAAGTGGGTGAAGTGACCAGAAATTAAGGTACATATGAGAGGTCTAACTTTGAACAAGTGAATGATGACTCAGTAACAGGACTTCCGGGGACCTGGGCTTTTTGTGGGTGGAAGAATCAGAGAGAACTCAGACTGCAAACTGATTGTCTATCTCCCATTTCATCTGTCTGTGCCTGCCCACTCCTTCTTCTCCTAGTTTCTGCTCTTACCTATGGAGCACCTACTAGGTACAAGGCATTGTGCTATGCACTCAGAGACCAAAATAAGTCCTAACTGGAACTGGCCTTCCTAGGGTTTAGGGTCACCAGTGGGGAGGGATGACGAGTGCGCCCCCTGGTGGCCATGGGGGAATGCAAGCCGAGCCCCAGGACAGGTGCTGATGGATTCCAGGCCGGAGATGGGTGGTGTCGTCTCCTCCTTCGGAGTATGCAGTTTCTTCTCCAGTCCTGTGGGGCAGACTCTAGCCAAGGATTTTGGGTCTCATCCTTGGCTGGTCTCTTCTCTGCAGACCTTGTCCATCAAAACCTCCTCTCTGGCAGAGGCCGAGAACATGGCTGACCTGGTGGACGGTTACTGCCGGCTGCAGGGGGAGCACAAAGGCTCTCTCATCATTCATCCCAAAAAAGGTGAGTTTCCATTTAAAGGCAGACTGGCCCAATGAGCAGATGTGGCACAAGCCCCCAGAGGCAGAGCAGGAGAAGTGAAACCACTGACCAAGATGTGAACGAAGAGCCTCGGGAAGTGGGACCAGGTGCTTGCCGAGTCCTTCCATCACAAGGATGCTCCTTGTGGACCCATCCTGGGTCCTTAGCTGCAGGCCCCGGCCAAAGGCAGTTTGGGGGCTGGCTTCTGGAGCGGAGGTGTTTGTAGCCCCAGGAAGAGCAAAGCTAGTGTTAGAACATGATTGGTCCCTCCTGTGAACATGTGTCTATTTGGGGATGGGATCAGGAAGCAGGGGTCCGGGTTGGAACATGTGGGTGGTGGCAGAAAGAAACTCGAGAATTTCTTCTACTAAGAGGACTCTATTTCAGGCCAGCTTCCACTCCGACTTTCGGAGGATACAGAATGGTGGGAAGGGATCCCCCTTGTGTTGGTTCATAGGGGAGCAGTGAGGTCAGCCATCCATCCAGGACCCTGTGTTCCTGGCTTCAGCTCCCCCTTTCTGCCCTCTCCCCAGATGGTGAGAAGCGGAACAGCCTGCCCCAGATCCCCATGCTGTGAGTACAACGGGAAGACAGGGAACAAGGTCTACACTCAGCCTGTGTCTTCCTGGGAGGAGGCAGAACAAATAGGGAGCCCCCACCGCCATGGTTTCTGGTTTCCAGGCCCCAGGGGAGAACACAGGAACCCCAGCATTTCCTAAGTGGCAATTTCTCACCAGTAAATTTCACCCCATCAGTCCCTGCAAGGGTAGTCCCGTGTCCTAATGCCCTCTGGCCTCATCGTACGGAGAATGGCGCTGTCCCCTCTTTCCTGCCCCCCGGCAGCGGGGGCCATGCTCCCAGGCTGGTGTCGCCAGGACAGGGTGCTCCTCCGCCAGGCAGGCAGGGGGACAGGGGCAGCTGGCCTCCAGGAGGGGCGGCCGGGAGAGGGTGGGCCGAGGCTGCCCCGGGCCGTGTTGCCAGGCTCTGAGTTCACTGGGCTCCTGCCCTCTCTTCTCCTCCTACAGCAGCCTGGAGGCACAGCGGCCCCACCTCTCAGACAGCTGCAGCATAGGTGAGCCTGCCCATCTGCAGTCCTCTGCCTGTGTCCAGAGCCTCTCTTCTGCCTGCTCTTGTGCATTGCCATGGATTCCCTCAAAGTTGCAGAAAAGCACACTTCCCCTCTGACTTCTCAGTGACAGCTTAAAGCATCATGAATCCTAATAGCTAACATGTATTCACCAGTTAATACAGGGCGCCATGTTTGTCTAAGCTTGGGCCGCCATAACAAACACCACAGCCGGGGAGCGCCATACTCCTGACCTCCCCTAAGCTTAATCACTGCCCCCCAAAGGCCCCGCCTCCAAATACCTTCACACTGGGGTGTCGGGATCTCAACATATGAATTTTGGGGAGAGACAAACATTCAGTCCCCAGCAGCGTTAAATCTATCATAGGTATTATTTTATTTGATCTTTATGACATTCCCTGGAAACATTCATTTCACAGAAAGAAAAACTGAGATTGAGGGAGAGTAGCTTGCCCTAAATGATGCAACCAGGCAGTAGTGAGCAGGGATTCAAGTCAAGGTGCCCTAGGCTCTGTGGCCATGCCAAAACGTGCGACAGGAGCCCCAGTTCTTGCCTGGCTCCCCTTCCCTCCATCACTCGCCTCCCCGGGATGTCAGCCTTGGTTTTGCTGGCCTGCATGTGGGAGCCCCATGCCCAGTTCCCGGTGGTGCCCGCTGAGGGCGTCTTACCCATAGGATGTTCTCTTTCTATCATTCCAGAATCAGACATCTATGCTGAGATTCCCGATGAGACCCTGCGAAGGCCCGGAGGTAGATCTCTGGCCCCACCACAATGGCCAGAGCCAGGGCCCTATGAAGTGACATTGTGGGGACACCTGTGACACCCCGGGGGGACTTTATTTCCTTCCTTCGTCCCCTCCCATGTGTGCCGCAGACAGGGACAAACCGAAGTGAAACACCTTTGATTTGAAAGCTGAGATCATTCTCTTATGCCCACACTATTGACCTTGTGTGTGCCTGTGATGTGTGTGGGGATCCCATGAGTGTGAATATGCGACCTGGCCTTCAGAGGGAACAGGGTGGTGGTTTTTCTCCAAGTCTGAGATGATGGAACCTTCTAGAACCCCTTTTCCAGGCCAACTCCTGCATCTTAGCTGAGATGTTGTTGAGGGGTTTGGTGATGCCTGGGCAGGAGGGGAGCAGAGCCTGGCGTTGGGGCCTACAAGTACTCAGATTCCCAGGGGCACCAGTGGATAGTGAGACTATCTGCTCTTTCCACCTGCCCAGGGCCGCGGTATGGCGTCACACGGGAAGATGTGGTCCTGAATCGGATTCTTGGTGAAGGCTTTTTTGGGGAGGTCTATGAAGGTGTCTACACAAATCACGTGAGTTCCAGACTCTTCGCGGACACTCCTCTCCCACCTTTCCATAGAACGAAGGGGGAGTTCATATATTCTGGGGTTGGAGCGGCCACCATGATATGTGGCTCTTCCTCCACTTGGCATTTGCAGTATTTATGAAATACCCAGGGAGTGATGGAAGCAAGGGTCATTTCCCAGAAGGATGGCAAGCCCGGGGAGTAAAATGGAGGCAGGACCTGGGGAAGAGTTGGCTGAATCTTGACGGGCAAGAACATGGGGAAGTGTGAGAAAACATAGCTCTGGGAAGAGGAAGAGCAGGATCTGAGGCAGGGGCTAGTTTTGAGGCCCCAGTGGGGTGGGACCGTGCAGAAAGGGTAGAGCCAAGGAAAAGAAGCAGCAAAAATGCAAAAGCCAACAATAAAAAGAGAGAAAGAGACTGGAACACTGCGTCAGATGGCTTTGCATGCACTCCACACACACCCACGAACAAAGGGCAGAGCATTGGCCCTGAGCCTCAGTGTCCTGATCTGGACGGCCAGAGGCTTTAGTCTCAAAGGTCCTTTCTAGTCCTGACATGCCCTCATCAAGAAGCAATGAAGTCAGGGGGCGCCTGGGTGACACAGTCGGTTAAGTGTCCGACTCTTGGTTTCGCCTCAGGTCCTGATCTGAAGATCGTGGGATCGAGCCCCACGTCGGGCTCCGCACTCAGCAGGGAGTCTGCTTGAGATTCTCTCTCCCTCTCCCTCTGCCCCTCCTGCTCATGCACTCTCTCTCTCTCAAATAAATAAATAAATCTTAAAAAAATAAAAGGCAGTGAAGTCAGGACTTGGAGAGGAGTGGAGGAGAGTGGGGGGAAGAAGGAGGTAAGGGAGGAAGGTGCCTGGCAGAGACCGGGAGGCCCAGATGTTGCCTGTCTTCCCTCAGCTGTCAGCCAAGCCTGTGGGATGGCCATGGCGATGCCAGGGAGGGGACACTTTCTTCTGAGTCCTGGGCTGGCCCAAGGGGCTCTGAACAGACTTTCGTTGCAGAAAGGGGAGAAAATCAATGTCGCCGTAAAGACCTGTAAGAAGGACTGCACTCTGGACAACAAGGAGAAGTTCCTGAGTGAAGCAGGTACATGTTCCCTGGGAAGCGCCACAGCCCCCGTGAGTGGGAAGAGGCCCCCTGGGATGACATGGCCCTGGATGTCCAAGATGGGGGAGGGGCCTGGAACCGGGGATGGGGAGGGTTCGAACAGTGCAGGGGCCTCCGTCGGGAGGAGGGGTTCCCCCCCCCCGTTTCTCCCAGTTGGGACAGCCCAGCCCGTTTCCCCGTATTGGAACTTAGGGCCACTCTGGCCCATCCCTCCTGCCCCCAACTTCAGTGATCATGAAGAATCTCGACCACCCACATATCGTGAAATTGATCGGTATCATTGAAGAGGAGCCCACCTGGATCATCATGGAATTGTATCCCTACGGTGAGGTGAGCTGGGGATGGGAGGGGTGGAACCCTGTTGAGCCGGGCCTCCGGGTGGGATGCATTTAGAGCACGGGCCCTTCACTCCCAGCTTCCTGCCGTCTGTATTCAGCCCAGACAACCCAGAGATTGTGGGTAGGGGAAATTTCCGGAACATCTTGCCAACCTGGGTTTGCCGGGGCAGGGCTTGGTGGCTGCCCGCGGCGTCTGTGCTGGGGTCCTGATGGCATCTTACCTCTTCCTACAGCTGGGCCACTACCTGGAGAGAAACAAGAACTCCTTGAAGGTGCTCACTCTTGTCCTGTACTCGCTGCAGATTTGCAAGGCCATGGCCTACCTGGAGAGCATCAACTGTGTCCATAGGTGGGGCTGGGGAGGAAGCTGGGCTCCTCGACCTGACCGTGGAGGGGTTGGGGGTCATTCAGGGCTTTGGAGTCACACAGACGAGTACTGAGACCCCAGCATTAGTCCTGCCTCATGTGACGAGTCGAGCACCTGCTAGGAACCCATTGCCTCATCTGAAAGGTGGAATCGCCATACGTGCCTCATGGCATCGTTATTAAGACTAAATCTAAAGTGCGGAGCATCTGATTGTAGCTCAGCGCAGTCTAGCCCGTTTCCCGGTGGGGTCTAGGAAGTTGCTCCCCCACTTGCACGGAGCTGGCTCACCCATTTGGTGGCATGCGGCCCAGGCAGGGGGATGGGACTGGGGCAGCACCAGGAAGATCCTGGGGTCTGGGCCCTTCCCAGCCTGAGCAGCTGCCCGCCCCCGACCCCAGTCCTCAGCAACCCAGCTGCCAAGTCCTCTCCTCCCTCTGGCTGGGGGGTGGGCCCCTTCTCCACCTGGCTTTGTTCCCAGTCCCTGAAAGGAGGTTCCAGCCACAAGGGATGTGATCCCCTGGAGGAAACAAAGGGGGTGCTCCCAGAATATTGGGGTGAGCAGATGAATTCTTCAATCCAACACCATGGACGTGGGGTATGTGGTCTTGTGGGTGATACTATGCAAAGCAATGTGTGGGGATATAAACATTCATTCATTCGTTCCATTCACTCATTCAACACCTCTGGAACTTCCACCCTGTGTCTCCAAGTGCTGTCCTCGGCTCTGGGATAAAGTTGTAGTCAAAACAGACCCAAACTCCCTTTCCCTGTGGAGCTTACCTTCTAGCATGAGGGTAAAATTTGAGATGTAAATAGTCATGAGGGGAAGGTTGTGGGATAATAGATCTGTTTCCCTTGTTTGGGTGAAGCTGTCCTGCTTTGAAGTCAGCTTTTCAGTTATAAAGACAAATGACAGGGAACGGAGCCTGCCTGTGAGAAGCGAGCGGACGACCCTGGGTTAGAAACGATGCCAGGAACATGAGGTACACTGAGTCAGTGGGTGCTTCCCAGAGAGGGGTGAGAGCTCAGCTCTGGAGTTAGGCCGCCTGGGCTGACCCCTTTCCCCGCCCAGAGAACCTACTGGGCAAGCTCCTTCGGCTCTCTGTGCCCCCCACCCCCGTCTCCTCCTCTGTGCCGGGGCTGGTGGGGGGCATCTGAGGGTCTCTCTGTCACAAGGCAGGGTATGTACAGAATTTGGGTGGTCCTGACCATGCTAGTGCTCCTTAGAGGGTATCTGGGAGCTGTTGCTCTTAGCCACGACAGAAGCCTACAGTCCAGTGGAGTTGCAGAAGCAGGGGAGAATAGTGACCAGGAAAGTTGCTAGGGCTCTCCCTTGAAGAATCAGCAGAGTGACAGCATCCCTGGCAGAGGGGAGGATATAGCCTTCAGGGCAAGTGTGCGGAGCAAGTCCTGGGAACCTGAAGTTGGCTTCACACTGGAGCCACGTGAGGAGGGGTAATGGGAGATAAAGCTCCTCGGGGAGGTAGAAGGAGGTGGCCGAGGGCCTCGTGTGGGGGGGGACCTGGATGGCCAGCCCAGCCTCCTGGGGCCCTGGCCGGCACTCTCCTCCTTTACCTCTCTGTCCATCGGTCTGTCAGAATGAAACATTCTGAACCTCCACATCTCTCTCCCAGGGACATCGCTGTCCGAAACGTCCTGGTGGCCTCCACTGAGTGTGTGAAGCTGGGGGACTTTGGCCTTTCCCGGTACATTGAGGATGAGGAGTATTACAAAGGTGAGGGATGTTTGGCCCCGGACTTGTCCCTGGAGGGGTCGCTGCAGCCCCACCCCACCCCAAAAAAAGAAAGAAAAAAAGGCTACAGTTGGTCAAAGCCCAGGCCAAGGGTCTCTGGAGAACAGGCTGTAATTCTGGATTTCTCTGGATCTTTCTTCACAAAATAACCCCTGTAAATCTCTTTGCCCACCCCAAGCCTCTGTGACCCGTCTCCCCATCAAGTGGATGTCCCCTGAGTCCATCAACTTCCGCCGCTTTACAACAGCCAGTGACGTCTGGATGTTTGGTCAGTGGAGTTTCAGAAGAGCATGGGAAAGGGTTCTGATTCTCCCCTCCACGACCAGGCTAAGAGGGGGTCCAGGGGGCAGAGGTCTGGCCCCCCCATCCCTGGATTGCAAGGGTTCTGTTTTGCTGTGGCCACTGAGAAGTCCCAGAAATGGGGGGGGGGGCCATGGTGGGTTGGGGATGATATGGGCTAAAGGCCTGCCTGGGCAGTATTGGTTAATCTTCCTGGAAAGGGCTCCTGAGGGGAGCATGCCCTCCACCAACCAGTCCCAGGGATGGGGGGCCAGTCCCCCCCCTAGAGGGGATCAAACTCTGAAGTTTGTTCTGAGAAGTCCCCCCCCTAGAGGGGATCAAACTCTGAAGTTTGTTCTGAGAAGGAGGTATAGGGAGAGGTGAGAACGAGACCAGGTGATAGATGGACAGCCCCTTACAGAGCACACAGCCACGCAGATTATCCCTCTCAGTTCTCCATGGCCAGCCCAATAAAAGCTCATTATTATTATTCCCATTTTTCAGATAAGGAAACTGAGGCTCAAGCAGGCCAGGGGCTTGTGTTGGCAGCAAGTGTTGGTGCTAGGCTTCAAACCCCAGCTTTCCAATAGTCTGCACTCCCTCTTAAGGGAAGGCACTGGTGGTCCCAACAACATGCCCTTTGACTGGCCCCTCTTCCTTGTCCCACAAAATCTAATAACTCCATGTGGAAGGGCTCTAGGGAGGGAGCCTTAGTTCACTTGCAGATGCAGGTGATTGGTCCCTCAGTGGACCACCACACTGGGCAAGCCCTCAGGGATGCTAGAGGGGGAGGCTGGTGAACTCAGAAGGTCCCACAGTTTTTCCTGAGGAAGGTGGACTGGCCTCTCTGGGCATGCGTCCTCCCCAGTGCAGGCCCTGAGCCCTCTCTACCTGCCTTCAGCTGTCTGCATGTGGGAGATCCTGAGCTTTGGCAAGCAGCCCTTCTTCTGGCTGGAGAACAAGGACGTCATCGGGGTGCTCGAGAAAGGGGACCGGCTGCCCAAGCCCGACCTCTGCCCACCTGTCCTCTATACCCTCATGACTCGCTGCTGGGACTACGACCCCAGTGAGCGGCCCCGCTTCACCGAGCTCGTGTGCAACCTCAGGTGACCATGGAGCAGGGGTGGGGGGGCTGCAGGTGCAGGGACCCCAGACAGCAAGTCTACTCTCCAGCTGCTCTTAGGGGCTTAAAACGAACGTACTTCCCGAAACAAGATGCAGTTGGCCATGACCACCTTAAGGATGAGAGAATTCAGGCTCAGAGCTGTGGCCGTGACGGGTGGGGTTGGGACTTGCACCAGGACCTCCCCTCTGACCAACACGGAGCCATGTGTCCAGGCGGAATTGGCTGGTCCTCCCAGCAGAAGCACAGTGCCCTACATGTCACAGAGGCTCAGCAGCTCAGTCAGAGGACAGGGGACTGAAACCGAGTTCACTGTCAGACAGGAACTCACAGAGAGTGAGCCTGCGTAAGCCTCACCATCTTGGTATCTGTCAACCCCGAGCACGAGATGTTGCTCCTAGTATGCGTTCCAAAAAATATTTTGCAGGTTTGAGCACAAAGTCTAAACCAGACTTTCACTGATGTGCCTAGGCTCTTTGCAGAGATTTCTCTTTACAGGAGGCCCAGCTCGGGCATGAGACCTGCATTTCCAGCAACACCCTTGAGCCTCTGTGCCTTTGATTGTTCCTCCCAGATAGTGGGGAAGGGAGTGATTGATTTTTGACCATTAAGACAGCGACCCGGGGGGTAGCCTCTCCCTTCTGAATGGAGCATTGGCAGCCTGAACATCTGATGTTTCATCCAAGAGCCATTATTCTCTCCTGGTGAAGGGTGCTGTCAGATCACATTTTAGATTGTCCCCCTGTTCCCTGGGTGGCTTGCGTGCCAACAGCTTCTCCTTGGGTGGTCTGACTTTTTTTTGGCCTCCTTTAGGGCAGGGATCAGCAAACTTTATGTAACAGGCCGGACAGTAAACATTTTGGGCTTTGCAAGCCGTATATGGCCTCTGTTAAAACGACTCAGCTCTGCCATAATAGCTCAAAAGCAGCCATAGAAAATACGTAAAAAATCAATGTGGGTAGCTGGGTTTCAGGAAGACTATATGGGGGAACAGAAATTTGAATTTTATATAATGTTCACATGTCATGAAGTTTCTTCTCTTTATTTTCTTCAGTCATTAAAAATGTAAAAAATATTCTTAGTTTGGAGCCATATAAAAATAGGCAGAGGGCTGGATTTGGCCTGTGGGCAACAGTGTGCTGACCCCTGCGTTAGGGAATCTAGTGCTTAATTAATGTTGAAAACAACTGACTTTAAGCACTGCAGTCAATGTGTTGGCATTTTTTAGAGAAAGAAAGGTGCCCCTGGAAACTGCTTTGCAGGGAGGTACCCCAACGGGCAAGCTGGGGCTGCCCACACTGGGGCAGTGGGAATGACACTGAGTTTGCTTGTGGGGCCAGGGGTTCCAACACAGTCTGCAAGGCCTCCAGCTTAAAAGACATCTCTGTTCCTGTCTATCCCTTTGTTGACACCCCTGATTAATTCTAGTCTCATCTTTTGGTCCTTCATATGGGAAATTTGAGAAGCAAAAGAGTTCCAGGAAAAGTATTTGAAAGATGTAATTTGAAAGGACCAAAGCTCTGAGGTGATGAGGGTAAGAGGGGAGATCTTAATTCATTCTGGGGGCTTAAGAACCCTGTGGAGTTGTGACAGGTGCTTCTCTGTGGGCTGAGAAGGATACCCCATTAGAGGACCCAGGCCAGCCCCCACCATGGATGGAGTTAGGAGCAGGCTTTCTGTGGAACTGGAAGGATATCCAAAGACCCCAAGGAGCCCGGGATACGCCCCTCAAGCTACAGCCTGGCAGTCCTCCATGAGAGTTAAGAAAGGATTAGATGAAAATTTCCTGATCTTGTGGGCATAAGCGGGGCCCTTTTAATGTCAAATTCTGAAAATTCCTCCCTGTAACAATAGTTACATTTTCAGAATTTATTGATTGGCAAAATGTACTATGCTATCTAATGAATTTTTTATATAATGTACAGTATAATTCATGTACACTTGAAAATACAATACAAATATTATGTATCTGGTAGCACATAATACTTGGTCTACAGACAATGAATACATGCGAATACAATGAATACAGACAATGAACATGTGAATTCAGGGACCCCCTGTGACCATTCCAGAGTCCTCTAGGATCTGTGATTCCCAAGTTGGGAAACAGTGGATTGAGTAAGAAGGGCAAGAAGCATGCACATAGCTAACCCAGGAGTTGAATCCACAGCCATTTCTCATTAGTATACACCAGGAATGTGTTGGTGGGTGGCTTAATGAAAAATAGGAGATGCAGAACACAGGCCTTGGTCATGAAGTTGGCTGGGATATCAGAAATCTGCATAGGGGGTTGGTGCCAGTAGCAAGCACAGGAAGGCAAGATGCATGGTGAGGTGGGCGGAGACACACTTATACTGCCCCGTAGGACTGGCTCTCCAAGGGCTTTTCCCACCATGGATCCGTTCCTGTGATCCTCCCAACTTCACTGTTGGGGAAGCAGCCTCAGGGTCCATCTTCCAGCCTTCTCAGAGGGGTCTCCCCAGCCACTCTTCTGAGGAGACAGAAATGGGACCCAGAGGTCCTTCTTTGGGCCTCTCCAGGCTTCAGAGGAAGGACTGCAGAAAAGAGGCCCCAGGAGCATCTTTAACTTTGTTCCTCTTTCTTCATCGGACCTGACTCCTTGGCAGTGACATTTATCAGATGGAGAAAGACATCGCTATAGAGCAGGAGAGGAATGCTCGCTACCGACCTCCCAAAATCTTGGAGCCCACAGCCTACCAGGAACCCCCACCCAAGGTAAACCAAACCCTGGTCTCATGGGTCCTGTGAATCAAGCAGAGCTGGGTCTCCATCTAGCCCACTCCTGGCCTGACTGTGTAACTCCTCCCTCTTCCTCCAGCATAGGCAGGATGTGCTCCTGTGGGCCTCTTGGCCCTCAACCCAACTGTCCGCCAGCACTAAATTTAGCCCCCATCACATGGGTGCCCTGGCAGGTGTGATCTGAGGCCCCAGGGGAGCACACCCCTCAGAGGGAATCTCAGGCAGGGAATCACCCTGGACACTCTTCCCTTGAGGGGCTGGAGCACTTTTGTCTCTGGTATTTTTTAGGGGCAAATTAGATGTCCCTGAGGGCATATGAATGGGGAGTGTCCCTGGGTCCCTTATGTCCAGCCTCCATGTCCACACCCTCCATGGCATCTCTGGACTCAGAATCCAGTGCCCTGCTACCATGCCATTATGTGGGTGGGTTTTGAGGGACCATATCCATATTAGTCAGCTCAGACTGCCATAACAAAATACCATAGACTGAGTGTGGAGGCTAGGAAGTCCAAGATCAAGGTGCTGGCAGATTCACTGTCTGGTGAGGACTCTCTTCTTTGCTTGCAGATGGCCACCTTCCCACTGTGTCTTAGCACAACAGAGAGAGCAAGAGCTCTGGTGTCTCTTCTTATAAGGACACTAATCCCATCATGAGGGCCCCAGCCTCATGACCTCATCTAACCCGAATTATCTGGCAAAGGTCCTACATCCATATGCCATCACGCTAAGGGCCGGGGCTTCAACATATGAATCTGTGGGGGCGGGGGGGCACCAACAGTCCATAACAAAGGCCTATCTGGTCCAAGGCCTTTTCTCACTGTCCCCCCTTGCCTGGCATGCCCTGATCCTTCCCTCAGGCAGTTTTCATCTCCTCCATGAAGCCTCTGCACGTGCCTGAGCCCTCGGTAACTCGTTACCTCTGGAAGCATGTGGCTTTTGACAGCTGATTTGACAGGTGTTCCCATATCTAAAGAGGTTACACACCAGAGATCAGTAAACCCTTCAATTAGTGATGTCCCCCAGGAGGGCAGAGAGACTGGCTTCTTTGTACCTTCTCATCACTCAGCACATAATGGGTGCTCAGTAAGTGAATGCAAATGATTTTAATGATAACTTTGCCCCTCATCTCTCCTTTATTCTGAATAAGCCTGACCTGTGTCCAGCCCAATATTCCCCTTGGTGAGCTATGCTCACTCAAGGAGAGAGGCATGGACTGACTCATCTCTGTGTTTTCTCTCCAGCCCAGCCGGCCCAAGTATAGACCCCCTCCACAAACCAACCTTCTGGCTCCCAAGCTGCAGTTCCAGGTAAACATGTAACCAGAGGGCTGGGAAATTTGGGGCCATTCCTCAACTCGAACCTTTCTGAAATTCCATTCTCGTGCCTTGGAGGACTAGCAATTACCTGCTTGGGTTATGGAGTTGGCCTGCATTGACTATTCTTTGGTACCCACAAGAAAATTTGAACTCAGAGTGCCCAGAGATCAAAAGAATCAAAATGCAATTCCACCAGGCTCTCCTCAGCTAAGACTTGCCTTAAGCTCAGTCCATCTGTCCATAGTGCTTGTTGCTCTGTGTGCCTGCCTATAGCTACTTCTCTATGCCCAAGGCCTTCCTGGCCCCCTACCCAGAGCAGAGCTTTCTGAGAAGGAATTTCAGGCAGTTGGGGATAGTTGATGCTCCCAGAGGATGGAGTTGCTCCCTGGGGCTCCCCATGGAGACCTTAGGCAGAACCCAGGTGGCCAGAAGCTGAGAGCAAGGTTCCATTGGAGCTTTCCTCATGCCTCCATCATTACCAACCATGGGATCTTCCCAAGATGTCGATCCCTGTCTGAGAATGTCTCTGTCTTGTGTCTGTGTCCTGCATCTCAGTCACAGGGAGCCAAGGCCCATCTCTTTTCTTCTCTTACATCCCTCAGCTCGGAGTCACTGTTCAGCAGTGGAGCATCTCAACCAATAGAAACAATGTCTGTTTATCTAGTGCTCCTTACAGAAAGGTGGTGTCCCATGGTCATATATTTCTCAAGGAAACACTCTGGTACCAAAACAAGGCTAACCAAGAACTAACAGCTAAATCCTTGTTGTGTGAAGAAGAAAACCTTGATGCAGAAGATAGAAGCAATATTCCTAAAAAGAATCATACCTTTTTGTGATGTTTAAAATAGTGATTAAATACAAACACACATACATATTTCTGTGGGCTAATCATACCTGCGAGTTTGCGACATGTTTATGAAACAGAACTCCTTTCTGAAGAGTCCTGAAGGAGGAGACATGGACTCAGTAGGTCAGTAACATAATGTGGACCCCATTGTACGCAGAGCATCATGTGGTTGGCTGTCAGATGAATGAGGCCACAGGGGCTGCGCTGACTCCCAGCCAAGAGCCGTGTGTGTCGCCCTGCCATGTCTCCCAAACAAGACCAACGAAATGCCCACACCACATTCTTAGCTCCTGAAGAGCAAGTCCGATGTCTCCTGTGGTGCCCATTATTGCTTCTTTGTGCTCACATTTGTAGCAGCTAATTGTCCACCTTCTTGTGTTGTCCCTGTGCTGGTGCTTCTTTACTTCTCCTGAATAGGTCCCTGAGGGTCTGTGTGCCAGCTCACCTACGCTCACCAGCCCTATGGAGTATCCATCTCCTGTAAACTCACTGCACACCCCACCTCTCCACCGGCACAATGTCTTCAAGCGCCACAGCATGCGGGTAAGAGGGCTCTGCATGCTGGGTCCTAGCCCGAACTCAGAAAGCTGCTAGAGGGAGGTGTCTGGGACACCAGGAACCCCACATCCTCCAGCTCAGGAGGGGCCCTCCATGCCTTAATGCACCCGTCAGTCCATCAAGGGGCTCTGTAACTTCCTCGCTTTTGCAAACACATTGGAAGCTGGGGGCCAAGTCAGGCTCTACTCCCAAGGACACAGCTGGACCTCGACCTGCCCCTGTCCATACTTTGGTGCTATGTTTCCTGAGCCCTGGGGGCAGGGGGGATAGTGTGGTGGCTTGTGGGCAGAGGGTGACCAAGCTTGATGGTGCCAGAGAATAAAAGATCCTGGAGGCTCTGCCCAGTTCTGCCCTTCCTGCCTGGTTGCTTCAGTTGCTAAATCTCTCCTCAGTCAAAGGAAAAGTTTCCTTGTGGCTATACTCCTGCTGCTTTTGTCAAAGTTGATGTTGTACAGGAAGGAGCTTGGGGGTTAGTGTGGGGCTAAGCCACCCTTCCCAGTCACGTCTTTTGTGTAACCGCCAATGGGGCCCTGAGTACTTCATGGACTAGCTTCTAATTGTCAAGTTTTGTGGGGGCGGGGGAAGCAGCTTTGCTTGTAAAAGAGATATGCACTTGTAACTTCTCAGCACCCATCTTCTCCTTCAATGGAGGTGTGATCATCTGGCATGAATATTTGATATACTTTACTAAACTGAGTCTTGGTATGTGACAAAACAAACAAAAGGCATTATTTTAGTTCTAACTCTGTATACATGCATGATATTTCAGGCTCAGGATACATGACTCTAAAAGTTTTTGGAAAAACTCCATGTTTATTACAACAGATTTGAAAAACATAGGAAAGTTATGTTGGTATATTCTGTACCATTATTTTTAATTTAGCAAAATTTTGAAATGCATAAGGTAACTTAGAATTCTAGGCAGTAAGATCTATTGTGGACTAAATTTTCCCCTGACCTAGCTCATTTTCCTCTTTTAAATTAATTTAACCAATTTATATCTTAACACATACTTAACAATAATAAAACTGCATTTTTAAGTATGAACTATAATTTAGGCAACGCTCAGTTCCTCCACCTTCCTGTCCTTGACTCTATTCGTAATTGAGTTTTGCTTTAAAATGTGTCCTTTTAGAAAAAAGCTATTTTGCACATTTCCGGGGTGGCACTGCCTTTGTCTAATCCCCCTTCACCATAAGACTTTGTTCAGTTCCATAAAGACATACTGTGCAGCAGGGAAGAAAAGACTTTTTGTGTTAGGGGTTTAGAAGTACTTGTCATAAGGAAGGTCTATGTAAAAGAATATAATAGATGTTTCTTTAAGTAAACAAAAAAAAGTAAAAAATATAAAATCCATTTTATGATATACATCAGAAAGACTGAGAAAACCTCTTTTAGGGAGAATGCTGGAAAGGTATAATAGGCTTCCTGCAAAGCATCTGAAAGCATTTAACAAAAATCAGAGATGGTTTCCCCACAAAAACAATTTTTCTACTGACTGACTCTCTTGCCTGACTCATCTGGGAATCTGGCATTCCACACAAGAGTCAGGATGGCAGCAATCTCCCTCTTGAAGACCTCGCAATTGAGGTTTAAAATTATAATAAAATTCAATGAACTACCTTGTGCAGGAACGCTTTGCCAGGCACTGTCCTAGGTGCTGAAGGGAGAACAAGGGCGTTCTGCTTTCGGTGAGCTTCAGGCAGCCAGAAGGAATATGGCAGATGCACACTTACCTGTAATGCAAGCCATAAAGCTGTGAGTGGCACACAGAGATAATGGAAAGGTGCACTAGGAGTTTAGAGAAAAGAACAGCTCTTTCTTTTTTTTCAGCTGGGCCTTGAAGGATGGGGAAAATTTGGACAGGAAGAAACTGGGGTATGGGAGATAAAAGAGGCAGATGCATAGGTAGGATCCAAGACTGAGTAATGGGAAGCCACAGGGCAAGTGCAGGACCTGTTTGGCTAGAACACAGGAGGATGCATTTGGAGGTGGAAATAAAGCTGGCAAGATGGGAGGGGGTAGTCAAATTTGGAAGGAGTTACAGCTTGCGAGAGTCATTTTAAGACACCACGAGAGCCTGATTCCTTTTAAAAGTGACCAGCAATCTAAGATGCTATTGCCTGATAAGAATATCTGAGGTACCTTGCAGACAAGTAAGCCCTAAAGTGATCAATTTTTTAAAATCTTATTTTCTCCTTGGGTTTTATTATGAAATTGTAAGACATAGGAACATTTTCCAATACATGTTAAAATATTTGGTGAGATGGTGGTCGGGCCTGGGACACCTAGACAGTTGAGTAGTGGGAATTTTCCTTTAACACTTACAAAACTATACAGTGTTTTCTTGAGTCTACTAACTTCCTCTACCAGTATTTAGTCTTTCTCAGTCTAGTCTAGTCTAGACTAGTCTAATCTCACCTAGAGATTCAATATTCAGAATATTTGACACTTTGTTCCTGTGTGTCACTATTTGTCAATAGCCTGGGGTAGCCATACCATTGTGTTTGTAGGTATTGACATTTAACTGCAGATATTTATAGCCTTCAAATACCCTCATTTTGGAGCATCAGTATCTGGGAAAAAAATCTTATTTTATCAATTCTGTGATTGTAAAATACTCTTATGACCTGAAATTTATTTTCTTAAAGTAAGGTCTAACTCGGTAGCCTTCAGCTGAGATGGTCTTGCCTCCGAGAGGACATTTGGAGATGTCAGGAGGCATTTTGTTACAACTGGGGAGATGCTAAAAGCATCTATTTTATGGACTTGCTGCTGAGCATCCTCCAATTTACAGGAGATCTCCCCCAATAAAGAATGATCCTCACCCCACAAATTCATGGTGCTGAGGTTGAGAAACCTGGTCTAACTGTTGCTTACTTCACTCTATGAGAACAGGGACATTGCATATTTTATCATCACTGCCCTCCCAGCACCCAGCCCTATGCCTGCCACGTAGTAGCTCCTTAATAAGTAGGTGTTGAATAGAGTAACAAAGAATATTTCAGCAAGAAATCTAACTTGCGGGGGGTGTCAGGCGGGAAGTATTGTTAGAAATCAAGAGCCGTGATTGAAACTCAGTGAGCACTAGGAAAAACACCAATATAACTAATCTGAAACTGTGTGGTTATATTCAAGTGTGTTTTAAAGGGTTTGGTGGGGAAAATCTTTTTTAGAGGCTTGGCAGTGATTATGGCTTGCTAAAGTAGATAGAGAATAATTTTTAGCATTCTATGCTAGTGACTTGTATGTAAAATGGCCACTTTAAAAGCAAGAATCTGAAGAGGCTGCTGGTCTGGATGTCACAGAAGTGTCCTGCTCCTGACAAAGGTCACCCTGGGCTTTCTGCAGTCAAAAGAATGACAATAGCACACATGAGTTCGGGAGGCCAAGGTGATTGTGTGCAGCAGAAAAAAGCCAGAGTTTGAAGGGACGAGAAGATACTGATATAAATGAACCCTGGGGAAGACTGAGGGGAAGGAAGGAGTAAGAAAACATGTAACACCTTCTGTTTAAGAACTCCCAAGTGAAACTATAGTTCCAGAGCCCTTCAAATGAGTTAAAAGGAGGGTTAGATTAATAAAGCTAGGGAGAGCAAGCATGTACTGCATATGTATAGATCCATATTGCTTTAAATTTTGTTCTTCACTTTTCTCTTAGCTCATGCATTTCTTTTAGCCTTTGGTTCGATAACCCAAGCTACTACTAGCTTAATAAAGAGTATGTTTTCATAAAAAGGCACAATCACATGGGTGCATACTGTCGCTCCTTCCCTCAGCCTGCATCCCTCCATGGTCAGCTTTGCAGGACTGCACACCGTGAGCCTAGAGGCGGCACCACGCTCCTCAAAGCTCCCAGGCCCCCTGCCACAGTGTTCCGGTGGTGGCGATAAGCACCCAAGGCTTTCCAGAGGGCTGGCTTTGCATTTTTAAATGTATGACATGACCACAACCATGACAAATGCCAACTGAGAAAATACTATTAGGGCAGTAATTTGAAAATGAAATTGTACGAGCAGATCCTGTAATTGTTCAAATACGATGCATGTTCAGTGCTGCGCTCTCGGGTTTGACATGACACTGCAACATAGCCAATAACTGTCTGCATCCATGGCTAAGGATTTAAGAACAAACCTTGCAAGAAACAAAGCAGCAGGCGAGGTCAAGTTCTGTGGCTCCCACAGGCTCTTCGGAGGATTGCCCTGCCTGGGTCTGGGCGCTGGACTCATCGTGTCCTCTCCTCTCTCCCAGCTGTCCTCTCAGGAGGAGGACTTCATCCGACCCAGCAGCCGAGAAGAGGCCCAGCAACTCTGGGAGGCCGAGAGGCTCAAGATGCGACAGATCCTGGACAAGCAGCAGAAGCAGATGGTGGAAGATTACCAGTGGCTGAGGCAGGAGGAGAAATCCTTGGTGAGCAGCCTCTGAGCCGTGGGTGGGAGGGGACCCCACTCTCTGCAGGGCTGCTGAACACAGTGATAAAAGTGCTTGAATGGGAGAGATATCCACGCCACCGTGTCCACTTGGGTCCTCGTGCGTCACCAGCTGACCAGGAGGAATGCTCTCCATGCGTCCTTAGGGTTTTCGGTTCTAGAATCCTAAGTCGTTTGCTTCCATTTCCTCCTCTGCAGGACCCCATGGTGTACATGAACGACAAGTCCCCGCTGGTAAGTCACCGGGAGAGATCTCTGTCTTAAATTCAAGGCCTGGGAAGGCGTTGGAGACAGCGGGACCCCAGCGCCAGGCCCCCTGCCTGCCCATTCCTTCCCTTTCTGCCTCTCCCTCTGGGAGCTCGACTCCTCCCTTCACCTTGATCATCACGAAACTCTGAAGCTCCGCTTGTGGTACCTTGGCTCCCGCTGGATCTATACCCGTAGCGCATCCCCCGCCTCTGCCGCCGGGCCCTCGGGCTCTGAGACGGGAGCTCCCCGGCGGCCCCCTGCACCTCTGACCTCCGTGTGCACAGCAGGGAACAGGTCAAGGTGGGGAGCGGGGTGTGCCCAGAACCGCGCTGGTGACGTGTTCTCTTTCCTCCCTTCCAGACCCCAGAGAAGGAGGCCGGCTACAGTAAGTGTTCGTGCCCTTCCTTTGGGCGGCAGCTTCCGCTTGACCTTGCGTGGGGAGCGCTTGCTCATGCTCGTTGCCCACCACAGAGGCCGCAGAGTCTGTTGCCGTTTTCAGAAACTCTGCCTGTTTCAATTCGGAGCGTGTCGTATCCGTTTGGGAACTGATACCTACCCTCTCCTCCATCTACCACCCCCGCCCTCTCTCTGCCTTGGCCGGTCTCTCTCGTCTCTCGCTCTTGCGGGGTCCTCAGCCCTCGCTTCACTGATCTCCTCTTGCACGTATTTGGAGGCCTTGGTGGTTCTTCCGTCCTGTCTCCCCCTCACTCTGTGGGAGGCTGTCTGTGGGGGACAGTAGCTCTGCGCGCCTCTCTCAGCTGATGCCTCTCTTCGCTAGGCCCAGGGGATGGAAGGGAGAGGGCAGGCGGGGCCAGCTGAGGCCACGGGGCCTTTCCAGAAACTGCTGCTGAAGGGCGGGTGGGGGGGGCAGGAAGAGCCAGCAGTGAGCCAGGCTCATCATCATCCAACTAGGGAGGGTGTGGCTGGTGAGGATGGCGATGGGGATGACGACAATGACGACAATGACAGCGACCAATGACAACAGTCACTGGAAACGGAATACTAGCCAAGCGTGGGCCCAAGTTGCTTGCAAATGTCAGGTCTAACCTCACGGCAACCCTATCAATAGATACAATGAATCATTATGTCCATTTTACAAAGGACATGAAACTGAGGCACAGAAAGGTCAAGTAACTTATCCAAAGTCACACCGCTAGTAAATAGCAGAGCTCTGATTGGAGCCCGGGCAGTCCGGCTTCAGGGTCCCTTCTGAAAGAACCCTCCTATTTAACAGATGAAAAGTAAGGGCCAGGGAGTGTAAGTGAGCTGCCCCAGGTCACACAGCTATCTGGTGGCAGAAGGTTAGAGAGTAGAACCAACCAGTCTTCTGGCTTCCATTCCTGCTCACTCTTCCAGCAACTCCACACGCCTCGCACATGTCTTTGCTTTTCAAAGTGTGGAGTGAATAGTGTGGTTCCTCAGCTGTTTCACTTCCCGGACCCCCGAATGCTCAAGGCAGACCATAAGGGAATTCTCACAAAGCTACCCCATTAACTGCTCTGGCACCAGGCTGAAGATTCTTCCCCATGAATGTCAAGGCCAGAGTATCTGCTCGGGGGCCAGCGTGCAACAGGCAGAATCTGGAGCACCTGCTGTAATCACTCCATCTCCACTGCAACTTTGGATTTGTCTTTCTATCACATGGACAGCAGTGCCTGACTGTGGGAGGGCCAGGGAGCCCAGAGGTTATTTTCCCAGCCACCTTCCCGGAAACACCTTCGACCTTGGCTTCCCTGAGTCTCCTGATAGCAGAGGAGAGGGGGTTGGCTTGGTTATCAGCAGGTGTGAGGGGAAGGGCCAGGGTGCCGAGACCTCCCCCTGACTCACTCTCCCTCCCCCTTGCAGCGGAGTTCACGGGCCCCCCACAGAAGCCACCACGGCTGGGTGCGCAGGTATGTGTTGGCGGTGCCAAAGCTGGTAGTGAGTTTGAATCAGGGCTATACAAGACACAAGGCCATGGGCTGTGAAACCTTCAGAGGCCCTCAGAAAGAATCCAGTCCTGCATCATTATACAGCTGAGGCTCAGAGAGAAGAGTACCTTGTTTAAGGCCACATAGTGAATTCGTGAGAAAGCAGGGGGAAACCCAGTCTCTTCATCTCCTGTGCCCCGCTCCCTGACTTGGAAGAAAGCTCATTGACCCAGGCCTAGGAGCAAGAAGTGTGGACCCCCTTCCTCTCTCAAGCTGCCCCCTTGGCTTCCTGCACGCACACTGTTCTCACAGTAGCCTGGGGCCAGGTGCTCGCTTTCCTCACTCTGGAACAGTGGTTATGAGCCTTGGCTCCTGTTAGAATCATCCGAGGAGCTTAGAAAACCACCCGGCCCCCAAACCCAGGCTGATTCTTATCTGAGAACCACTGCCCTGAAAGCAGAAAGGGGGGATGCACCCCCCAAGGACGGGGCACCATTATTCTGGAAAAGAGTCTTTTCAAATTGGACCAGAGGCTGTGTTGGCACAATAGTGCCTGCCAAAGAAAGAATCACAGTGTCCCCCAGACTCACGACCCTCCCCTCTGGCCACTTGCTTCCACCCCCCCACCCCCCGCCCACAGTCCATCCAGCCCACAGCCAACCTGGACCGGACCGATGATCTGGTATACCTCAATGTCATGGAGCTAGTGCGGGCTGTGCTGGACCTCAAGAATGAGATCTGTCAGCTCCCTCCCGAGGGCTACGTGGTGGTGGTAAAGGTGAGAGCCGTGGACAGGGCAGGTGGAGGCTGCTCATTCTGGCCCTGGGTGGAAGGGGGTGGAGGTGGGCTTCCTTGTCTGCCCAGCAGGTGCCTTTCCCAGAAAGACTCCCTTTAGTGCAAAGTGGTTGGTGGGAATTTAGTGCCAGGGAGTCGTGGAGGACAGGTACCATCCCAGGAGGGCTCTTCCCCAGGGAAACACGGCTTTCTCCAAAAAGCAAGGGGTGATAGTCACCCTACCCCTCTCTCTTGCAGAACGTGGGCCTGACCCTGCGGAAGCTCATTGGGAGTGTGGATGATCTCCTGCCCTCCTTGCCGTCGTCCTCCCGGACAGAGGTGGGTATACTCCTGAAGCTGAAGACAGTTCATCAGCTGTCACTTCTGCCCTTCACCTTCACCCATCCGCAGCTGCGCTTCACACAGGAGACTCAGAAGGACCACATGGGCAGCCTCATGTCTGTCTGCTGAGCCTTCCACATGTGGCTCTCCACAACAGATCTGAGCGGGACCACAGGGGGGCTGAGTGGGTGCCCAGGGACCCGACCAGCCTCCTAGGGGGAGTCTCCCCGTTTAAGTCTTAGAGAGTTGTGGTGATTTCATAATGCACGAGGGTGTGCAAGGGAGGACAGACCTTCCCTTTCCCTTTCCCTTTCCCTTTCCCTTTCCCTTTTCCCTCCCCGTGACTCTTTATCTAATTACCTGCCACACTAAGGCTAAGTGTACTAAAGTACTGTGGTACCGTACTTTGCAGGTGTGATTAAGTTAAGGATCTTGAGATGGGGCG
This sequence comes from Eumetopias jubatus, assembly GCF_037043125.1. Classification (NCBI taxonomy): domain Eukaryota; kingdom Metazoa; phylum Chordata; class Mammalia; order Carnivora; family Otariidae; genus Eumetopias; species Eumetopias jubatus. The sequence goes on from NW_028274808.1 coordinate 49,176,745, forward strand.
ATTGTGCTGCATTATCCAAGTGGGTGCAATGAGGCACAAGGGTCCTTGTAAGAGGGTGTTGGAAGCAGACATCCTGTAAGAGTCAGAGAAGGAGATGGGATGACAGAAGCAGAGGTTGGGATAATGTCACTGCTGGAAGGATCCAGAAGCCAAGGAAGGCAGCAGCCTCTAGAAGCTGGAAAAGGCAGGGAACAGATTCTCTCCCCTAGAGCCTGTAGGAGGAGCATGGCCCAGCTGTCGCCTTGACTTTAGCCCCAGAGGACCCATTCCAGCCTTCTGACCTCCAGGAGTGGAAGAGACTACTCTGTTGTTTCGAGCCACCACCACCCCTCCCCGCCCTGGTCCTGGGTTGTTACCGCAGCTGTGGGAGACGCTGAACATAGTCGGACGTTGAACAGTGTGTTGAGGCCTCTGAAAGTGTGTTGGTTGTCTGCCTGCAAACCAGCCATGGAGCTCAGCAGAACCCCATGCCCCCCACCAGGCTGTGAGCCAGCAACACAGCACAGGGACGGCCGCCTCACACCGCTGTCCCCACAGCCTGTGACTGTTGGAGACAAGACAATGCAGGAGGGCTTGGGCATTTCCCAGCCTCCCTCTGGGTGGCAGCAACAGCCCATAGAGGAGCCCCAGCTGGAGCTGTCCCTTCCGATGTGAGAGGTCCTTACCCTCCACGTGAAGGCTCCGTCATTCATTTCACTTGGTAAATATCTCGAGGGCCGAGTATGCGCTCAGCGTTGTGCTAGGCACTGGGATATGGTGGTCAAACAAACCCTACTGCTCAAGCCATGGTCCCTGGTCTCTTGATTTGAAGGTAGACAGTTAACACATGAATGAGCGCCCTTGTCCCCTGACCATTCACTCTGACCTTGGCCAGCACGAGGGATGCAGCCATGAAGGGGACAGTCTGTGGGGCTGCGTCAGACTGAGCTAGCATGGGATGCGCTGGGGTCCGCGGCGTCTGCAATGTGTGTCCTTGCTGACCTGGCTCCAGCCCCCATGGGGCCTTAGGCTCAGTCCAGGCTTGGATCAGATCTGTCCCCCAGAGAATTTCCGCCTGCCTCGGCCAACACCAAAGGGGATACTTGCACGGCTTCCCCAATTCTCCAGGCTTAAACTTTGCAGCCCCTCAGGCTCCCAGCCTCTCCTGTGTGCTTTTCTTACAGATCGAGGGGACCCAGAAACTGCTCAACAAGGACCTAGCAGAGCTCATCAATAAGATGCGCCTGGCCCAGCAAAACGCCGTGACCTCCCTGAGTGAGGAGTGCAAGCGGCAGATGCTCACAGCCTCCCACACCCTGGCGGTGGACGCCAAGAACCTGCTCGATGCCGTAGACCAGGCCAAAGTTCTGGCCAATCTGGCCCACCCGCCTGCAGAGTGATGGAGGGTGGGCGCCACCTGCCTGTGTCTTCTGCCCCTGCCTGTAGTGTTCCCTCCCCTGCCCCCCGGCCCCTGCCTTGTCTTCGGTCATGTGGGTCTTCTCAGGGGGAAGGCTGCGGGGAGTCCTTCTTCCCTTGCCACTTTGCACGACCCCCTCTCCCCACCCCAACCCCCGGACTGTGCTGCTCAGGCTGCAGCTGGACAGAGGGGACTCAGGGCTATAGATGCCAGGGGGTGACCAAGAGGGCTCAGAGGGAGCCCTGCTGCTGCTGGCCGCTCCCTCCTCACACCTGCCTGCCCCGCTGGGGGGGGGGGGGGGGTGTCACACTGGTGCCCCTAGTGGTCACGATGGCTTTATGCGTGGACATGGCAGGCCTCTCTATTGGAGCCAAGCTATTCCTTCTTCTTCCGCCCATGGAGGTCCCCTGATGCACAGAGGGGCTGGGGAGGGGCTTTCCTTTTGGGGGTGGGCGGCTGGTGAGATGAGGGATGGGCCTGGCTTTCTTGTACAGTGTATATTGGAATTTATTTAATGTGAGTGTGGGCTGGACTGACAGCCATGTGCCCCCCTGAGGGGGGACCTGGGACCCAGTCCAGGAACAAGCTACTGGGAGTCCGGGCACAAGACGCCGTGTCGTCAACACACCAAGCGTCAGGGAGAAGGGGCGAGATGAGGCCAAAACAGGACTTGGACCACAATCTGCTCTCTTCCCTGTGCCCTTTCTCTCTCTTCCCTGACTCTGCTCCTTCCTTCTCTCCCTCTTTTCTTACTTCTCCTTTTCTCCGCCCCCCTTTCCCATCTGCCCCACCCCTCCCTTGTGTTTGTGCAAAACACTCTTTTACCTTCTTTCTATTTGACTTGTGGATGAATTAAAATTGTACCATTTGCTTTGTGGTTTGATTGTTTTGTTTGCTTGACCTGCTCTTTGTAGGGAGGGCGACACTGACCTCGGGCCACCGCCCTGGAAGAAATCGATTGTGCTCTGGTGCGTGTAGATCAAGAGCCGACGCCAGGCTCGAGCATGAGCACGGAGCAGTGTGTGGTGACACCGGGGCCGTAGGGTGAGGTGCGTGCTCCAGCCCCTTCACCCCTGCGCCTGACCCAAGGGTGACTTTCCAGCAGGGACCCAGGGCAGCCCCCTCCTGCGCCACATGAGCAATGCCAATGGCACTCTCCCAGCTGTTCTGCAAGCAACTGGGGCTCCAGTGGAGCTTCAGTGGTCCTGGGGCTGCTGAGGAGGGGTCGTACAGCTGAGTGAACACTGGCCATAGCTTTATTTCATCTCTTTACTCACATGCGAGGTGGATGGGAGATGGAATAGCATGAGGGAACATCACCGCACCAGAATGGACGGAGAAGGGAGGCTGGGAGGCTGCCCCCACACAGGAGCCGGGGGAAGCCAGAAACCAGATGGGCCGCCGAGTGGGGGGTCTTGGGAAGAACTGAGGAGTGAGGGTCTGGGCCGGGGTGTTGCAGGTTTCCTCTGTGATCGTCAGAGAGAGGTGAGTGGGGTACCTCAAAGGCCAAAGGGAAACCGGAAGTTCGCCCTGCTCAACTTCCTATCCAGCGTCCCCACATGGTCCAGAGAGCCGGTGTCCACTTCTGTTAGCTGCTGAGGTTCTGCCCTCTGAGGGCTGGACAGGCACGGGGAGGCCTGACCCTGGGGCAGGAGCTCCTCCGGGCTCCAGCATGCGGCTGAGGGCTGTGGATTGCTGGATTGTGAGGTGCGAGGATTCTCGGGCTGCACAGAGTGGCTCAGAAGCCATTGCGGGGCTTCAGGAACGACCAGGAGGCCAGGCTGGGAAGGGAAGCTGTCCTGCAGCTTCTGCATTTCCACAGCAGTCGAAGTGCAAAGCAACCCAGCTCACTCCTGTCAGTCACTCTGAGCAAACTGTCCTGCGGGCTGCCCACCACTTGCCCCGCCAATGGGTGGGAGGAGCAAGCTGCAAGCTTGAGTTGAGTCAAGGATGGCCCAGGATACCTTCCCGGTTTGTCAAGGTGCATTCAAGGACAGATGGCAGGGACTGCAGTGCGGCCAAGCCTCCTGGGGCCGGCTGGTGCTGAGCCAGTTTGCAGCAGGAAGGTGAGGGGGTGTTGCTAAAGGTGAGGGGAAGCCAGGGGTTCAAATGAGCTTCCAGGTGGGTGGGATGGCCCAGCTACCTGCATCCAACCACACATCCCCCTGCCACCCAGAAGGTCTGACCCGTACCTTTACCCCACCCATGGCCCTGCTTCCCCCTTTCTCTCCTTCCAGGAGAGTCTTGACCATCGTTAGACCTGTAGGATCAGACTCAAGACACCCTAACCTGCCTTTCCAACCTCCTCCCACAGCTCCCACACTGAAGCCCCATCTCAGTCTGCCTGTTCTCCTAGACAGCTTGGGCTCATTCCTGAATGCAAAATATTGTTCACAACCCTTCCACCCCCTAAAGCACCCTCTCCCCTCTCCACCACGAACCCATCCTTTGAGGTCTGTGCCTCTACCCGCTGGATCGCCCCTCCTGTTACTCAGTGTCTTCATGGCTCCTACAGGAAAATCTTACATGGCTTCGCATTGTCACCACCATATTATAACCTTCTGCAGAGCAAGGTCCTTACTTCTGAGTTCCTCAGCATCCAAAACCGGGCTCTGTGCCCAGCAGAGTCTCAGCACACAGTACAATAACGTCCAATGAATTGACCCAAGGAGACTTCGATGATCAGGCCCGTGTAGGGACTTGATGGAGAGTGACTGCAGTCGGATGGCGTTGACCCCAAAGGTGTACTAGATGGGGCAGTGGTTAAAGATGGTCAGCAGTGCCACCACTGGGTGAAAGCAAGGGACAGGAAGTCAGATCATTCCAGCCAGGAACGGAGGAAGAAAGAGTCCAATGGTCCCCAGAAAGCAGACGATGACAAACAACCAGAGGAATATCCTATCAATGACCATGGCCACATACTTCCAGTCTTCCTTCACCTGCAGGTGGAAATGGGCTCACTGTGACAGAGGCCAGGCCTTGGGAGAGGGGAAGTGTCCCACCCATGAACAGCCTCTGTACGGATGACATGGGGCAGCCGTGACCCCACTGAGACCTGGGGAAGTTAAGGTTGTCTCAAGACTCAAACAAGCCTCTTCTAGTGATCCCAACCCTATCCCACCCCTATGACATGACCCAGAGCCTTTCCATCGACTCTCAATTTCCAGATAAGGGAGACTAGATGTTCTAGAACCACCAAGGGGCATGGACCTTCCCAGGGGGCTGCAGTGATTTAAACCCGACACCCGGCAGTTACAAAATGGTGAAGACCGTGCTGCCCCCACGTTGCCTCCCCACCCAATCCCCCACCCACTGCACGAGGTGGAGAGGAGGAGCTAGGTGAGGTAGGTGTGGCCCAGGGAAAGGTGGGAGGGTCATGGGGGAGGGTGGGGGGCAGAGCTTTGTGGAATTTAGGCTTTCAGCCCAAGCAAGCAGGTCTGGATTCCCACCTGCTCTCAGATTAGATAATGATTAATTTTTCTAATCCACTCAACAAGGCCACCCCCTAATAACCACCTGGCCTTTCATCCTTCCCTAGGCTGGTAAGAAGTCTGTGATCCCGAGCAGTGGCCTGCTGACCTACTAATGCTGAGCATGGCAGGGGCGGGGAGGGGAGCCCACCTGGTACAACCAAGTTTCCTCAAGGTTTGTGGGTGAATAGTGAATTCCACAACATGCCCAGAGCCCAAAAAAAATAGAACTGGGAGGAAACCACCAGGACAAAGGAGGAAGGCTGAGGAAGCAGTAGCCTGATTTATCTGATTTATCATCTGATGATTTCCACTTTGCCTCCCTCTGTCTCCTTCCTCCACCACCTACAGGGTAATGGTGACAAGGATGGTATGGGGAATTTCAGCATCTGAGGTGCCTCCCCCTCTGGCTTGCTGTCTTCCAGTTAGCCTTAGCTGGGGCATTCTTGATTGCTACTCTGCCACCAGCCAGCCAGACATTCTTTATCACAGTTTAGTCCAGACTCCCAAGGGCCACAACTGAAGGAAATGGGTCCTCGTGGAGGAGACTAGGTGGTCTAAATGAACACCTTGGGATGAGGGGTAGTCACCCAGAGGAAGAGCCCCTCTCCCGGCCCCAACTCACCGAAGAGTCAGCATCCTCAGATCGCAGGTGATCAGCAATATAGTGCACACCTTCCAGTGCCTTCTGTATGCGAGGTGACAGCAGAAGCCCACCCTCCTGCAACCCGGCCGCCGCCTTGGGACCTGAGGCCCCTTGGTGCAGACCACCATGGCTGCAGAGGACACCCAGGGAGGGGGACGACTGAGCCGCCCACACCCATCTGTCTTCTTCCTCCTCTTCCTCTTCCCTCTCCTCCGCATCCACGTTAGTCTCCAGCCAGTGGCAAGAGGAGCTGGGCTTCAGATCTGGGGGGTCATGGGGCTCCAGGGAGGGCAGGGGCCGGTTCATCAGAAGCCACCGGGGCACGCAGCCCAGAAAGGCCACCCGCACCCAGTGGGGCATCGTGTGGGTGCTGGGGGAGCGGTGGTGGACGTTGAGGACAAAGACCGTGATGACGATGGAGAGCGTGACGAAGATCATGGTGAAGAGCAGGTACTCGCCAATGAGCGGGATGACCAGGGAGGTGGAGGGGATGATGTCGGTGATGAGCAGGAGGAAGACGGTGAGCGAGAGCAGTACGGAGATGCAGAGCGTGATCTTCTCGCCGCAGTCTGAGGGCAGGTAGAAGACGAGCACGGTGAGGCAGGAGATGAGCAGGCAGGGGATGATGAGGTTGATGGTGTAGAAGAGGGGCAGGCGCCGGATGACGAAGTAGTAGGTGACGTCGGGGTAGATCTCGGCACAGCAGTCATACTTCTTGGTGTTGTAGGTGCCCGTGGCATTGATGATGGCCCACTCACCGCTCTCCCAGTAGTCCTTCAGGTCCACCGTTGGCTCCATCTGCTCCAGGTCGATCTTGGCCTTGTCGTAGGTCCAGGAGCCAAACTTCATCTTGCAGTTCTGCTGGTCGAAGGGGAAGAAGGTGACGTCGATGCTGCAGGAGCTCTTGTAGATGGCGGGGGGCACCCAGTGCACAGTGCCCGTGGAGAAGAGGTGGGCCTTGGTCATGTGGGTCACCGCAAACTCGCCATCTGCACTGGGGAGAGGAGAGGAGCTGGGGGACCCGGCTCAGCCCACCTGCCATGCCAGGCTGCTCCAGACAGCCTGCAACAGGGAACCCCAATAACAAAGCCGGACCTGGCTCAGTTGTTGGGATCTATGCAAGTGTGCGAGAGACTCCCCCAGCACACCTACATTTAGAGCTACCCGAGTTGTCTTTCAGACACTATCTTTTTAATGACAAAAGTAGAAATACTGAAGAATATAGGACAAGACCAAGAATTTTAAAAACAATCACTATTAACCTTCTGATGTTATATATATCATACATATTTGATTGACATACAGATCATATATATAACTTTTTACATATCTATAAACGCATGGGACAGATAGTCTTACGGCCTGTTTGTGTTTATTTAATATTTTAGGGTGATTATTTATATTTTCTCCCCACAGCAGATGGTGAGCAAGGGCCTCATCTAGGGTCACGTCTTTTCCACCCGGGATCCTTAGTTCCTGGCTCAGAAGAGACCTAACACCTTTGCTGGTGCTGGAAGATACCTCCTTGACCCCGTCCATGTACTGGGCATTTCTGCACTCAGCCCCAACCGCTAGGCCCTATAGAGGAGCTGTGGGGGATGGAATGTGACATAGGCCTGCCCTTAAGGAACTGTGAGGAACCACGAGGAAATGCGATGCGGCCCTAAACACCTATAACACAAGGAAGGTGGTTTGGCAACAGCATCACAGGGGTAGCCCACTGGGGGTGGGCGGGGAGGATGGGCCTCCCTTCTGGCTGGAGTGAGCAGGTTCACCCTGAAGGTTGCCAGTAGGATTGGTGGAGAGTTGGGGTGGAGAGCATACTAGCGGAACAAAGGTGGGGAACAAGGAACAGAAGAAGGGAAGGACAAAACTCACGGGGTGTGCTCAGGCTGGGGGGGCAGGGCATAAGAAAGGGTGGTGGGAAATGACCCCTGTGGCATCATGGGGCTAGGCATCCAAGGGCCCACCAGGGCTCTGGGAACAGTGGAGGAACAGTGACCATTTGCTGGGGCTTCCTGAGAGCCTGAGTCCCTGACTCCTCTGGGGGGGGTGGTGCTGTGGGCTCTGTGCCCTGGCGTTCAAGGAGCCTTCCTTCTCCCTCCAATTCCTTAAAGTCAAGGGAACCAGAAGAATACACAGGAAGACAGACTTCTTTCCTATGGAGAAATCCCAGGCTAGGGATTGGAAAACGGGAAACTTAGAAGGTTGGAAACAGGAACTTTGATAAACAATAACGACCAGATCAGTCCGAAGTTTAACTTTTTTTTTAAAGGCATTTTTGTCACCACACAGAACTACCACTAGATGGCAACATGTGCCCCATTTGGAGGAAGGAAAGGCGCAATTTCCTCCATCCTCCTGTTTCACCTGGAGTGGAATGTCTGGCTAGAGGAGACCCTTCTTTAAATGTCTGCAAGAATCTGGTTTGGACTTTCGTCCTATCCAAAGAATTTCCTGTTATTATCAAGGAACACTGGTTGGAGCTTTACTGACGATCCCAAACTTCAGGTCATATCTGATGCTAGGACCTTTCGCCTGACTTTTCTGCCAGGTGCAAAGGGAGCAGTAACTAGAAGGATCTTGAGTGCTGGCTCCAGGGCATAAAGATATGGAGGAAGGGGCCCATGAGTCCAGTGACAGCCGCCAACACCAGGCACCTGCAGTTAGACCTTGCGGTAATCTGTGCTGAATGTGTGTTTATGGACATGGCTCAGGGACAAGGGCTTTGGGTCTGACCAGGAGGGGGTGGTATAAAGGAGTCATTTGTCATGACTTTCTCTGAAGACACCAAAACTCAAAAATGGATCTGTCTCCTTTTATTTTATGTTTAAAGATAGTTCTTCCCAATTCGGGTCAAATGATTTGGGAAAACCTAGACTACATGGGTTTCTTGGCCGCGCAACTTCCAACAACACGGAAAATGCTGCCTTGTGCTAACATTTTCCTAAGGACTGGGCCAGGGTGGGGGAGTTAACGACATACAGAGTTATCCAAGATTATTTGACTGCATGACTGCCTTTCATACTTATTCATATCTCCGAGGACGGGTGCTCCTTAGAGCTCCACATTAGAAAACACCGTCAGACAAGCATAATGCCAAACATCTTTTAAGTTTTGATTTCTAAGTGAAGAATTACCTGACACCAAGCACACAGATAAAAAACTAGATCTCTCTATCTTCTTTTTTAAAAAATTGCCTTGTTGGTGTTCACTGGGACTCTCTTTCAACTCCCCTGCCTTTTATTAGCTTCTTGTCATTGTGCTCAAAAATGGCTCCTTTTTTGGTCTTGAATGCAAGGCAACTACAAATAATGTGAGTTTTACAAAATACCCATGCCAAGTGAGTGTGCCCCCTTGAGGGTGCTCCCCGGGGATGCCGCTTACCGGTTCCAAGAGTCCCGCCATCCTGCAAACTGCCAACTCTTCGGCATTGTTTTCAGAGCCCACATCAGCCAATTTTTCAAATACTGTTCAGTATTGGTAAATCGTGTCCCACGCACACAGCACCATGCACTATTTTAGAGTGGGTGCTCAGTAAGTTTTGGTGTACAAGTGAGAGAACAGAGTGAAAGAAATGAAAGAATCAAGAGGAAAGGTGGAGGGGGTGAGAATGAGCAAAGCAGGAGTTGAGAGGAAGGCAAGGAAGCTGAGACACAAGGGGGACTTCCCAAGTCCAACCCAGGTGAGCTTCACTGTACCCACCCCTCCCAGGGGATCCCAGGGGCCTCCAGGACCGCCCCCCCCCCCGGCTTCCTACTTGTTGTAGAGGACAATGTCAGGAATCCAGATCATCTCCGAAGGGACCCGGAGGGATGTGATGTTGCTGAAATCAGCCGGGTTCCAGTGCAGCTTGTAGTCATTCCACTCCTGTGCACAGGGAGGGGCGTCGCATCACCCGGCACTGCCCGGGGAGGGGTCTGGGCACGCCCCAGCAGCTGGCCTCGGGAGCACCCCCAAGTGCCTCCCCTAAGCCCCAGAAGAGAAAGGGCTGTGAGGCCGGGACAGGGCTCTGAGCTGAGGATCGGGGAGTCCAGCCTGTGATAACCAACCCTGCTTTGCCCCAGCTCTAGTACTCAAAGTCCTGGGCACAGCTGGACGATAGGTCACCCTAGTCCCTCCTCTGATCTCATTTCGCCCCCCCCCCAGCGAGATGACCCTGGAGAGCCACCTCACTCATCTGTAGGAACAACATTGTTAGTGCCTCACAGTTTACCAAGGATCTGTACGCCGTCTGTCTAGGAAGAGCCTCCGTGGGAGAGCTGGGGAGGGAAAGCTGAGCAGGTGAAAGAATTTCCCCATTTTAACTGGTAAGGAAACTGAGAACCAGAGAAGTGAAAACGTCGCACCAGGGTTATGCTGCTGAGACCAGGGAGTCCACAGTGACCTCCAAACTGTGCTCCAGAGCGCCGCCCCTTGGGAGTCCCAGCAGGGAGGGGATGCTCTGGGCCCCGACTTTGATTCCAGGGGCAGGGCCAAGTGAATTTTCCTCCCCAGAACCAGGTTAGTATTATTCACTTGCTGAAATTCTCCTCTTGGGCATCATCACAAGTGGTGATCAATGTGGATTTGCATATGTATTTATTTAATGCCTATGTAAGTTCTACAGGCCAGGGAAGACCACTGGTTCACTCTGGCTCCCTAACACCAAGCCCCGGGGAAATGCTCAGTAAATGTGTAGCTGAGCAATGAAAACAATGCCTCCTCCCTCTGAAGTTGTCTGGTTCCATTTCTGGGAGGGCTGGCCACATCCCTTCTGGACCTGAAAGAAACAACCACCCCCAACAGACAATGACTTGGGTCTACCCACAAGGCTGTCCTTTGCCTCCCGGGGGGCTTTTCATAATTAAAATAATAGCCACTACCATTTAGAAACCCAGTTTTTTTTTACAGGGCCTTTAGATGGTTCTTTCTAATCTTCCCAACAAGCCTATGGGTTAGGGTGAAGAAAGTGAGGTGTGGAGGGTACGTTGCTAGTAGGTGGCAGCACTGGTACTTGAATCCTGGCCTCCCCGACTCCGAGCCTGCCCTCATTCCAGGGGCCATTTTGCTTTTGCACATCTTCACTAAAATAGTGCAGTAATGCACCATTGGAAAGGGTCCCATGAATGATGCCTTTTCCCCTCTAAGGATAGTTGTGTAACGTTTACACAAAGCATCCGGCTGGTAGAGATCCAGGAAGGAGTGAAGGGAAATAGCATTTTCAGGAAGCAGGTACATGAGAAGAAGAGCACTGGTCTAGCTCAGTGGTCCCCAAACTTCAAGCACCCAAGTCCCAATTTCATAATTTTTGCCAATATACCTGTATACTGCCTGTATCATCATGTACTTAGTATTTTCCTCTAAACTAGTTCACTATTTTTAAAATTACCTAAATTTTGAAACTTTACATCGCTGACTTAACTAGAAAATCAAGAGCATTTGAGAATATCCACTAACATATAAATATAAGACTATTACAAGAATATTAGCAAGGCAAGTAAAATCATTTCACGAAACACCGCTGTTGATGCCCAACCCACGCTCGAAGGGAAGACGCTGGCCTCCTGGAGATATTGACTGCTCACCTGGAGGGGGAGGCTTAGGTGAACAAAGGAGCCAGGCCATGCAAAATAAGGAAGGTTAAAAAAATTCGTAAAATTGTCAGGACTTCTCAGGACATTGATGAACAATTTTGAAAGGGATTGGTACTCATTAATTTAGCCCCCTCCCCCTAGTCCATCATTTCTCAAGCTTTCGGGCTCAACCAACATTTGGTAGGGCATCCACACCCACGGGTTATAGTAACTGGCAATCAGTTGCCAATGCAGGCAACAAATGATACTATCCCCATTTAACAGGTGAGGAAATAAGACTCTGATAGGTTAAGTAACCTGCAGAGTATCACAGGTTAGTCAGAGGCAGTGCTGGTCGGCCGGACTCCTGCTCAGGCACCCCTTGCTCCGATCCCCACCCCAGCCCCTGAAGCCAAGGAGACCGTCTCATGGGGACAGTGATGGTAACCCAGGTCCTAGAGCTGGTCCCTGCACTGCAGGACTGTGTGGTTTCCCAAGTCCCTCACCGCTCTGGGCCTCAATTTGTACATCTGTAAAGATGAGCTGCATGACCCCCTGGCAGCTGCAGGGTGAACAGTGTCAGAGGGATCCGCTCTATGCCTCTCACCTCAGCATTCAGTTATAAACTAAATGGCCTGTATACAGCCCTGGGGTCATGCAAAGTGAGACGTTCATTCAAAAGACTCAAAATAGAGTTGCCAATCACAATGCTGATTATCGTGGTTTTTCTGAGTGCCAACCTCTGAGATAGGAGATGGTCAGGTTACCAGTGGGGCAGGAAAAGGGAGTAGCGGGAGGAAAGGAGGCAGAGGGCTAGGTCCTCTTTCTCATGTTCTCCACCATCTCCACTTCTGGGCCTGGGGAGGGGCTGGGCAGAGCATGAAGGGGTGAAGTGGAAAGGAATCTATTCAGGCTCTAATAAAGCCTGTGCCCCCAAGTGCTGCCCCCAAGAAGGGTACATCAAAATGGGCCACACATTCTTTGCCAGAAGTGATGCTGGGCCAGTTTCCAGACCTTAAGAAACCAGCAGCTTCATTTCCTGTCTCTTGGGGACCCTTACTCAGGGGTCTCTGAACCTCCAGGTAAGGCAACCAACTCCCCTGCTGGAGAAAGACCCTGAGGTGGGCCCAGCTTCCAGAAACTTCCAGAACCTTCCAGAGCCTTCCAGACATCCCTGCTAAGGAATGGACATGAGTGAAGCTCTCTTAGACCCTCCAGAGCAAACCAGCCACAGGTTAAATAGCACCAAGTAACACCAGTAGTTGCCATGCAAAGCAGAAGAAACCACCCAAACTCCTGGCCATAAAACTATGAAGTATGATAAACTGCTGCTTTAGGCCATTAAGTATTGGGGTCATTTGTTAAGCAGCATAGATGTGGAACACCCAGCATTCTCCTGCAGAAGGAGCCTGGGGTTCTGAGTTGAGCACACCTGGGTTCCCCCTTTCTAGCTGAACTGCACTCTGCTTCAGGCTTTCCTCAGCTGTAAAATGGGCAGAGTGAAACCTCCCCTGGCTTTTCAGTGACTACTCAGAATGAGCTGATCTGCAAACAATGGCCGGCATGCAGGAAATGCCCACTCCCAGAAAGGGGATGACTAGGTTCTTGTAGGCGACCTTCTCGAGGACTGGACTCAGAATCTCAGAGCACAGCCCCTCCGAGAAGCAGCCCACAATTGGCCAGCTTTGGGAATATCACCAGTGGCAACTCCCCTGTGAAATGTGAATTCAGAATCCCTCTGTTTGTGAGAGAGTCCTGGGAGGGGTCTGGGGTCAGTGGGTTCCCACCTTCACTCTTGCCTCAGCCAGGGAAGAGGCTCTCACCTGCTTAAGCCAGACGTTGGTGGTCATCATTTGGTTCTTCTCATCCTGACCGGTGGAGAGAGTAAGAACAATAGAGTGATGGAGCCAGCCCCCCAAAACAGAGTGGAGTGGGATGGGCTAATACAGACCCCCTACTCCCCAGAAGAACCTCTCACATGGCACCCCAAGCCCAGCCTAACCTTCCATCCCCTCCTGACACTGCCACCCTTCCTCAGATCCTTCAGGAGCACACTGGCTACTTGGGTCCTCTGGGTTTGTGTCTAGTAAAACAAACAGGGCACCTAGACAACCCATTGCTGCCGATCAGTGCCCTCTCAGGGGCTCCAGGGCTGGCAGAGTGGAACGGAGAAGGGCTGGAGCTGGGAAGGGAGGGAGGAAGGACCCCGGGAAAGGGACCCGTGATCTGGGGGCTGATCCCAAGGGGGAGAAGCATGGGGGGACAGGCGCACCACATCAATGAGCTGGGCAATAGACAGCCCGAAGCGCACGATCACCACGTCCGAGGTGTTGGGCACTGGCCGTGCCCAGCGGTTGTAGCCCCTAAAGAGGTGTTTGAAGAGGCGGTCCTCAGCTTGGGTATGTGGGGCTCGCTGTGCCAACCCTGTGGACGGGAAGGAAAGTGGTTGGGGTCAACGACCCGCCGGCTAATGCTAACCACAAAATCTTCCATGCTGCATGGGAGCCCACAGGTGTGACATGATGTCGTAGTGATGACACCCACTCACCTGCTGGGATCAGAAGGAGCCACCACAGACTGAGCTTTGTCATGGACAGGACCGCAGAGTGGGAGGGGCCCATGGCTTCAGAGGACGGGGGCTGGCTTCCCCTGGACATCAGAAGGAGGGCAGGCCAGGGCTGTGCTATGGCTGGAGGCTCGGATCTGCTTCCCCAGGAAGGCTTCCAGGTGCTGACATGGCAGAGCTCCCACTGGATTCCACACAGCCCCTCTCACTGTGGAACCTGAGCAAGCCATGGAAAGGGTCTTGGGGTCGTGCATCCTTGATACACATGTGCTTTTGTTCCTCATACTTTACAGAGCCGAGAAAGGTGAGCAAACAGGCCTCCCAGGAGTCGAGGGCTTTGGGCTCTCCCTGACTTCACTGAGGAACTAGCATCTTCTCTTCCTCTGGTGTCAACCGGTCACTCTGCCCTGACCCACTGGACAGAGGAGGGTGCAAGGTGGGAATGAAGTCCCCTTTGTTCTGGCCTCAGCGCTACATCTCTAGAAGAGAGATGATCATACCACACGGGTGGTCAAGAGAAGAATGCCGGTGCTATTCACAATAGCCCAAATGTGGAAGCACCCAAATGCCGGTCAGCTGATGAACACACACAAAACAGACGGTATGTTCATACAATGGAAGCCTAGGTCATAAAAAGGAACAAAGTGCTGTCACCTGCTACAGCATGGATGAACCCTGAAAACATGCAAAACGAAAGACGCCAGACACACAAAAACTACACATTGTGGGATTCGATATATATGAAATATCCAGAATAGGTAAATCTGTGGGGGCAGAGAGCAGATTAACGGTTGTTGGGGGGCATGGGGGGAAGGGAGAAGAGGGAGTGATCGTTAATGGTACAGGGTTTCTTTTTGGGGTGCTCAAAATGTTCTGCAGTGATGTAGCAGTGTTCGTTGTACAACTCTGCGAATATACTAAAATTCACCAAAATGAACATTTTCAAAGGATGAATTTTATAGTAATGAGTACTATATCTCAAAAGAGTTGTTATTAAAAAAATAAACAGACACCTTGTGGATTAGTAAAAAAAAATAAATAAATAGCCAACTTTTCAGACAATGATAAAGGCCAGAACATGGATATGGTTCCAGTGGTGAGAAGGACGCTGAAGTCAAAGATGGGAGTGAAGTGTTGAATGTTTTGTAACAGGGGGAGTCGGAGAAAAGGGTGGTGCCTTCATGAATGGGATCAGTGCTCTTACAAAAGAGATCCTAGAGTGCTCTCTCTCCCCTTCCACCGTGTGAGGACACAGCAAGAAAGCATCATCTGTGAACCTGGAAGCGGATTCCCATCAGACACCAAACCTGCCAGCACCTTGGTGTTGGACTTTCCAGGCTCCAAAACTGTGAGAAATAAATGTCTGTTGTTTACAAGCCACCCAATCTGTGGTGTTTTTGTTATGGCACCCCCGTGGACTAAGACAACAAAATTGCTCTTTTCCAATCTTTTTTTCTGTGTATATACAGATCACCCGTGTTATCTCTGGGTACAGAAATTAGAGGTAATTTTTACTTCTTTTTGACACTTTGCTATATTTTCCAAATTTCCTACCATAAGTATGTACTAGCTATTGAATATTATAAAGTACTCTGAGTTGGGTGGTGACGTCTGCTGGGTGTATTATGTGCCCTCCCCCCATCTCATGGGAGGGAGTGGGGAAGTGACTCTCATCCCCAAAATATGTGTAGATTTAAGACTCCATTTCTCTAGCACTGGGTGTTGTATGTAAGTGAGGAATCACTGAATTCTACCGCAGAAACCAACACTGTACTGTTAACTACCTAAAATTTAAATTTAAAAAAAAAGACTCCATTCCTCCATCTGAATGGAGTGCAAGTCATCAAAGTCATCTATGAAAAATGTGGAAGCAACCCAAATGTCGATCTGTGGATGGATGGATAAATGACTGTGTTGTATACATACAGTGAAGTATTATTTAGCCTTAAAAAAGAAAAAAAATCTGACATGTCTAGGGACATGGATGAACCTTGAAAATGTTAGGCTAAGTGAAATAAGCCAAATGCCAAAGGACAAATATCGTATGATTCACTTATTTGACTTACCTAGAGGAGTGAAATTGATAGAGCAGCTGGGAAGAGGCGGGGAGTGGGGAGCTACTGTTTAATGGGGGCAGAGTTGCAGTTGAGGAAGATGGAAAGCTGTGGAGGTGGATGGTGATGATGATTGCACAATGAAGTGAATGTTCTTCATGACACTGAACCGTACACTTAAACATGGTTAAAACAGTAAATTACGCATATTTTGCCACAATAAAAAAATACTTGGGGAAGAAAAACAGGTAATAAATACTCAAAACTCATAAAAAAAAAAAAAAGAGTCAGCTGTGTTCCTGGGAATCACCTTAGGGCTGAGACAAAAAAGAGAACAGGAAATAGATCCTAGCACTGAAATCCTACAATGGGCTCCGAAGGTGAAACAAAAGTTGACAGGGGCTTGGGAAGAGAAGCAGAAGTCACTATTATGAGCTCCTTGTGGATGCAAACTGTGTCTCATTCACTGGCTATCTCAGCCCCAAGCACAGCCCTTATAACACGGGTTTGCTTTGTGTGTTCTAGGTATGTCGGGTCACCCATGAATGGGACCCAGGAGTGGAAGAGGGTTCTGGAAGAATCTATGAAGGAGACCCAGGCTTATGGCTTAGTTTAGGGAGCAAGATAACATTGAACACTTCCTCCATAATCTGATTATTTATTCTTCTCTTTACTCATTCATCTTTCCACCTCCTCTTCCATGATGGGGCCAAAAATGTGTCAGGCATTAGGGATGAAGAATCAAGAATGTGTGGCCCTGAGGGGGACACAGTAGAGAAGAAAGGACAGAAGAAAAATTCTGGAATCTCATCTGCTCATCCACCCCTGCTGTAAGTCATGACTTTATTCATTTAGTCCCATTGGTTTCAAAGCCATGCGGAGAGACCTCAAATTCCCCGAGATGTTCCTTCGGAGCTCTTTACAACTCCTCACACTGGGAAGCTCTTCCCTGAGTCTGATGTTGTGTAAGCACCTGAGAAATGCTTGAGTTGAGTTGAGTTGAGTTGATTTTAGAGATCCTGGTGTTGCCAACAGAGACAAATTTCATTAACATCCAGGGGAACTGCAGAGCACGTTGGTTTGTTTGTTTTTGTTGGTGGTGGTGGTGGTTGGTTGGTTTTTTATCCTTCTACACTCATTCAAAACCTGACAATCACAGGGCTCCTTTTCTGGTTCCTTTTCTCTTTCATTCTCTACCCCAGATGCTTTAGGATTCTCATGTGTCCCATGTCTCCCTAATTGACCTGGGTTGTCAGTGACAAATTATTACCTGACACCATCTCTACCATCTAGAAGTTTTGTTTGCTTGTTAAAATGAAGGGGAGCTAGAAAATGGAATTGTTCCTCTCCACTAGGACATATCCATGAAGATGCACTGCTTTGTTTTCAGTTAGCTATGAGAGAACAGGGCGGACAAGCACAGGGAAAGAGGATGCCAGGGTCCCCTTTGATGTTAACGCCTAGATCTTTCTAAGAACAATTTGCACTTGTGTAGTTTTAAGGCTTACAAGGCACTTTCACACCTTTGACCTCCTTTGAGCCTCATATCATCTCTAGAAGGGAAAGGGGGAGAGATTTTATTATCTCTTTTATATAAATAAAAGAAATACTGATGCTCAGAAAAGATTTGCTCAGGGATGTGTAGTTCAGAATCCATACATTTGGGATTCATACTCAGATCTTCAGCTTCTAAACTATAATCTGGTAAAGTGCTACCCAGTGCCACTGACTAGAAGGGCAATTTGTATGGGCAACTTATGCCTATACCTACATTTGCAGATCCTCGCTCTATTGACTGTCACTGCTGAGCCACTGTCAGGACTGAGGTCGGTGGCAGATGGGTGATGAGAAGAGAAAGGTGTCCCACCCCGCAGCCATGTTTGCCTGGATCCAAGGTTCTAGGAGTTTCCACTATGTGCAGATTCATTCACTCCTCCTACCAACCCCTACCATGGCCACAAATCCCAAGGCTATGACCTGTTTCACCTTTCAACCAAGCGCACTAAATAAAAGATTTTTTTCCCCATTAGTGACAATAGGAGAAAAAAAAATCCAGGCATGCTGAAATTGCATCATATAAAGAACCAACCAGAGATCTGCTGGACCCTCCGGAAGAATGTGCAAATAAAAGTCAATCGATCCTAGAGGATATAGTCCTACAAGAACCCTCAAGTTTGCATCCTTTGTAATTAGCCTGCGAAGATAATTTCCTTACTTTGTCACTGGAAACCAAAGGAGAATTATCCCAGGTAATTGACAGTAATTGGAGTTACCTTCTGCCTAAGGAAGATATTAAAAGCGAAAGAGCCCTGGACCCTTTGATCTTTAAGCGGCTGGATTGGCAGCTTTGGGGGAGGGGATGGCTGTGGGGTGACGTCCCTGCTTGTAAAGTGGGTCTGGGTGAATGGGACGCACAGGGAAATCTACATAAAAGACACTGTGTATGTAAAAGGCTCAGACACCAAGATCCCCACTATTGCTGCTGACGCACCTGGATGACCAGACCACCCCCCACCCCCATGCCGACCTCCTGAGTCCTGGTTCCCTGAAGTCAAGGTAATTTGGCCTCTTTGTCCATCTTCCTACTGCAGCTGATTTTCGGCTTCCCACCCACCAGGTCACTTTCTAGTCTTTTCACAAACATCACCTTCTTCTGGAAGCCTGCTTAGATTCCACCAGCTCCTCTCTGCCATCCAGCACCCCATCTCCCCACATGAGAGTCCCATCTCTCTCCCAACTGTCAATACCCCAAAGAAAGCCCCTTGATTAGAGGAAATGATATTGTTTCTTCTTCCAAATAATTTCATGCCAGGTGCTTAGGGGAGAGAGCCTGTATTTCTAGCTTGTATATCTGCTCTGCTCCATACCCTGCTCAATCAGAGAAGCCTAATATCTCAAGGTCAGAAGGACTCTTAAAGGTCATCTGGATTAGCCCATCAGCTGATGTAGGAAACCTCTCTGACAAATTCCAGCCTCAGAAAAACCCCGGAAATGAAGAACTTGCTAACCTTCCAAGTCAGTGAATACCATTGATGTCTGTCAGTCTTTACTAAAAGATATAGAATATTTACTTCATGAGTAAATAAATGAAAGAATAGTACACAGAAGCAGATTTGATATAGGAATGCCACTAACGCCTGAGACTGAGCTACCCCAGTAGAAGGGGTTGACTGTCACTGGGCTTTGAACAGCCCTTGCAGGGACAACCAGAAGATGAAAATTCTTCTAGGAGCAGGTGACTTCCAGCATTCTGACATACTCCCTTCCCAAAGTACCCAGAAGCCACTAATCTGCTGATATCCCCCTTGTCCCCACCCCCACAATGCCCCCACCCCCACATCCCCCGACGCAAGCTTTGGAGGCACATTTCTTACCTGTGGCGACAGAAGAAGAAAGGCCTTCGAGAGAACACGGAAGCAGCCTGGCTTGGAAGTCCTGGTCAGCCGACAAAAGTCTCCCCCAAATGGAAAGGCAGGTGCAAAGCAGAGCGGGGTGACTTCATTTTATCGTCACCCCGATGCTGGAGCAGGACACACCTTGGTGGATGAGGGCGACCTGACTCTGAGAGTCAAGTTGGCTTCCTGGAGAGGGCTGGGCAAGTTCTGCCAGCTGATCGGTTTGCCTGGGGCTCCCAGCTCTGGCGGCCAGAGAGGCTTCCTTCAGGTGCTAAGGGGGAGGGCGTCATGGAGAGCCCGGCACCAAGGCTTCTGCAGGTAACAGCCAAAGCCCACAGGAGGGACTGCTGGCTTGACCAGCACACAGACTCATGCTCTCATTCTCTCTCTCTCTCTCTCTCTCTCTCTCTCTCTAACACACACACACACACACACACACACACACACACACACCCTCTCTGGAGGGGAGAAGGAGGAGCCTGTGACTATTCAGTCTGTGTCCAGTGGGAGACAGACAACAGATTTGCTTTCCCTCTGTCCAGTTATTAAGATGCTTCTCTCTTTGCTCTGAAGGATCCTGTGTTCTGGGATCACTGCCTGGACCCCCAGACCTCACAGGTGGGAGATCTCCTGGGTCCTGGGTCCTGGGTCTGGGTGTCAAGAGATCAGTATAATTGCAAGTAGAATAGGACTGAGGACAGAGCCCTCAGTCAGCCAGCCTATGATCTCTCCTTCCCCTTCTCCTCTGGAGGAAAACCCCTCTCCCCCCAGCCTGCTGTCTGCAGGACCATCAGCTCCCTCATGCTGCCAGCTGGTTTGGCTGCAGCTTGCCTGTCACCTCCTCAGCCTCCCTGCCTGTGACTTTGCCTTCAATTACCCAGAGAAGCAAGGTCAAGGTCATCTTCCAAACTGTAAACCGACACTTGCCTCCTTCTCTCACCAGGAGTCTGGTCCTCCTCTCCTTCCTGCACGGGGAAGCTTGGCCCCTGTGATCTCGATGGAGACCCCATCTATTCAATATCCCCAGGCTTTCTCCTATCTTCACCGCTCCTACTGCGGGAACCTTTTCCTCAGCCCATAAATAAGCTCATCCTCCATCCTAATTACACGCTTTGAGGTCTGCCTCCCCCTCAAGCCCCTTGTTATCTCATCTCCCTTACTTTGTTTAAAAGCAAAGGGCCCTAGGGGCACCTGGGTGGCTCAGTCGGTTAAGTGCTGCCTTCGGCTCAGGTCATGTTCCCAGGGTCCTGGGATCGAGCCCCACGTCAGGCTCTCTGCTCAGTGGGGAATCTGCTTCTCCCTCTGCCTGCCACTCCCCCTGCTTGTGCTCCTTCTCTCTCTGACAAAGACGTAAATAAGATCTTTTTTTAAAAAAAGGGGGGGGACCTAAATAACCTCCAGGGTTTGATTTCTGATTTGCTTCTTAAAAGCTGTGTGGGTTTTTGCACAGTGAAGGAAACCATCAACAAAATGAAAAGGCAACTTACTGAATGAGAGAAGATATTTACAAATGATATATCTGATGAGGGTATCCAAGATATATAAAGAATTCATACAACTAATAGCAAAAAAACCCACAAAAAACCCACAAATAATCTGATTAAAAATAGGCAGAGGAATCAAATAGAAATATTTTCAAAGAAGATATATAAATGGCCAACAAAGATGCTCAATATCACTTGTGATCAGGGAAATGCAAATCAAAGCCACAATGAGATACCACCTCACACCTGTCAGAATGGCTAGAATCAAAAAGACAAGAAATAAGAAGTGTTGGCACGGATGTGGAGAAAACGGAAAACTTGTGCACTGTTGGTGAGAATGTAAATTGGTGCAGCCACTGTGAAAAAGAGTATGGAGTTTTCTCAAAAAATTAAAAATAGAAATACCTTACAACCCAGCAATTCTACTTCCGGGTATTTATGGGAAAAAAAATGAAAACACTAATTGGAGAAAATACATGCACCCCTATGCAGCATTATTTACAACAGCCAAGAAATGGAAGCAATCTCAGTGTCCATTAACGGATAAATGGATAAAGAAGATGTGATATATACATACGATGGAATATTACTCAACCATAAAAAGGAATGAAATCTCACCATTCACAACAACGTCGATGGAGCTAGAGGGTATTATGCTAAGTGAAATAAGTCAGACAGAGAAAGACAAACACCATATGATTACCCTTATATGTGGAATCTAAAATCAAAACAGATGAACAAGCAAGCAGAAAACAAAACAGAAACAGACTCATAAATACAGAGAAGAAACTGGTGGTTGACGGAGGGGTGGGATGGGGGATGGGCGAAACAGGTGAAGGCATTAAGAGGTACAA
Source organism: Eumetopias jubatus (assembly GCF_037043125.1). Lineage (NCBI taxonomy): Eukaryota > Metazoa > Chordata > Mammalia > Carnivora > Otariidae > Eumetopias > Eumetopias jubatus. The sequence goes on from NW_028274808.1 coordinate 49,198,165, forward strand.
GATTCCAGAGATAAAATAAGTAAGTCACAAGGTAAAACATAGGGCATATAGTCAATAATTTTGTAATACCTTTTATGGTGACAGATGGTAACTACACTTAGCGTGGTGAGCACTTTAAAATGTATATAATGGTCAAATCATTATGTGCTTCACCTAAAACCAATATAATACTATGTGTCAAATATACTTCAAAAAGATAAAGCTGTGTAGTTTTTGATAGGTCTCTAGAGCTTTCTGTGCCTCAGTTTCCTTATACGTAAAATGAGGATGTGAATATTGGTTCCCACTTCACAGGCTGGACGTGAAGAGTGAATGAGTTAGCATAAATAAAGGGCTTAGGATAGTGAAATAATGTATGCTATATATAGCTATGTGTGTAAATATATGGGACGTATATGTGCATAAATATACATATATATTTACACATATGTACATGATTGCTAGTATTATCCTCTAAGAAAATTAAAAGACATGAAATACAAAAGAATTCACTAAACATCTATATTCTCACTGCCCATAATGAACAAATGTTAATATTTCACCACATGTACTTGCTTATTGAGGGGTGTGTGTGTGTGTGTGTGTGTGTGTGTGTGTGTGTGTGTGTGTAAGGAAGGAAAGAATCATAGCTTATATCAACTAGGGTTCTTGGCTGCAAGTAATAAAAACCTATTAATGAATTTAAGCAGAAATGGATTTTATTAAAGGACAATGGGTAGTTCATAGCAGGACTTAGAAAGCTGGAGAACCCACTCAGGGCACAGGTGAGAACAAGGGAAACATCAACCAGACCACAGCCGAGCTCACAAGCCATTCACCTGCACGATGGGCCTTGTGCTGCTGTGGGACTGGATGCAAAGCCTCACAACATCTGTCGCTAGGACTGAGGTCACTGCTGTCCCTGGAAACAAGCCTCTCCTGCTGCTGCCAGAATTAATCCTCCCCGTCCCTGCTTCCTTGTGTCACTAGCTCCCAACACAAGGGTGGGGACAGATGCATCTGATTAAGCATGTGCCCATGAACGAGGTGCAAGGAATGTTGAGGAAGCAGGAATCTGGGGTTTTGAGCTCCTTGTGAAAAGTGGGCTCTGCCTCCTTCAAGGTGAGAACATTCCCAAAATATTAGATAGGCGTTTTAAATGCCGGAAAGCTCCCCCAAATCTAGCTTTTTGGCTCCTAACATCAGTGCACACCCAACTTTCCATAATTTCACTTCAAAAACAGAATGCCTACATCGAACTGTTCAAAAAGTTGTCCCCGGAATTTGTTTTAATTCGGTATGGCAAGACATGCAGACACAAGAATGTTTGTCGTGAAGGAAGAAGTTTATACTCACGGATCCCTGGAAATAATCACAATGTGCCATGCAGGGCCACACAGGGAAGAACCAGGGCTCAGCCAGGGGGCAGAAAAGGCAAAGGAGAAAGCATGGCCCAGAGCATTTTTTTAAAAGATTTTATTTATTTATTTGTCAGAGAGAGAGAGAGCACAAGCAGGGGGAGGGGCAGGCAGAGGGAGAGCTGAGGCTCTGAGCAGGGAGTCCGATGTGGGGCTCGATCCCAGGACCCTGGGATCATGACCTGAGCTGAAGGCAGACACTCAACCGACTGAGCCGCCCAGGCGTCCCCATGGCCCAGAGTATTTATTGGAGTTTCTGCAAGAGAAGCAAGGCAGGCCAGGGTAAGTAGCTTAGAACTGGATGGTTTGAATAATTTTGGAAGGCTGTGGGTATAGGGACAAGTCTCTAGTTGTCCAGTACCTGGCCGTGGGTGCTTTTGTGCAGGGCAATGGTGGCTTGGTGTGCGAGAGATAAAGGAAGTGGTTGGAGATGTTGACTCAGGACTGTTTGGAGAGTTTGTAATATGATTTTTGTGCCTCCATGGAAACTGGATCACAGGGATGATGTGAACAAGTGTGGCCATTAGTTTGGCCTCATGAGTAATGGTTGCCAACTAGACAAACACAGAATCTAAGAAAACACATTTAGAGCGCTAGCATGAGGCAGCCATTCCTTACAGAAATAAAAGTGCTCGTCCTCACCCCGTATCCCTAGGGCTCATCAGTTACTCCCTCCAACTCCATATCTAGCCTCTCTGAGCAAAGCCCAAACTTGCTCTCATCCTGATACAATGTCATCTTGAAATTCTGTCTCCAATGGAGTAAATCATAAAGTTCATCGAAAGCATACTGCGTATAAAGTAATGGGGTGGGCAGAAAATGAAATAAATTAACCAAGTAAGGAAGAAAATATTGGCTGGTACAGCCCTCATTGTTATAAAAGATCATTAGGTTAGAGTTGGCGTTTACAGCTTTCCCCTTCACCCATTCTCCAGAAGAAGCATCTATTCCATAAAAGACAAATTGCTACCCCCTCCATTATGGAAGGAGTTCATTGTAGTCAGCTTGCCACCAGGTGGCTAATTCGAGCCTCTGGGCTCAGGCACCCTATCTAGAGCTTGGGATTTGTCACTGCTGCTGGGGAGCTGGGCATTTGGCAATGGCAGCAGTAGGGATCACATAGGGAATGGCATCTGCCATTAGCATCACCTAATTAAGTTTACAACGATGAATTGACAGTCTGCAAGATGCATCCATCTTAGGTAAAGTTTGGTGGTAATCAAAAGTCCCTGCATAATTCTGGTCTTTGATGGTGGTTCTAACCCTTAGGATTCTCCCAGAGACATGTTACGGATTTTATTTATTACTTTGTTATAGAGGCTTCATCTTGGTTCTTCCTCTCTCGACTGACAATGATGTGTCATGTACTGAGAAGTTTCCTTAACTCAAGTCTTGTCACCCAAGGTCAAACCACTTCCCACGGCTCCTATAAGAAGCTAATAGTCCTCCCACACCAGTGTTTTTCTCAAGGCCTTGGAGGAGTGTCTCATGAGTTCTCACATTAGGAAGAAGGTCATACGTAAAAAAAATCCATTCCAATGTTTCTGTTTCACCAAGTCTTCCCTTCCACTATACTAATTTCTGGTATCTCATAGTAACTTTGCGTGGGCTGCCATTGAACAAACTGTGAATACCGCCCTGTGATGGTTAATCTTTTTTTTTTAAGATTTTATTTATTTATCTGAGAGAGAGTAAGCATGAGTGGGGGGGAAGAGGGAGAGGGAGAAGCAGACTCCCCGCTGAGCAGGGAGGCCGACATGGGGCTCTATCGCAGGACCCTGAAATCATGACCTGAGCTCAAGGCAGTTGCTGAACCTACTGAGCCCCCAGGTGCCCCTGATAATACATTTTTATGCATGATCACCAAATTGTGAATATCAGGGATCAGAATCCTGCAGTTTTGGGGTGTGTTTGTGTCTCCTCCCAGGTTTGTCCTTGGAACCTGTCTGCTGGGACATGTGGGGACCTAAACCTGGTTCAAGTCCAGAGGCAATGAGGAGGGGTAGGGTGGGGCATGTAGAAAGTTGGCTTAGCTGGCCCGTGATAAATCCTTCAGGTGAAGTTGTTGTAGGAATTTCAGCTAAGGTAGGAACAAGTTCATCAGCTAGAGAAAGAAAAATATCTTCCCCTGCTTCCTGGTTTTTTCATGGGACTCTTCCCAGTTCTTAGAGTCTCACTTCTTTTCCATCAGTGCTATGAATTAAACTGATGCAATAATTAGGCAAATCACAGGATTTTGAAATCAAATTCTTTTGAACTTGGATTGTAGCCATCTTGTCAGTTATCCATTTATTGCCTGTCATCTCTGAATGTACCTTCAATATATGCTTTTTAAAGCATTTCTTCTTTACAGTGTACACAATAGTAAGCTTTCTCAGTGAAGAGCTCCAGAGGGATTGCAGGAGGATGAGAGAAAGGTTTCCTGCAATTTCTAGCACATGTGGGGGCACCTTTCAGCTTCAGCCTGGCAGTCACGTCTCTGCAGCCATTTTGACACACAAACCAGAGCCCCAGGGAGGCTGCGTGGAGCCACCTGTCCAGATCCCCCTGGCAAGCCCCTGCAAGGGCTACATGCAGCTGACTGTGGCCAGAGGGTCCCATGTGAGGAAGACTGCAGGACAAATAATTTAGAGAAGGCCAGTTGAGATAAGCAAGAGAGCGGTTGTAAATAAAGAAGAGAAAGGGTCCAAGGACTGACTTTAATCTAGAGATGAGGAAAATGAGGAGGAGCCAGCAGAGGAAACCAAGCAAGAGCAGTTTGCCGAGCAAGTGAGACCACCCCCTGCAAGAGAGGGTACCAGAGGCCAAGTACAGAGAGTGTCATCAGGAAGAGGAATGAGCAATCAGGCCAAATGCTAATGCCAAATCAGACGTGGTTAAGGTATAGAATGACCTACAGTTCTGGCAATGCAGAGGTTTTCTGTGATGCTGGGAAGAGGATTTTCAAGGAAGGGATAAAGACAAAAGCATGATTCAAATGAGTTCGCGGAAGAAGGGGCCAAGAAGGCTTAGAGTCAATGAGCCTCAACAACTCTGAAAGACTTTTGCTGGAAAAGAAGGAAATAAGATGGTAGTGGGAGAGAAATGTGGGCTCTCCATAGATTTATTCATTTTTTTTAATAAGTGAAGTTACAGACTGTTGGTGTCTTAGTCTACTTGAGTTGCCATAACAAAATACCGAAGACTGGGTGGCTTAAAGTACAGAAATTTCTCTCTCACAGTTCTGCGGTCTGGAAGTCCAAGATCAAGGTGCCAGCAGGGGGCGGTTTCATTCTGAGGCCTCTTGGCATGTAGCTGGCCGTCATCTGGCTTTGCGCTTACATGACCTCTTCTGTGTCTGCACAGAACAAGAGAGCAAGCTTTCTGGTGTCTTTTTTTATTTTTATTTATTTTTTTAAAAGATTTTATTTATTTATTTATTTATTTATTTGAGAGAGAGAGAGAGAGAGAGAGAGCATGGGGGGGAGGGTCAGAGGGAGAAGCAGACTCCCCACTGAGCAGGGAGCCCGATGCGGGACTCAATCCCGGGACTCCAGGATCATGACCTGAGCCGAAGGCAGTTGCTTAACCAACTGAGCCACCCAGGCGCCCTGGTGTCTTTTTTTATAAGGACACTAATCTCATCATGAGGCCCATCCACATGACCTCATCTAACCCCAATTTCCTCCCAAAAGCCCTACCTCCAAATACCATCATATTGGGCATTGGGGCTTCAACATACAGATCTGGGCGGGGGGCGGGGGAGGAGACACATAAATACATCCAGTCCATAACAGTTGGCATGTGAATGGGATGATCCAGGAAAGGAGATCATGGATGGTGGAGTGAGAAGTTGTCCTTCTGCCTACAAAGGTACCAAATTCAATGCCTCAGTGGAAGAGTCAAGCTTAGGCAGGAGCAGAGGCAGCTGTTCAGGGCAGCTGGAGAGAAGGTACAGGTAGATGAATCAATAGAGAGGTGGGGGTTTGTGGAAGTTTTCTGATTGCTTCAATTTTCTCAGTGAAATGGGAAGCAAAGAGACTGGCTGAGAGTGAGGATGGATGGAAAGCACTGGAGGCTGAGGGGAGAAAGGAATGTGTCCTTTGGTCTCCCAGGAGATTAGGAGAGAGAGCTGACTAGGGAAGAGTAGTAGAGTCGTTGGGTCCAGAGTGGTACAATCGGCTGAGGTGAGGTTAATGTTATGGGTCTTAGGGAGGATTTGGGAGCAGCGATAAGGACTAAAAAGGTCTTCCCCCTCTCCCCCTGTCAGTGGCACACAAGTGGAGGAAGAGAGAAGAGGGAAAATAGGTGCCTCAGAGGAGAGCAACATTTGAGATCAAGCAAGAAGAGCAAGAGAATAGAAAAGAGGTTGAGGGAAAGAGTGGATCTTGCTGATAATGACCCTGAAGTTCCAGAGGGCATGGTGAGTTCCAGAAGGTTCCAGAAGGCACAGTAAGAAGGGTTTTGGGAATTGGTAAGGGGTGAGAAGTGCCTACGCTGGCTGATTTAGGCAGGGAATATATTTAATGATAGGCTATTGGTGAGGCTCTCAGGAAGCTTGGAGAACCAAACTTGGAAAACCAGCAGTAGAGAGGGCCAATACCAAATTCACACAGCAGAACCGGCCTTGGGAACACACCGCTGTTCCTGTTGCTGAATGCTGAGGCCTGCATCATTCCTGCCAGCTGGGACCCCTGGATACTGCTGCTGTCCCAAAACTGCCAACCCAACCTTCTCCTCTGTCCCTGTTCCTTTTACCAGCTCCTGCTATCAAGTCTGGGCTGGGTGCATCTGATTTGCTGAGCCTAACTCACAGAACTTCACCCTAGCTCAAGGCAGGCTCACAGAATCTCAGGGAGGACAAGAGAAGCAGGCTTGGAAACTACACAGCCAAGAACGTAATGACAGCAAACCATGCCATGGTACAATTTTTACGAAGCCATCATTGTGCCACTGCATCCATATCAAGTATCCAGGACTAGACTGGAGAAGCTCCATACTGTCCTCTCCAGAAAAACTAGATGCATCTGCTTTGCCATTGTTGGTACATTTGTTGCTTCAAGTTGCTCATTCCATACCCAAATCTCAGGCCAGAAGGTTGATGGGCAGAGCACAAGTCATATGACCAGCATTAAGGAAGCCCAGGAAAAACGGTGTTTGTGGAGTCTAGCTTGCAGAGGTAGAACTCAAAATGTGAGAACTATCAAAATAGATGTTTGAAGGACACTGGGCATCTCTGAATGACAGATGTCCACTGTAGAGTAGAATTTTTCAAATATAGGAAGAGGTTATAGATGTTTGGCAGTCAAAACAAAAAACCAACTAAGAAAAATGACAAGTAGCCTCGATAAATATTACTAATGTCATTCTCATTGCCCCAGAAGCAACTAGAAATTCCTTGAATTCATCATTCCACTACAATGGAAGCTTCTTAGTCCCTAATTTTGTCTGTTGTATTTTCCAATGAATCCCAAGTGCCCAGAAAGTGCTTAATACATATTTTTCTGAATGAATTAAAGAAATTCATTTGCTGCACTAAAGAAAGACAAAGCATCAGGTGGAATGTGGGTTCAGAAAACTACCAGAGACAACTTTAATTTAGCATGATTCAAACACCTACAGTAGGAGCAGCAGCAGTGTGAGATCCTTTCTCAACCAGCAGGAATTAAATAGAGTGTTAAAATAGGGTTGGAAAACCAAGGTCTAGCAGGTGGTGGGAAAGGGTGCGGTGGCAGGAAATCCAAAACAAAACCAGATATAAGTTTACTGTAAGTTCATTGTGAATCTAGTGATTAGCATGAAGTGTAACTTCTGCATTTGCACTACCACATTCGTCATGTTTTTATGATTTCATGCTATCACCTCAAATGCATTTTATAAATATTAAAATTAGCAGACAAAAGGGTTGTGATTTACATTTTAAAAAGATACCCTGTTTCCAGAGCCCAGCTGAGTGAGCTCTTACCTTCCTCTATGTTGGCTGGCAGAAAACCTAGGGGAAGTGTGACCCATGAGAAAGAGCAGAGCACAGTAAAAGGATTGAGACCACTAAACCTTGGCTAAGCAGTTCAGCCAGGAAGTTCTGCAACTCATAAGGTATTACAAAATATTCCAGACCAGATCACTTTATCAGCGTAAACGCTCCTGAATAAACAAAGGTCCCTGTAAGAGCTTCATAGTTTCCTCTTAACCCGCAATGATCCCCATCTTAAAATGGGGTCTCGTGTTCTGTGTTTCTTACTTTCCTTCTCAAAAGGGGGATTTATAAAATCCAATTCTGTTAATGTGTCCTTCCTCTTTGCTTTGTTATGTTTACAAACATATATGGATATGTATTCCTAAATGGTACACCTGTGAGGCAGCAGAAATCACTCTAGTTATTAAATAGAGAGAGCTTTAATATGGGATATTAGGAACCTACAAAACCTTTGAAAGTAGTGGAGAAGTCAGCTCCCGGGTGAGCCTTTAAGAAAGACTGCCAAAAAACACCACTGAACCTGAAGCTATTACCTTTGCCCTAATCATCCGGACATCACTGGGACTGAGTTCAAGAGCACACAGCTTAAAGGGGAACGGGGAATCCAGAGGCGACTCCAAGTTCTTTGGGCTAAGTAATTAAGTGAATGGGGGTGCCATTGAGTAAGACTAGGAACGTACTGGGGAGAACAGGTTTGAGAGGTGGGAATGCAGCAAGAGTTCTGTTTTGGTCATGATAAATTCGAGATACCTGTTGGACATTCAAGAGATGTGGAGTAGGAGGTTGGATATGCAAGTTTGGAGACCAAAGGAAAGTCTAAGTTGGAGATTTAATTTAAGAGGGTTCATACTCTACAAGCCATGTTACAATTTGTTTAATTATTATTTTTTTAAGGCTCAGTTTTGCTTTTGAGATCACCAACTTCATGAGAGATTGTTGTAGTCACTTCTTTACCTCTCTCAAACCCAGGTAATCCAGCTTCTATCTCCAAAACCACTAAAAGTGTTCTGAAGGAGGTCACCCAGTGTCCTCCAAATCCAAAATCGAATGGCTTTTTCCAGTTCCCTCTGCTAAATTTGGCATTGTTGACTACATACTTCCTACTTCCTACTTCGTAGGGGTGGATTTCAGAAAGCACTAATAACAGCCTCAGACAGATCCCAGATGAGGTTATAAGGCAAGAGACGTAAGCATGGTCAAAGTTCACCAGAGCAAAACACCCAAAGTGGACTCATTTTTCTTCTTCCACAGATTGATAATTGGTAGATACAAAGAATGTTGTAGATGAATACCTCTTGATTTCAGTAAGGTATCTGATGATCTTTCACAACATTCTTCTAGCTAAATGGGGCAGAATATCTTGGATAAATTCAGAGATGACACATTCAACAGAGAGGTCTCCGGTGTTTGTGTCTTGAGGCATGCTCCTGGCAAGCTGGGACACTAGGCCCAAAGCATGTTTTAATTCACAGAGCTACACTACAGGCATGAGGAGTCCAGCAATCCTCAGGCAAGTACAACTCAGACACTCTTAAGCAAAGTCCAGAAACAAAGGAGCCAATAGTGTGGAATCTGTGATTTAAAACAAAGCTGGAACATTTTTAGGCAGCATTAGTACAAGGAGAATGTTCCAAGAGGTAATAAGTACTCCAACTTTACTTCTAAGCCTCATCCCAACAAGAGATTGGTGTAGATGTATTCTGAGTTGGCATACGGTATCTGGAGCATATTTTATTCTTTTTTTTTAAGATTTTATTTATTTATTCATGAGAGACAGAGAGAGAGAGAAAGAGAGAGAGAGAAGCAGAGGGAGAAGCAGGCTCCCCGCTGAGTAGGGAGCCCGATGCGGGACTCGAGCCCAGGACCCTGGGATCATGACCTGAGCCAAAGGCAGACGCTTAACCATCTGACCCACCCAGGTGCCCTGGAGCATATTTTATTCTTGAAACACATTTTGCCTCTACAGATAAGTGTGTGATGAGGGGAGCGTGGTCAGGATAGTGAGGCATCCGTAAATATATGCACCAAAAGGAGGGGCAACAAAGCTATTAGTTTAGTGGATATGCCAATGGAAAGGAACATGGAAGGATCCAAACACTGAATGAAGCGCGCGCACACACACACACACACACACACACACACACACACACACTTACACTTTAAAGGGACACACAAGCGTGCGCGCACACACACACACACACACACACACTTTAAAGGGTCTGTGGCCCCTGGCTCTTTCTCAGACCCCTTCTCTGAGGCCTGCCCCCGACCAGTGAAAGTCTGGCAAATTCGTGTGAAGCGGTCAGCCATCACGGGACTCGAGCCCGGGAACTCGATGCCTGGAGGCGGTGGAGATAGAGCCCGGGCTCACCCCGTCGGTCGCCACCCCTGCGGGACCTGGCCAGGGGGCGGGGCGGGGCGGGGCGGGGCCCGGGTGGACCAGTGCGAGGCGAGGCCCGGCGGCCAGCCGCTCCGAGCCAGCTCCCCGCCTCCGTGCAGCTCCGGGCGCTGTCTGCCTCGGTGGGCCGCCATGGCGCTGCGTGCGGCCGTGTTCGACCTGGACGGGGTCCTGGCGCTGCCCTCGGTGGCCGGCGCGTTGGACCGCACGGAGGAGTCGGCGCTGCCCAGGTAAGGGAGCCGGCGCCGGGGTCGGAGCGGGAGAGTCGGCGCCGCAGGGGGCGGCCGCCCCCGCTGAGAAGCTGCCTCTGGGCACTTCACATTGCTGTAGGGTGAGAGCCCTGCGAAGGTTAAAACAATTACCCGGCCCTAAAAATACCCATGTATGCGACTAGACCCATTGTCTTTCTAAATGCTAAGTAATTAGATGTCTCTAAAGACTCCAAAATTGCCCTCTATATTGGATTCTTTTCCTAAAGTGAGAGGAACTGCTCTCCGCGCTAACTGCTGCCCCTTAATTCTGTGTAATGGAATGGGTCTTTAAAGCCGCGCTGAAGTTGGGAAAAGAAAAAAAAGTTCTGTGCCTTGCGGGTTTACTTAACTATAATAGCAAACTAGAGAAACAGCCCCAAAGCCTAATCACTGAGAAATGAACTAGGAAGCGTCACCAGTAAACCAGGAAACAGGATGAGCTTTCAGATCAGGAAAGACCTGTTAATGATATTTGAAAAAAAAAACAAACCCACCAGCATGTAAAACAATTTATACAACATGGTTTCAATTATGGGGCGGGGGGGGGGGGGGAAGCTACATGTAGAAAAATGTATGGAAGAAATATCCCAGAATGTGTTTGGGATTATTAATCCCAGATGAGATTATGAATGATTGTCTTCATTTTTCTACTTTTTTGCATTTTCCAGTTTATCTGCTTATGAACATATGTTTCTTCTATAGTCAGAAGGAAGGAAAGCATATTTGTTTACAAAGTTAAGAAGGGAGCGCCAGGGTGGCTCACTTGGTTAAACGTCTGCCTTCCATTGGCTCAGGTCCTGGGATCAAGCCCCGCAGGGAGCTCCCTGCTCATTGGGGAGTCTGCTTCTCCCTGTCCCTCTGCCCCTCCCCCCACTTGTGCGCTCGCAATCTCTCCCTCTCTCTCTCTCTAACAAATAAATAAGTAAAAAAAATTAAGAAACAGGGGCGCCTGGGTGGCTCAGTTGGTTAAGCGACTGCCTTTGGCTCAGGTTTTGATCCTGGATCGAGTCCCGCAATGGGCTCCCTGCGCAGCGGGGAGTCTGCTTCTCCCTCTGACCCTCCCCCCTCTCATGTGCTCTCTTACTCTCTCTCTCTCAAATAAATAAAAAAAGATTTAAGAAAGAAAGATAGATAGATCACCCTGGCAACACCCAAGGAAGACTAAATTCTAAACTACTGGCAAGGATAAGGAGCAGGGTGGAAGCTTTGAGAGTTCGGTCTTGTTTTGTTTCATGGCAAATTAATGCTCAGAGACTGTTTCTTTTGGCAGCAATTTCTTTAACCCAGATTCACTAGGGGTATTTCACAAGCCTGTAGCATACAGGATAATGCCCCTTCATAAACCAATACACAACATACTCCCAAACAATGATAGATTAATCCCATTATTGTTCCAGTCAAGGGGGATCTGAAAGAAATAAAGCCCAAATTCAGTTGAGATGTACTTTCACTTATTTTTTAAAAGATTTTATTTATTTATTTGAGAGTGAGAGAGAGAGCACACGAGCTTGGGGGGGGGAGGGGCAGTGGGAGAGGGAGAAGGGGAACCTGACCGGGGCTCGATCCCAGGACGCTGGGATCATGACCTGAGCCGAAGGCAGACGCTTAACGACTGAGCCACCCAGGCGCCCCTGAAGTGTACTCTTTATTCCCCAGCTGGTGGCTGCTCTGGAAAGAGTAGAGTCGCCTTTACTGAAGCAAAAGCTACTTGCCCCAAGGGCTTCAGAGTGCTGTTTTAATGGGCCGAGTCCCCTCACCCATTGGATGGTGTTCTCAAACTTTCGGTATTGCTGCTCCATGTTTTTACTGATAGACACCCAGAGAGGCCCTCAGCAATTGAGCTACTGAGTATCAGGGGCAAAGGAGCAGATGACCAGATGTTGACATGCTGTTACAGTACAGTTTACCTCACTCTTCCAGCAAAACAACTACTTCTAACAACAGCTTTACTTTATTAGCCTTTGTCAAGAACAAGTGGATTTCAAATCACATCAAACCAATACAGCACATGCCCCATTCTAGAATTCTTGTGATACCAAAGACCAACAGGCTGTCTAACCTATTATACTATATATTATAAAAGACTGGTGTCTGCAAGCATGCCGAGCCAAAAGGCGTCTCAGAATCTAGAGCCACCCTTAACTTTTACAGATACAGAAACTGAAGCCTAGCAGGAGATTAACTTGAATACATAGTAATTATGGGAGCTATGGAACCAGTTTTTTTTTGACTCCCAGTTTAGGATTATTTCCTCTCTGATTCATTGAGACTTCCCACCTCCCTTGGCTATTACTGTTCTGGGAAAGATATCAATCTGTAGGCGGTGAGTAAATACATCAATAAGTATATCAATAGTAAATTGACATCAATATGTCAATACCAGTAGTTAGCGTGTCAATAATTATTTATTGTCATTAAAACATAAATAAGGTGCCTACAGAGTCCACAGTAAGAATAATCACATCCCAGATAATTAAGATTGGAGAGAAGTATTGAAGATGGAGGGCCGCTCTCCATCCAGGCTTGTCCAGTTCAGATCATTTGCAGGAGGGAGAAGCTGAAGAAGGCCAGTGAGCTTTCCTAGAATCCCTTTTAACAATAGCGTTGTTTTACTTCCTTTTGACTCATAAATTTGATTAAAAAAAAAAAGACATAAAAAGAGCTTACCCTCGTAAGCTATGAGGTGTAATTGTGCCTGTGACCTCATCAATGTGGGGGGGAACGTGACTGTAAGAATAAAAGTCACAAGTATACAAGTTTGCAAATATGGGGTAATTAAAAGAGCACTGGTCTCTGAGTCAGACCCAGATTAAAAATCTCAGTCCTAACACTGACTGCTGGGTAACCTCGCTTAATCCGTTTCAGTCTTAGCCAACTCATCTAAAACCGTAGTCTTAGTTTAAAAATAGGAAAATGCCTTCCCCTAGACATTTTTGTGAGGGTTACATTAGGTAACATGTAAGGTGGATGGGCAGCTGTATTCCAACACATTTCTTTCTTTATATAAGTCTCGTGCGTATGCACGAGATGCACTGGGCACACTCTGTTTATCTAGTGTTGCACAGACGATGCACTCCCTCCATGACCATGGTTAGGATTGTTCCCAGCAGCCATAAAACGGGTCATAGTAAAGCTGGCTGATTCCAAGACCTTGACCTTGTTAGTCTTTAGAGTCTGTGAACGAACCGTGAAGGTGTTGGTTCAGCAGGTGAGCCTGAAGGGCCTGCCTTGCACGGGGCATTTTCACCAGGCTTGGCATCTGGTATGTGAATTCAGGCATCCACAGATAGCCAGAGTTCAAGGTGAAGGCAGTGTCATAAAAGGAACAAAGTTCTTAGGTGGCTCAAAGGAGGGAGGGATTAGGGCTGATGGGAGAACCAGAAAAGCTTTAATGGAGGCGGAGCCTGAGAAGATGGTTAAGAGATTGGTGGGAAGAGATGTGAAGGGAGAACATTCCAGGTGAAGGGAGCAGCATGAGCAAAGGCTTGGGGTTGGAGAGCATGGAGTGCGCACTAGAACATTGACTATCCCAGTGTGGCCAGAGAGGAGGAGCGTCGTGAGACAGAAGCAGGGGGCCGGCTCCGTAATGTGACATGAAGGTGAAGAACCTAGGTAGGAGCCCAGCCGGGGAGGACAGAGGAAGCCTGTGAGCCTGGTGCTGAAGCCGTGAGGGTAGCAGGGTGTAGACAGTTGTGTGCTTCGTTTAATACCTTCTCACACAGCCTCACTGTGGAAGGTGTGCCCGGGGCCACTGGACCGAACAACAGGGATAGGCAGAGCGTCAGTTCTACCAAAAAATGTGTGCTCTAGAACCTCAGGTGCTTGTCCTATGCAATGCTCAGTAAATGTTTTCATAGGGAGACAGACACGCGGTCAGCAAATACAGGAAGAGTATCTGAGAATCAGGACTTCTTATCCATGTCGTGTGTACTATTTCAGGAAGTATTTACTGGATGCTTCCAGGAGCTCCTGGGGCAGTCCCCAGATTTGTAGTGGCCTTTTGCCTCTTATTTACCACCTCTGGGATTTTATATCATCTCTGAAACCATCTTTTTTTTTTTTTTTACACGTGGGTTTTAATTCCACAACTAATACACAAATCCATTCTTACTATGAAAATACTCAAACTAACAGAACAATGTGGAATAGGAATGTCAGACCCTCTTCACCCTTCCTTCTTCCTCTCCCCACCCCACATATAATCCTGGTTGATCCAGAACCAAGGGGTATTTTAGGTTCCCCCTCCCCATAATTCTTTATAGCAAAACCTGACCTGACTTCATTTCACCACAAAATCTGACTTGACCTCATTTGGGTAGTAAACATGATCTGAACAAGTGTGGGGCTATTTGTCATCTTTATCTGTCCCACTACGGTGAGCAGTCACGCATTTCCCGAGAGAAATACGAATGGGTTTGATTAAGAGGGCTGCCCCAGACCCTCCTGGATGTGTTACTGACTATATGGTATAGTCCCCCTTTACCTTTACGGTCTGAACAAGCCTGACTTTTGAAACTCATTTGGTTCTGAGGCTTCAGATAAGGGATTGTCATTCTGTCACCTGCTTATAGGAATTTGCAGGCACGTTTATGCACAGTTTGGTAGGTAGGTGGTTTGAAAGATAGATTTAAAAAAAAACGATAGGATCATAGTACACATGCTATTCTAGGTCTTAATTTTTTTTTACTTCATTTACTTCATTTTAATTATTTTACTTCACTTAACAATGGGACATCTTCCTGTGTCTCTGTCTATTTATATATCTACCTTTCCTTTTTTAACCGCTCCATGGTATTCCACAACAGGATGGTGCCTGGTTTTGTACTGGATTGTTTGTCATTTTCTTCTTAATTTCTCTGAACTCTTGATTCCTACCATGATGTTTTGTGTTTTGTGTTCCTTCTTTTATTCCTCTTCTTTTTTTTTTTTAAGATTTTATTTATTTATTTGGGGTGGGGGGCACAAGTGGAGAGGAGAGGCAGAGGGAGAAGCAGATTCTCTGCTGAGCAGGGAGCCTGACGTGGGGCTCGATCCCAGGACTCTTGAGCTGAAGGCAGATGCTTAACCGTCTGAGCCACCAGGTGCCCCTTTTATTCCTCTTCTTTTTCCTGTCTATAGTTGTATTGATCAAGTTTTCTTTTTCTCTGGTTTTCTCTTGGGGAAACATTTCTCGTCTTTGTATGGGTACATTTTGTTTCTAGTTTCTTTACGATTACCTATGATTTTTTAATGTGCATAGACAGTAACTTAGTCTATTAACACAACCTTTTCTGTCAGCATGCATAATTATTGGTATCTTTATTTTTTGTGTAATGAAGAATTTGTCTGCTGTTTGTCCTAGCAGAGAGCTTCTTTTTTTTTTTTAAGATTTTATTTATTTATTTGACAGAGAGAAACTGTGAGAGAGGGAACACAAGAAGCGGGGAGCTGGAGAGGGAGAAGCAGGCTCCCCATGCGGGACTCTATCCCAGGACGCTGGGATCATGACCTGAGTCGAAGGCAGACATGTAACGACTGAGCCACCCAGGCGCCCCTAGCACAGAGCTTCTAAAGACCGTTGGGATTTCCTGAGGGAGAGGAATGCCATTGTTACAGTGAGATGGCTCATGGGGGCGCTTACTAATCTTCATGATTGGGACTGGTCACCAGCAAGGCCAACTGAGTGATTAGAGGTTTGGGACTTTGGGCCAGCCAGACCTCTAGGGAGGAAGCAGAGAATTGAGTTGAATCAGATAGCCAATGATTTACTCAACCGTGCCCACATAATGAAACCCTAATAAAATCTCTGCACACTCTAGCTCACTGGAGCTTCCTATTTAGTGAACACCGATTTGCCTGGAGGGTGACATGCTCTGATTTCACAGGGAGAGGGCACAGATGTTCTGCATGCCCTCCCAGAACTTGTCTCATGTGTCTTTCAAATAAAACTGCAGGGGCACCTGGCTGGCCCAGTCGGTAGAGTGTGTGACTCTTGATCTCAGGGTTGTGAGTTCAAACCCCACGTTGGGTGTGGCGATTACTTGAAAATAAAATCTTTAAAAAAATAAAATAAAACTGTGATCATAGTAAGTATAGCACTTTTCTGAATTCTTTGAGTTGTTCTAGTGAATTATCAGACCTAGACGGTTGTGGGAACCTCCAAATTTATATCCAGTAGGTCAGAAGTATGGGTGGACTGGAGACCCCCCTCCCCGAGACTTGTGGCTGGTATCTGAGGTGAGCTCATTCTGTGGAGGACTTGCCCTCAACCTGTGGGGTCTGTGCAAACTCTGCGTAGTTAGCATCGGAACTCAACTGCAGTACACCCCACGCTGCCATGCCCAGGCCAGCTTAGCTGTCCTGGTGCTCACTCACACCGGAACTTTCCCCAGGCAGGTGGATCACTTCCACTCCAGTTTTATCATGGGACACATCTGCTTCCAGCTGCTCTGACTCATTCATTATTAGCTATGGATGTGTGTTTTCAGCACGTGAAGAAGAATCCCTTTGGGGGACAGCAAATGAATTCTAGACATAGTGGGAGGTTTCAAGGGTTCCATTGTATGAAAACCACTAACAAAGATTCTCGTAGTTAATGGTATAAGATTAAATTTCCTATATAGTTGATATTTTGTGGAAGATTGAGGAGGTGAGAACGTATATAAAATATAATCTGGTTTAAAATGATTGCCAGGAAGGGAAATGGGGAATTATTGTTTAATGGCACAGAGTTTTGCAAAGATGGGAAGATGAAGAGGTTCTGGAGATGGATGGCCGTGGTGGTGGCACAACAATGGGAATGTACTTAATGGCACTGAACTGTACACTTAAAAATGGTTAAAATGGTCAATTTTATGTTATGTGTATTTTACTGAAACAAAGAGGATGATTGCTGAATTTCCAATGTTATTAAAAATGGGAATCATTAGGGGCATCTGGGTGGCTCAGTCAGTTAGGCCTCTGCCTTCGGCTCAGGTCATGACCCTGGAGTCCCAGGATCGAGTCCCACGTCGGGCTCCCTGCTGAGCGGGGAGTCTGCTTCTCCCTCTGCCCCCCCTCCCGCCTGTGCGCACATACACGCACGCTCTCTCTCTCATAGATAAAATCTTTAAAAAAAATTGGAATCAGAATTTTAAATTTAAATTGTATGTAACTATACTCATAGGGCTCTGAGTCTTCTACAGTCTCCATACAGTAGAATATTTAAATCTGGAATGGGAGCCATTATGTAATGGCCTCCCCACCACTAGCCGTGTGACTTGGGACTAGCCAGTTAAGCTCTCTCAGCCCCATCTTTAAAAATAAAGTGATTGGAATAATTGTATTTTAGTTGTTAATTAAGAGAGATGACTTTCTACCCCTAACGTTATATTTTCTAAAGATGGCCGCAGCAGTATCTCCCACCCATGTGCACTTTTTACCTGTGATTCTGACACTTCCCATTGAGGTGCACTCCTTACTCCCTCTGCTAGAAGTGGGGTGGACTTTTATGACCAACAGAGTATGGCAGAAGTGATACCCTGCCCTGTGATTTTGAGTTTCGGTTATAAATGTGTTGCAGCTTTCTCTTTGCTCACTGAAATATCACTCTTGAAGCCTTCAGCCACTGGATAAGCAGTCTGACTGCCCTGAGGCTTCCATGCTGGGAGAAATCCCCAACTAGTGCTTAAAAAAAACTCTAAATTCAACCAAGTAAATTTGAAGATCTAATTGGCTTTATTAAATGATTCATAAGTCAGGCAGCATTCCATCTACTAAGTAGAAGAGCTGTCCAAAGTAGGTTTTTAAAGGTAAAGGGGGCAGAAAAGGGGAATTTACTAGCAAGGAATGCATTTTTTCCGACAACTCACCCTCCTAAGGGGAATGGAAGTGGTCTATCAGGGGCTTACTTCCTAGTGTTGGCCAGGAAATTCCAGTTTGCCCTGTTAAAGATTACGTGGTGAGGGCGGGGCAGTGGGGGGGGGGGTGAAACTGCAGTTAGTTAAGTGTGAAGTCTTAACTGATGTGGGGCCTTAACATAAGTAACTCCATTTTGAGATGTGGTTTTCTTTTTAATGCTAACTGACCTGGAAAGACCACATGGAGAGGCCCTGAGACTATTTGGGAGAGAAAGACATGCCTGGTCAGTCCCCAGCTGCTTCAGCTCTCCCCTTCCCCCATCCTGTTCTGGCTGCCATCTGATTGCAGACACAGGAGAGATCCTGAGTCAGAACCTGCCCAGCTGAGCCCTTCTCTAACTCCTGACCCACAGAAACCTTGAGAGATAATAAAATGACTGTGGTTGTTTTAAGCCACGGATTTTGGGTTGATGTTTTATGTAGCAATAATAACTGGAACACTGTCTCCTTTACAGATTAATTTTTCTCGGTATTTCTCACTAAAATACTATATAATTTACCAGCTTATTCTTTCTCCCCCCTCTCCCCCCACTAGAATGTGAGCTCCTGAAAGAGAGCTTTGTTCAATCTTTCCTTCACATTGCCTACAACAGTGCCTGGCACATAGAAGGTGCACAATGAATGTTTGCTAATGAATAAATGAAATGGTAGAAGGAAGGGGAGAGAGCAGATCAGCTGTCAGAAGCCCCCAAGTCCACTTTCTACTTGTGGAGTTTATTGAAGTGACTTTGAACCTGCTCTTGGGCTTAGTGGAGCAAGAGCAACAGTGGACTTCTTTTCACATGTTTGGGCTCTTGTTTTCCTCCTTTCTTTCTTTTTTAAATTAATATGTTCCAGGCTACATCTGTCTTCCAAGATTTTCTCGTGTCTTTTAGTCCAATAATTTACATTTTCTTGGTTTTCTGAACTACTGAAGGTGTTTTTCTTTTTAAATCTGTTAAGGATAGCTTTTGTATGATCTCAGTGGGATTTTGGGCAGAGAGAAATAGATACATGCTCAGTGTGCTGTCCTGATATAATCCCCACTCCCTTCGTTTTGCATTTTTTGATGCTATCTTAATTGTTGCATAAAGGTGTGTGCCTTATAACTTTATTACACAAAGGTTTGTGCCCCCTGTCGATATAAAAGTGCTTAATAGAGATTGCCATTTTCTAAACTGGTATCAAATTATACTCCTACCAGGAGTAGAAGAGAGGTCCACTTTCTCCACATGGTCTTTAGTCTTTGATATTCTTAGGGTGTTTAAATGTAGTGATTCTGGTGGGTATATAGTGGCATCTCATTGTGGTTTTTAAGTTGTATTTCCCTGATGAATAATGATACTGGGCTTCTTTTTATATGCTTATAGGCCATTTGATAATTCTCTTGAGTGAAACTCTTGTTCAAGTTGTTTGCCCATTTTTCAATTGGGTTGTCTTTCTCTTATTGATATTAGGAGTTCTTTGTATATTCTTTTTTGTTTGTTTGTTTGTTTTAAAAAGATTTTATTTATTTATTTGAAAGAGAGAGACACAGAGAGAGAGGGAACACAAGCAGGGGGAGTGGGATATTCTTGATACAAGTCCTTTGTCATATGTATTGCAGGCATATCCATGTATATGACTTAACTCATTCACTTTCTCAGTGATATCTTCGATGAACAGAAAGTCTTGATTTTAATTACAACTAAGTTATCTTTTTTGTTGTTGTTTTATGTTAGTGCTTTTTGTGTCCTTTTTTTTTTTTTTTTTCCCAAATGGGCTTGAACCCACGACCCCAAGATCAAGACCTGAACTGAGATCAAGAGTTGGATGCTTGGGACACCTGGGTGGCTCAGTCGGTTAAGCATCTGCCTTCAGCTCAGGTCATGATCCTGCGGTCCTGGGATCAAGCCCTGCATCAGGCTCCCTGCTCAGCGGGGAGTTTGCTTCTCCCTCTGCCCCTCACCCTGCTCTCATGCTCTCTCTCTCACACTCTCTCTCTCAAATAAATAAATAAGATCTTTAAAAAAAAAAAAGAGTCGGATGCTTAACTGACTGAGCCACCCAAGCGCCCCTGCTTTTGGTGTCCTTTTATGAAATTTTTGCTTACTTAAAGGTCATGAAGATACCCCACTTTCTTCTAGAAGCTAGATTGTTTTAACTTTCACATTTAGGTGTATGATCCACTTCAAAACAAATTTTGTGTATGGTGTGAAGCCTCCCCACCCCCTATGGATATCCAGTTGCTCTAAAGTCATTTATTGAAAAAAACCTTCCCCACATTAAATTTTAGTGGTGCCTTTGTTGAAAAAAATCAAATGACCATATATGTAGAGGTCTATTTCTGGACTCCCTATTATGCCTAGTTGATGTGTAGGTCTGTGCAATAATACTACGTTGTCTTAATTTATAGTAAATTTTAAAATCATGTAATATAAATCCTTCATATTTATTCTTAAAGATTTGTTTGGCTATTCTGTGTCCTCTAGTTTCCGGATAAATTTTGTAATCAGTGTGTCAATTTTCACACTTACACACAAAATCTGCTGGGATTACGATTGGAGTGAATTAAATCTTTATATCAGTTTGGTGAGAATTTTTGCCCAAACCATATTAAGTCTCCCGATTCATAAACTTGATAGAGATCTCTCCATCTATTGAGGTCTTTAATTTCTCTTAGTTTTGTAGTTTTCCAGAGAGAGGTCTTAAACCTCTTTCATTAGGTTTATTTCTGGTTTTTTCTAATGCTATGGCAAGTGGTATTTTGAGGAATTTCATTTCCAATTTCCTTTAAACCACATTTGTCCTATTCTCAACTTTCTATTTTGATCTATCTTTAAGTTGACTGGAAATCTTCCTTGAATTTTTTTTTTTTTTCAGGAAATGCATGTGATGGTAAACATTAGTTTTACATGCTGGGATTTTCTTTTGCCTTCCAAAATGTATAATAAATTGTCTGGGGATAGAATTTTGGGGCCATTGTTTCTTTTTATCTCAATGTCTAGTGAATATTTTTCCACAATCTTCTGACATCGAAAGTTACAGATAAAAGACTAATGTCACTCTAAATTGTTTTTCTTTTGTGTATAATCTGTTTTTACACAAAAGGTTGTTACTCTTTCTTATTCTAGGAATTGACATAGTTCCCCCACATATGCCTATTGTGGGGGTCTTGTTTGTTTGTTTGTTTGTTTGTTATTAGTTTTGCCTTGGTAATTGGTATACTTTTGATCTAAGGACTCAAATCTTTCTTCAGCACAGAGAAGTGTTCTCCTGTTATTCCTACTGCTTCTCTGATCAATCCTAGTGGATTTTTTTTTTGAAGATTTATTTATTTGAGAGAAGGAGAGAGCGTGCGCACACACAGGCATGTGCACGTGCAGGAGGAGGGGCAGAGGGGGAGAGAGAGAATATTTCAAGCAGACTCTCCAGTGAGCAAGGAGTGTCATGCAGGGCTCGATTCCACGGCCCATGACATCATGACCTGAGGGGATATGAAGAGTCTGACACTCAACTGACTGAGCCATCCAGGCACCCCAATCCTTCTGGAATTCTTATTGTTTGCTTATTAAAGGAATTTGGCCCCCCCTAGGTCTTTTCATTTTGCTCATTAACTTCAGTTGCTTCATCGTTTTACTCTTTGTTCTTGAAAACTGTATCGTGTCTTTTTATTCACTAATTTCACTTTGTGTGATGGCCATTTCACGGTTCACTGCTTTTATTAGCCATCCTTAAAATTTGGAATTCATGTTTTCCAATCCAACAATGTTCATATTTCAAATTGCTTCCTTTATTATTATTACTGCCTGATTCGTCTTATAGATACATTGGTATCTCCTTTCTCTATAGTTAGATTCTTCCCTCAGCTCCTGTTCTTCTATCAGCCCCCATTCTCCAGGCAGAAAAAATAATTTTCCCTTTGCTTTCCATCCCACTCATCCAGTGTGTTATAGTTACTTGCTTATATGTTGACTCCCTTGTCTCCTGTGAGCTCCCTAAGAATGCAGTCACACTTTTCCATTTTTATATCACAGCACCCAGCACAATGTCTTGCATGCCTAGGTGCTCAATACAAGATAGTTGAGTTGAATTGTGTATTGATTCTTCAAACTGGAGGTCAGCTGCAGAAAGGTGTGAGGGATCTTTTGAGGTGATGAATGTTCTAAAACTGGCATGTGCTGATGTTTGCACAACTGTAAATTTACTACAAATCATTGAATCATACTCTTAAAACATGGACTTGATGGTATGTAATTACAATTTAATAACTCTGTTTAAAAAAAAAAAAAGACAACTGGCAGGGCAGTGCCTGGCTGGCTCAGTCAATGGAACATGTGGCTCTTGATCTCAGGGTTGTAAGCTCGAGCCCTACATTGGGTGTAGAGATTACTTAAAGATAAAAATCTTTCAAATAAATAAATAAATAACAACTGGTGGCAAAGGTGTGGCAAAGCCATTGCTGTTACTGGAAAGTTGAGCAAGGCTACTATAGTAGGAATATATCTTTCCACATTTCGTGCGAAGTCGGTCATTGTTACCTGCAAGACGGTTAGTGGGATAGAAGGGAGTTGACTGTTTTCAGAAATGAAACTCCCAGGTCAGAGATATTTATTGTCTTACTTGGGAATGGTAAATAATTTTAACTGGCTCACCAATTCCCGTGCATTGTAAATATTTGCCTGGGGCACTTTATTAAGGATTGCCCGTGAGCGTCTAGGCTCAGGGGAATAGGATGTGGTGATGGATTATCAACATCTGCGGGGGGTGCAAGGGGGTGGAGGGGTGTGTGTGTGTGTGTGTGTGTGTGTGTGTGTGTGTGTGTGCCACATACGTACCACCCTTTATCTGTCCGATGACACCCAGCTGGCCATGTGAAGGTAGCAGATCCACCACGGGGGCGGTGGGGGGGGGGCATTATCAAGAGAATGGAATGGAAACTTGTATTTCCTAATGTAAGGAGGTGAGAGGGTAATGAGCTGGTCTCTCTCCCTCTGTGTCTGCTCCTCCTTGGGTCTGTGTACAAGGGATGAATATGAGCTGAGGCGTGTTAGATGGCTAGAGCTGCCGTAACCAAGCACCACAGACTGGGTGGCTTCGACAGTAGTTCCAGAGGCTAGAGGTCCAAGATCAAGATGGCGGCAGGGTTGGTTTTTCCTGAGGCCTCTCTCCTTGGCTTGTAGACGGCCGCCTTCTACCTGTGTCCTCACGTGGTCTTCCCTCTGTTCAGGTCTGAGTCCTGATTTCCTCCTCGGGATGGCACTCATTACACAGGGCCCACCTTAATGACCTCATTTTAATGTAATCACCTCTTTAAAGGCCCTGTCTCCAAATACAGTCGCATTCTGAAGTGCTGGGGATTAGGACTTCGACATATGAATTGGAGGTGGGGGGGGTACAATTTAGCTCATAACATGGGAAACTTTTTAAAAATTAAATAAAATTACAATGAAATAGAAACTATATGTTCAGAATCAAAACGAGAAAAAGATATTTCATTCCCTTTGAAGAATATGTATTAATAAAGCAGTCCTTTGGAGCAGTGCCTTGTGCAAATGAGCTGAAGATGGGAGTGAATGCATACCCAGTCTTGAGTTTGTCCCTTAAGTGGCAAAGCCAGAAGTACTAACAGTTGAAGAGTCTCTGCTAGGTGGTCCCCTTTGAGCTGCTTCACCTGCCAGCATGGTCGTCATTTAGTTTATGGTCTCACGTCCCGGTTAGATTGCTCTTTCAGGCTAAGCTCCCAACTTGAACATTGCCTTTCCCCCTCCACGGCAGAATGCCTTTCTAACAGCAGTTTGCCTATGGATAGGAATAGTGTCTGAACCCTACATGCTGCTGTGATGAAGTCTTCTGAACATCCATGCTGTTGTTCCTTTGTGTCTTCCAGAGGCTTTCTGAAAGAAGCTTTCAGGAGAGGAGGCCCAGATGGCTCCAGTGCCCGCCTCATGAGGGGAGAGATCACGTTTTCCCAGGTAAGGGGACACTTCATAGACCCCCTTAAGAAGGCATTCTGTGACCACGTGCCCATCTCCCACACTGACTAGAAGCTCTCTGAGGGCAGACCCATGTTTGCTTCACCCATGGACCCCGCCTAGCACTTCCATCATAGGACTGGGATGGGGGCTTAGAGACCCACAGAGAGATGGTTAAGACTGGTTTATTGTCTCTTTGCAGGATCCACCCCATGAGTGGAAAATTGCCAACCCCTTGAAAAATCTAGGCCAGGCAGAGTAGCTTTTTTTTTTCTTCTTCTTCTTAAATGGTGGTAAAATACACGTCACACAAAATTTGTCACCTTGATCACTTTCAAGTATATAGTTGTGTAATGTAAAGTATATTCACATTGTGAGGCCATCATCACCATCCATTTCTAGAACTCTCCATCTTGCAAAACTGAAATCCTGTACCCCTTAAACAAAAACTCCATGCTTCTTTTCCCCCAGCCCTTGGCAACCTTCCTGTCTCCATGTGTGTGGCTACTCTAGCCACATTAGAGAGGTAGGGTCATGCAATATTTGTCCTTTTGTGCCTGGCTTATTTCCCTTGGCATGATGTCTTCAAAGTTCATCCATGCTGTGGCATGTGAAAGGCTTTCTTTCCTTTTTAAGGATGGATAGTTTTCCATTATATGGATAGACCACATTTTGTTTTTCCATTCATCTGTCCATGGACACCGGGGTGGCTTCCATCTTTTGGTTATTGTGAATAATACCACTGTGAATATGGGTGTGCGAATATCTGCGTGACACCTCGCTTTCAGTTCTTCTGGGTATAGACCCAGAAGTGGGTTTGCTGGATCATAGGGTAGTTCTGTTTTCAGTTGTTTTTTTTAAGGACCCTCCATCCTGTTGTCCAGAGTGGCTACCCCAGTTTGCATTCCTCTGAGCAGTGCACAGGATTTCCAGTTCGTCCACATCTTCGCCAATCCTCGTTAGTCTTTGTTTTGTTGTTTATTTGTTCTGTTGTTGTTGATAGTTGTCATCTTTAGAGTAGCTGTTTTCAGACGGGGCCAATCGCGGGGAGAGGTTGTTAAGTAATAACTGGATAATGGGTGGGCTTTGGAGTCAGAGAGCAGGATTTGAATCACAGCTCCCACTTCTAGACCGTGTCCCTCCAGCAAGTTGCTTAACCTCCGAAAGGCCCAGTCTTGCCATCTGTAAAATGAGGGTGGTCTACTATCTACTTCATGGATTGTTAGGAAGCTAGGAAAGTATCTCACAAGGTGCCTGGCGCATAGCAAGTGCTCAATAAATAACAGTTACCATTGTGACTACAACCTCCACTGGCTTTTAACAAAGTAATCAGGATCTGAACCACTTTAATTCTCAGTGTCTGGAAGAAGAAAGGCTATTGAGAATCTATAAGCGCACAGAGAACATGGTCTATATGTTAACACTTTTTATGAATTACAGCCACCTATCAGTCTGTCAGAGAACTTAGGGCCCACTGTAGGAGAAAGCAGGAGTCCGCCTTTTCTGTGAAGACACAGTGGCTGCTGGTGAATGAAAAACTAATGATACTGTTGAGAATAAATGTGAAGTCAATAAGAAATCTGCAGTAATATTGTTGGAAGAGAAGGAAAGAAGGAAGTACGATGTGTTTTCAATGAACATAGGATTATAGAGTGAAATTCTAGTAATTGCTATGAAAACCCTGCACCCATTCTGACTTCTTTCGTCCGTATGTGTAGCTTCTAGGTAACTTGAATGGTTAGCAGATGAGGTCTGAAATAGCAAATTGCAGTTGATCCTTGAACAACATGAATTTGAACTCACAGGTCCACCTATCCATGGATTTTTTTTTTCAATAAATGCACATACAGTGCTGTAAATGCATTTTCCTCTTCCATTTGATTTTCTTAATAACATTTTCTTTTCTCTGGCTTACTTTATTATGAGAACACAGTGTATAATACATATAACATATAAAATATATATTAACTCTGATCGGTAAGGCTTCTGGTCAACAGTAGGCTATTAATAGTTAAGCTTTTGGGGAGTCAAAAATTATATGTGGATTTTCAACAATGTGGGGGTTAGGGCTCTCAACCCCCACATTATTCAAGGGCCAACTATATATTATGACAAAGGCTACTTAGGTTCAATTTGTCTTCAGAAATCATATCTTAAAAATGAATGTCTTTTAATTTTTCATTTGTGTATATGGGCACCTGGGTGAGAAATTTTTTCTCACTTGTGTATACGATACAAACAGAAAAGTACACAAAGTATACAGTTTAATGAATTTTCACACAAACTGAATGCACCCATGTCACCGGCACTGGAACATAATCAGCACCATGGGCACCCCACTTATGCACCTTCTAACACCACCCCTCCAAGAGTAACTAACCATCTTGACTTCCAACCTTAGAGATCACTTTTATCTATTTTGTACTTTATGCGAATGGAACCACACCGATAAATCTTTTGTATCTGGCATCTTTTCCTCAACATTGTATTTGTGAGAATCATAGATGTCATTGTGTGCAGGCATAGATAGTTTTATTCTCATTGCTGCATGATATTCCATTGTATGAAGATACTCTGATCTGTTTATCCATTTTTTTTTTCACCCTGAGATGGAAAGGCATTGGGAGGTTTGGAGCAGTGAAGTGACATTATGTATATATATTTGCAGCAAGGAAAAGTTTTTATTTTATTTTATTTATTTATTTGTCAGGGGGAGAGAGAGAGCGCACGCACGAGCAAGCACAAGCAAGCACAAGCAGGGGGAGTAGCAGGCAGTGGGAGAAGCAGGCTTCCTGCTGAGCAAGGAGCCCCATGCAGGACTCAATCCCAGGACCCTGGGATCATGACCCGAGCCAAAGGCAGACGCTCAACCCACTGAGCCACCCATGCATCCCAAGGAAAAGGTTTATTTGAGAGGCAGCCAGACAAGGAGATGGAAAGGCAAGCCTCAAATCCAGCTCCTGACTATATTTTTAAAACCTCATTCTTGCTGCTGCATAAATAGACCAAAAGGGCAAGGATCATTATAGACTAATTAAGGAAGCTATTGGAAGATCTGGGTGAGAGATGGTGGTAGCTTGGACTAAGGTAATATTGGTGGAAGCGGTAAAAAGTGATCCAAGTCTGGAATATTTTGACAGTAGATTCCATAGGCTTTCCTGATGGATTGAGTATGAGTATGAGAGAGGAATGAAGGATAACGAAGGTTTCTGACCAGAACCAACTGACAGTTATCAGTTGCTGTTCGCTGCTCTGGGGCTGGGAAATCAGGTGCCCGATTTGGGATATTTTAATTTGAAATGCCTATTGATCTCCAAATAGAGCGTGCGAGAGGCAGTTGCATATACAAACCCAGAGTTGAAGGAAGATGTCCAGGCTGAATACACACACACACACACACACACACACACACACACACACACACACACAGCATATGGATGGCATTTTTAATGCCATTGGACTCAGTGTGATCACTGAGAAAGGGAGTATAAATGGAGAACCCAGAATCCCAGGTACTCTAGTATTAAAGGTCAGGTTGATGAGGGGGCCCAGGATTGAGAGATGGAGAATGAATCTCCACTGATAAGAGAAAAATTAGGAGGGTGTGGAGTCCTGAAAGCCAAGGATTTATTAAGTTTCAGATGAAGAGAGTGGCCATCCGTGCTGATGCAGCTGATGAGTCAGGCAAAATGGAGGCTGGCAAGTGCCCATTAGATACAACAACACAACGTGGAGGTCACTGATAACCTTGACGAGAGAAGGTGGAATGTGGAATGTAGAGGTGAAAAGCCTGATCAGACTATGTTCAAGAAAGAATGAGAGAAACAGTTTGAAGACTATGTGAAGTTTTGATACGAAGTGGGGTAGAAAAATGGGGCAGTAGAAGGAGGGGATACGGTCAAGAAAGAGGTTTTCTTTATGATAACAATATGCTTGCATGCTGATGGCGATGATCCCGTAGGGAGGGGGATTGCTGATAAAGGAATAAGGAAGGGAGACCCACTGGAGCCACGTCCTTGAAACAGACAGGGATGGAATCTGGTTGGAGGGGTGAGCTTTGATAAGAGCAATGGACCATTATCCATGGCAACAGAAGGGAAGATAGAGTTCTTGGCCACTAATGCTGGTAGGTGGATAGTGATGGTGAGAACTTGTGAAAATTCTCTTCTAATTATTCTCCCTTCCTCCAATCCTCCTCGCTGTTTCTGGGATGACCTCCCTAAAATGCAAATCTACTTATGTAACTCTCCCACTTAACTATATATATATATATATATATATATATATATATATATATTTTTTTTTTTTTTTTTTTTTTTTTACTTGTGTAACAGTCTAAGGCTGCAAGAGTTGTATTATTTTTATGGAAAGGTGAAGACTTCCATTATTTTTCCAATCTCATTAACGGTTTTAGTCTACTCACATTTTATATTTTATCTTGCATCAGTTTTGGCATTTGTATCCTTTTTTTTTTTCTTTTTATCTTTTGGCCCCCTTCACCCATTTCTCCCACCCCGTCCTCCACCACCTGCCTCTGGCGACCACATTCTCTGTATCTATGAGTTTGGCTTTTTTTGTGTTTTTTGTTTTTGTTTCCGTTTTTAATTTAATTTCCACATATAAGAGAGATCAGGCAGTATTTGTTTTTCTCTGTCAGACTTATTTCACTTGGCATAATGCCTTCGATGTTCATCTAGATTGTCACAAATGGCAAGATTTTGTTCTTTTTTATGGCTGAATAATATTCCGTTAAAGTTATATACAACATTTTCTTTATCCACTCATTCATCCATTGATGGGCACCTAGGTTGTTTCCACATCTTGGCTATTATAAATAATGCTGCAGTGAACATGGTGGGGGGGTGCAGATATCTTTTCGAGTTAGTGTTGTTTTCTTTGGATAAATACCAAAGTGGAATTGCTGGATCATAGGGTGGTTCTAGTTTTAATTTTTTGAGGAACCTCCAAACTGTTTTCCCTAGTGGCTGCACCAATTTACATTCCCACCAACAGTGTGCGAGTGTTCCCTTTTCCCTACGTCTTCACCAACATTTGTTATTTCTTGTCTTTTTGATAATAGCCTTTCTAATAGGTGTGAGGTGATACCTCACGGTGGTTTTGATTTGCATTTCCCTGACGATTAGTCATGTTTTCATCTTTTCATGTGTCTGTTGGCCACCTATATGTCTTCTTTGGAAAAAATGTCTTTTCAGGTCTTCCGTACATTTTTTAGTCAGGTTGTTTGCTTTTTTTGCCGTTGGGTTGTATGAGTTCTTTATATATTTTGGATGTCAGCCCCTTATCGGATATATCATTTGCAAATATCTTCTCCCGTTCAGTAGGTTGCCTTTTTGTTTTGTTGATGGCTTCCATCGCTGTGCAGAATCTTTTTATTTTGATGTAGTCCTAATAGTTTATTTTTGCTTTTGTTGCTTTGCTTTTGTTGTCAGATTCAAAAAATCATCACCAAAACCTATGTCAAGGAACTTACTACCTACGTTTTCTTTTAGGGATTTTATGGTGTCAGGTCTTGTGTTGAAGTCTTTCATCCATTTTCAGCTGATTTTTGTGTATGGTGAAGCGGTCAAGTTTCATTGTTTTGCATGTGGCTGTCCAGATTTCCCAACACCATTTATTGAAGAGATTGTCCTTTCCCCATTGTATATTCTTGGTTTCTTTGTCATAGATTAATTGACCATATATGTATGCATGGGTTTATTTTTGAGCTCTCTATCATTCTGCTATTGGGGTTTGGGTAGTTTTCAGTTTGAACTATTACAAATAGTGTTGCTATGATAGTGTGTAAACATATCACAATCCATTCTGCTGCTAACAAGTGTTATTAGTTACCCAGGGCCGCCATAACAAAATACCACAGACTGGGTGGTTTAAATAATAGAAATTTATTTTCTCATAGCTCTGGAGCCTAGAAGCCCAAGATCAAAGTATTGGCAGGGTTGGTTTTTTTCTGAGGTCTCTCTTCTTGTTTTGTAGTGGCCATCTTCTGTGTCTTTGCAGTCTTTCCTCTGTGTGTGTGTGTATGTGTGTCCTCATCTCCTGTTCTTACAAGGACACCAGTCAGATTAGATTAGGGCCCACTCATGACCTCATTTTACCTTAATCACCTCTTTAAAGACCCTACCTTCAAGGACAATCACTTTCTGAGGTGTGAGGGCTAAGACTTCAACACGAATTTTGGGGGAACCCCATTCAGCCCATAAACAGGGGCATTTGTGTAGCTTGTAGTTTGGGGGCTCTTGGAAATAATGCTGCTGCAAGTGCATACACAAACATGTCTTTTTTGGTGAACATATGTAGACATTTCCATTGGGTGTGGGTCTAGGAGCGGGATTGCTGGCTCAGAATGCATACGGTCGGATTTAGTAAATGCTGCCAAAAGCTTTCCAAAGGATGGTACCTATTGATTGCCTGTCATCAATTCACTCTTACAGTGGGTGCCACTCATGGAAGAAGACTGCAGGAAGTGTTCTGAGGACTCTGGAATCCGCCTCCCTGAGAATTTCTCTGTAAGTCAGATCTTTGGCAAGGTGGCTGCAGCAAGAAAGATCAACCACCCCATGCTTCAGGCAGCTCTTGCCCTCAGAAAGAAGGGTAAGGATCCAATACTTGCCATTCTCTGAACCAACCACACTAGAGCCCTTGGGAGGGTTAGGTCAGAATACATCTGTATGTGTTCCGAGAGCACAGATCTGCTGGACCTTGACGGAAAGCCATTCTTAAAAATATAGCCCTGAAGTAAGTTTTATCAAATGGCAAAAAAATAGCACTATCAGAATAGCTGGGGGAAAGAAATGAAAGCACTTTATTTAATAAAGCAATGTGTGCCAGAGACTGCCTTGTGAGCAAAGTTCTCTCCCTCCAGTGACACTAGTAGTGACCAGAATGACCCAACCTCTTGTCACAGTGATTGAAAATCAAGGCCTTTTAAGCAACTGTGATTGTCTCAGCCTCTGAATGTCAAAGTGACTGAGCTCTGAGCTGGCTGACATGAATTCAGATGGTGTCCAATGGTCTGGGACATGAGATCATGTTCATCCAGTAGGGATTTATGTAGTTTTGGAGCCCAGCTCTTCTTCACAGGTATATTCGAAATCATTCTATCCACTTCTCAGCAGACTTACCTGGTCACGGCTAAGCCATCCCATGTCCATGTTTCTCACTCATGTTCCATGGAAAGGGTCTCACCACTGACTCATCAGTGCCTTGTTTCCAGCACCCCCTGCTTCTTGCCCTTCTTGGTTAGGGAGAGAAAGCCAGGGATAATGCCATTTCTGCTGACATTCCTCTAGTTTTGAAAGGGGAATGCAGTCTCCGACAGCCAAGGCAAGAATTTTGAAAGATAGTCGAGCAGAGCTTTCAGTAAGATAGACTTGGAAGGAGCACTGGAGGGGCAGTCCAAAGGCAGGATTCTGGGCCTGGCCCAGTTCTGCCTTCACTGTGTGGCTCTGGGAAGCTTCACATTTGTCTGAGCTTCTGTTTGCTCATCTGGTAAGATCTGTTCTGCCTATTCCAGAAGTGGTGGGGATCACATGAGCTGATAAAGATCACAACCTCTTGCTCTACAATTGCAAGGAATTAAGGGATGTAGTGTTTTCTATCAGTGCTTCTGAAAGCCCTTCATGTACCCGGTTTGCTTACTCTCCTGTCTCTGTGCC
Source organism: Eumetopias jubatus (assembly GCF_037043125.1). NCBI lineage: Eukaryota > Metazoa > Chordata > Mammalia > Carnivora > Otariidae > Eumetopias > Eumetopias jubatus. The sequence goes on from NW_028274808.1 coordinate 49,229,653, forward strand.
AGGAGGTGCTTATGGGTAAAGATGATTCTTGTACCATCTGTCAGTTTAGAAGCTGGGCATCAAGAGATTGATGCAAAGAAGAACCCTGCGTGGCCCCTTCTTTGGGGTTCCCTGTGGGGTTACCCTGAGCTTCTTGGAGCAAAGTTCTGTATCTGGTCTGGTCACTGGTGACTTCTCACTCAGGATATACAACCTGCATCCTCACCAACAACTGGCTGGATGACAGTGCTAAGAGGGGCAGCCTGGCCCAGCTGCTGTGTCAGCTGAGGCCGCACTTCGACTTCCTGATAGAGTCGTGCAGGATCAGAATGGCCAAGCCTGATCCACAGATCTACAGATTCGTGCTGGACACCATGGAGGCCAGCCCCAGTGAGGTATGTAGACACTTCCTTTAGTGAAAAAGAATGTTCTAGAGATATTGCAAATAAGAAAAATTGAGAAGGAGTGAGCAGATGGAGGACATCTGGGGCCTGGTGGTTTGATTCTAGGTCCAGTGGCAGGTTCCCATTATCCCAGGCCAGGACTTCTGAAGGACTTTACCTGTCCCTTCAGTCTAGAACATTCTACAAGAGATGGGCATGTGGCCCCTCTCTGTGGCTTTTATAGGTCAAAACAGGTATTGTCAAAACTGCTAGATCAGCTGCCTCAGTTTGCCTATAAAGAAATATAGACCCTGGGAGATTTTCCCAAGACCACAAGGCTCATAAGGGTCACAGTCACCCTACCAAAGGGTGAGCAGAAGTGGGCTCCAATATTAGAGCCATCTCCTCTAGGAACCCCTAAATTCTGTCTTCATACTGTCTCTAAGTATCTATTCTAAAATTCTGTTTCCCTTGTATTCCCCACCTCTAATTTTCAAAAAGGCAATTAGACCAAGATTAAATACCTTTCCCTGATGTTTTTGACCCTTCCTTGTTGGCCCCACCTCATCCACAAGCTGATCAGATGAAACCCTGAACTTCCTCACAGGGAATCCTTACCAGGCTCAATCCCAGAACCCTTCCTCTTCCTCTTAAACTTTGCTCCTGCCCCTTTCAACCCCTGGATCAAGCCTTGTAATAGTGCTCTGAATTTGAGTGTACCTATAAATAAATGTCTTCTCATTTCTGGCTTTTGGGTTGGATGAGCTGCTTAGAAGTCTGGGCCTGCCCTAATCCAAGATGATAATGCACTTATGCTTTCTTCAACAACTTTAAAGATTTTTTTATTTTAAAATTTAAATATTTGATCCATTCAGAATTTATTTTGTGCGAAGATGTGAAGGAAGCATCCACTGTTTTCCCCCAAACAGTTAAAATAATTATATAATCTTTTAAGTACTATTTTTCCTCACGAGGTGAACAACACAAATTGTCATTTATATTTGGGTTCATTCCTCGACTCTCTTCTATTTCATTTAATATCATCTATATCTCTTCTAGCTCCCCACTTTTTTTTATTTTACCTTTTGTAGCTTCATAATTTGTTTTAGTATCTGCCCTTATTACAGTTCTTTTCCAGATTTTTTTAAATCTATTCATACATGCTGATTTCCTAGATGAATTTTAATATCACCCTGTAACTTTATATCCTTCCTTAATTTTCTTAAGTTTCAGAATTCAGGCTGAAACCCACAAGTGTCTGTGGGAATCTGTACATCTCTGCGTGTTTATGGGTATGCTGATGTAATTCAATATTTTTAATTTTAAGGGTAAACAAATATGTGGAGGAAAACATAATTCTTCACCTTGTCGTCATAAAATAACCACTATTCATGTTTTAATGTGTATCTTTCCGATGCTGTCCCTCATGGATGAGTTTTGCTTTGAATTAAAGTGATGCTAGTGTCTCTGCTATTTGGATTCAGGTTGTGTTCTTGGATGACGTCGGGACTAATCTGAAGCCGGCCCGTGACTTGGGGATGGTCACCATCCTCGTCCGTGACACAGACACAGCTCTGGCAGAACTGGAGAAAGTAACTGGGGTGCAGGTAACTCTCTGGGCTGCGCTGGGTCGGGTTTCCTGCCCCTTCTCTGTGTTAGGGCTGCAGGAGACACAGCAGGTGAGAGGGCGACCGGTTCAGGGAGTTCCCTGCTCCCCGCTCGGCCCTCACCCCTGGAAAGAGTAGCACATCCCCTGTGAAGCCAGGGATACCTCAGCAGAAGGGCCCCAAGGGACCCTGGTCCTTGGTCAGGGTCTTGGCTCCCTCAGGCCAGGCAAGGCTCATTGCCATCAGAGGGCACCCAGCTGCCCATCCCTCCCACCACACCTTGAGTCCTCTCCAGGTGCGATGGAGATAGGGGGCTTGCCTTCTGGTTCCCCCGCTGAGGACACCCAGGCAGACTCTTCCATGTTTAAAAAAGGAAGATAAATTTCGTGGTTTACTTCTCCCACTTTAGAGGTCGGAGCCACTTCTTCCTTAGGTCGCACATTTGGGACTAAAGATGAGTGATCTAGCAGTAGGAGTCGCTAATATGTCTCTTCCTGTGAATAAGTTCACTTACATGTGTCAGCATCCTGTCCTTTGTCATTTCCGTCTCAAGAAACCTGACATGAATAGGTAAAGAAGCCCCTTAAAGACCATGTGAGGGCCCAGGGCGGAGGTGCAAAGCCAAAGAGAGGACTCAGGAGGAGCCAAGCCTGAACCAACCAAGGTGTTGGACTCCCAGCTTCCAGAACTGAGAGACATAAATGTCTGTTGTGTCAGTCACCCAGTCTGTGGCACATGGTAATGGCAGCTGGAGCAGACGAATCCAAAGGCCCAGAGAATCTGATTTTGGCCAGCGTGAAGGAGAGACCCCTCAGCGGAGCCATACAGTGATGGGATGGCTGCTGTGTGAACTTGGCATTCCTGGTGGTATCCAACGTGAGCCTGGGTGACCACCTGAGGAACTGCCATAGAGAAGGATTGTAGTCCTTGAAGTACGAAAGCTCAGCGTTTTAGAGCAGGTGGTATTTCTTTCCTGCTGATGTTAAGTTCAGGTGGTGGTGGCCAGGGGCTTTGCTTCATGCAGCCATTCAAGGACCTGGGTTTGACAGAGGACCCACCGTCTTTCCCCGCTGTGTTCTCCCCAGTCACACCAGGCTCTCAGCTGGGGGCGGGGTGGGGGGGGCAGTAGAGAATGTAGAGAATGGCGTGGGGATTTTAAGGGGTCAGCCTGACAGGCCACGCTCTTCTGTCCGAAGGACCTGGTCATGGGCTGCACTGAACTGAAACAGAGGAGGAGATGAGTACAACTCTGTGCTTGCAGGAGAGGGACGGGGCTGGGCAGTCCCCTGGAGGACTCAGGAGCCCCTGACACGGGTGCCTGTAGCCAGCACTCTGGACTTTGGGAAACTCTGTGTGAGAACTTCTCACAGAAGGAGGCTGCTCCCTCTCTTCCTGTCCCCTTTTCCTTCCAGCTTCTCGGAGCCACAGCCCCTCTGTCAGTCCCGTGCAATCTGAGCGATGCAAGCCACGGATACGTGCCGATAAAGGTATGTGAGCACTCCCTCCCAGTCAGCCGAGTCCTCCCTGACCAGCCCACCTACAATGGCCTGCAGAGACATTTGTTAAATATCAAGGGTAGCTGAACATCCGCTGTTCATAGGGAAATAACATTTCTCCATATAATCATTCCTCCAAAATCACAAGACATGGATCATGCCTTAGGATATACAAAGCAGTGTACAGATGTGGTCAGGCTCCCATGGAAAAACAGGTCACATGGGGCCTTGAGTAGCCCGGGGGTGCTAACGTGCATCTGTGTCTGGCCTGGGTGATCTGGGGAGAACCTGTTTTCATCCAACAGGTATTTATCAAGCACTGCCTTGGTGTCAGCCATGGGCCAGATACAAGGGATGCAGTGAGGAACAAGACAGACCCATCCTCAAGGAACCCGTAGTGAGGATAAAGAGACAGAATTAGTCATTAAAACAGCTGTGGTCAGGGCTACAGCAAGGCCAAGGCCATGTGCAGAGTGGCCCCGACTCCCGAGCCAGCCAGGATACAGAGCAGGGTGTTAGGATGTCTTCATGGATTCATTTGTCATCGGTCCCATTTAAATGGGAAGAGACCTAGAGCTACGGGTCAGCTTATAAGCAAACAAGATGGGACAGTTGCTTTGGGCCAGATAGAACCAATGTGAATCCTGGCTTCGGCACTAAGTTTGCAAATTTAGGTACTTTTTTTTATCACTCCGAATCTCAGTGTACACAGCTTTATGATGAGGTGATGCTAATACCTCCCTTCAGTGGTCATGTATGGATTACACTTGACCCTTGAACAATATGGGTTTGAACAGTGTGGGTCCACTTATCTGAGGATTTTGTACGGTACAGTGCTATAGATGTATTTTCTCTTCCTTAGGGTTTTCTTAAGAACATTTTCTTTTCTCTTATCTCACTTTATAAGATTATAGTATATAATATACATAATGCAAAATAGGTGTTCATCAACTGCTATTGGTAAGGCTTCCAGTCAATAGGAAGCTAGTAGGAGTTAAGTTTTGAGAGGAGTCAAAAGTTATATGCTATTTTTGACTATGCGGGTGGGGGTCAGTGCCTCTTATCCCCACATTGTGCAAGGGTCAACTGTCATTGAAATACTGTATGTAGACCATGGGGCATCGTACCTGGCACCTCCGTGCTCCATAAACTGTAGCTGATGAAGAGGAGAGCTGGTGGCACGAATGGGGCAGGTCTGCAGACCCAGGGGAAGTCCTGCTGCTTGGAGGACAGCCCCTCAAGGATTTATTGAGTATTTGTTGTTTTCGGGGCACAGAGAGAAATACCGAGATGAATGGAGTGTCTTCTAAGACTTAAGGAATTTTGCAGTCTAGTGAGATACACATCCCCAGCCCCTGCAGTTACAACCCAGGATGGGGTCCTTGTCTGATGGTGGTGCCCCAGCACACTGGGCATGGGCTCTGTGAGGGTGGAGGCTGCATCGGGGAATGTTTAGCGGTGATGGTGAAGTGGGCATGAAAGGATGAGTGTGAGCTGGGTAGTAAGAAAGGGCTAAAGTTACTGTGAGGGTCAACCCAGCCCCTCCGGTAACCCTGGGTGCTCCTGAAGGGGTGAATGCTTCATGAGGTCCCTTCAGTCCTTGTCTCCAGTATCAATGAGGAGCGAGGGGCTCTCGGCCTGGGATCTGGGCTGTGACCTGGTGTATTCAACCCCATGGACAGGGTTATTCTCATAATCCTCTTGAGGCTCACAGGTCCAGTCAGTTTCAATACCTTTCTCATTTGACCTTGAAGGAGGGTGATCAGAACTGCTTTATCACCCCGTCTGTCTTCATCCCAAATTAAAGGCCTGGGGCAGCGACCTCTGGGGAGTCCCAGCCGAGCCCCACTGTGCGGGGCGCTACTCCATCGATCTCCACTAAATACTAATGCCACCCAAGCTGGGTTAGGTCTTTCTGGTTTCTGGCTTTATGGCAATTTCATTAACATATCATTTAAAGGATGGGAAAGTATATGCATATGCTGAGCAGCAAAAGGGAGACTCTTAGTTTAGGATCCATTTAGATCTGGGGCAGGTTAGGATCATTTCCCTGGACATCAGTACTGCAACACTTTTCAATATAAGGAATAGAATTTCAAGTTAAATCCCTTCCTTTGCCAAGTATTAATGAGAAGACTGTGGGACATATTCTGATAAGATTGTAGACCATGAAAGAGTTTGTGAAATGTCAGCCTAATGTTTTCTTGAGCAGAATAACTCACTGGGAATCATGAATGAAACTTCTGCTTTAGAACACGAGCTTGGAGTAATCTGAGATGCAGCTACATAGAATTGTTCCAAGTGAATTTCCATACGTAAAGCTTATTTTTCCCATTTATCTCCATTAGAAAGTTGAAGATACATACTTTTGAGGGAAATGGAGCACTCTGATTGGATATTGCTTTAGTTCATGTGCTTAGACCACATGGTAATAATTGGAGTAGGTTAAGTACCAAAACAAACCATCCCAAGCTTCCGGTGGCTCAACATCGGGTTTATTCCTTGCTTGCCAGACAGTCCAGTGTGGGGTAGGAGTGGGCTCTCTCCATGCAGTCATCAAGTAGCCCATCTCCTTTCTGCTGGCTCTACCTCGCCCAAGGCCCAAACTGTTCAGGGGCAGATAGGGAAAGAGGGAGGACCACGCGTGGGAGGTTTCTATGGGCCCAGGATGTAGCACACATTTCTTCATTCTCCTAGGCCATTTGGCCAGAACTCGGTCCCATGGCTGCACCCATTGCAAGGAAGTGTGGGGGGGAGGTCTGGAAAATGTTGTCATGTGCCAAGGAGAGAACACAGACATGGAGCTCTAGCAGGCTCTGACACAGCCCAGAAAGCACTCGGAAGTGTAGCAAAGCTTGGAAAAGATTTTGCATTCAAGAGAGAAACAATTTTTAACATAATAATCGTGGTATTCTGCATGTTAACATGAATATTATGCTGTGCACAAAATCAGCCCCAGTTTAAAATATGGAAGACAGACCAGTCAGACAGTACCGGAAACTCTGACACTATTAGGGCCTCTTAGGGAGGAAGGCAAAGTTGTTTTGCTTTTGTTTTTTGGGTTTTTTTTTCCAACATTATAACCTTCTTTTCAGGCCTCCTATGTTCCTATAGAAGCTGCCAGTTTTATTGCAGTTTGGCCAGTTGTGTCTTCTTGAACATCTCCTCCTGGCATCGGGGTCTTGGGCTGAGAAATTGTGAGGTCCGGCAGTACCCAGAGATGGCCCAGCGCGGTCTGCAGAAGACGAGCTGGTTCTGTCCAGCCTGGCGCTGTGGTCACTTTCTGTTCACCTCTCTTTTCTACAGCCTGGGGTGCGTCTGCATTTTGTGGAGCTGGGCTCCGGACCTGCTGTGTGTCTCTGCCATGGATTTCCCGAGAGCTGGTTCTCTTGGCGGTACCAGGTAAAGGAAACCAGGGGGAGGTCTGCCCCAGTCAAGTTGAAGGGAGAGGGAGGTCTAAATGTTGTGTCCCAGTGTAGAATGCCGTTAAGAAGCTGAAACCTTGGGTCTCCTGGGTGGCTCAGTCCGTTAAGTGTCTGCCTTCAGCTCAGGTCATGATCCCGGGGTCCTGGGATCGAGACCCGCATTGGGCTCCTTGCTCAGCAGGGAAGCCTACTTCTCCCTCTCCCTCTGCCCTTCGCCCCGCTCATGCTCACTCTCTCTCATGCCCTTTCTCTCTCTCTCTCTCTCTCTCTCTCAAATAAATAAATAAATAAATAAATAAATAAATAAATCTATCTATCTATCTATCTATCTATCTATCTATCTATCTATCTTAAAAAGAAGCTGAAACCTTATAGTGGAGCATTGTCTCCAACGATGACCATGATACCTCCGCAGTGTTGGAGCCAGAGATGGGTGCAGGCCTCAGGGCTGTGCTAGCCCACATAGCATCTTTGCAGATTAGAAGAAGACGGATTCTTCAGGACACTTTATGCCACCTGCTGGGAGGTCTTTGTAATGAATATAGAAATCTGCAAAGTCTTTGCTAGGAAAAGTGCTGTCTTAGATGTAGTATTAGATGCAGTACACAGACCCTACCACTCTCCGTGGCAGCCCTATCCAGATGGGCTCATTCCAGCCTCATGGCAAGGATCCCAGATAGTGCCACATGGCACTTTGAGTTGAACCATTTATAAGAACGTGGATAGAAGGAAGCAAAGCGAAGAAGGAGTATCTGCAAAAGACTGTTGAGACCACACTTGAGTGTTCCCGAACTGTTTGTTTTCCAGATCCCTGCTCTGGCTCAGGCAGGTTTCCGGGTACTAGCTCTGGACATGAAAGGCTATGGAGAGTCATCTGCTCCTCCTGGTAGGTTAGCTGTCTCACAGCTGTCAATGCCTTCTGACTGCCTGAGCTCTCCTAACTGCACTGTCTCCCCCTGGTCCCAGGTCAGAGCAGACAGCCCTTGAGGGGGGTCTGACTTTGCCCTTCCCCTCTCCTGCAGTGACCCTTGTCTATACACTTTGGGCTCAGATGTCTCTGCTCCCCATACTCTGAATGAATACAAGAAACCCAGTGGCCTGAGGAAGTCTCGTGCTGGATGTAGGGTATAGGAAGTACCATCCAGCTACAGAACTTTTTCTATCTTGCAGAACTCTGTACCATTAAGCACTAATTCCCCGTTCTCCCTTCCCTAGCCTCTGGCAACTACCCTTCTGCTCTCTATCTATGAATTTGACTACTCCAGGCATCTCTAAGTGGATCATACAATATTTATCCTTCAGTGACTGGCTGATTTCACTTAGCATAACGTCTTCAAGATTCCTTCGTGTTGTAGCATATATCACAGTTTCTTCCTTTTTAAAGCTGAATAATATTTCATTGTATGTATAGACCACGGTTTGTTTATCCATCCATCCATTGATGGACATTTGGGTTTCCTCCACCTTCTGGTTAATGTGAATAATGCTCTGTGAATGTGGGTGTGCAAATATCTGCTTGAGTTCCTCCTTTCAATTCTTTGGGGTGTATACCCAGAAGTGGAGTTGCTGGATCGTATGGTAATTGGTAGGCCAGATTCTTAAGCCAGTGTCTGTGGATCCCATTTGGCATCTATCCAAGGATGGGCATTGGGGGCCTATGAACCCAAGTCCATGCGTGGATTTATGAGTGCCTTCCTGGGGCGAGGGAGTCTACTGTTTTTATGGGTTTCAGAGGGGTTCTCAAGTCCCACACTGTTCAGCTCCCCAGGTAGAGATAGGAACGTGATGCAGTCAGACATGTAGCAGAATCCCTGTCCCTCCTAGTGTCAGCCATGCCGCTGACAGCAGTGGCTCAGTGAGCCAAACCAGCTGCTCACCACCCTTCTCTGAGCTGCTTCCCCATGTTGACATCAAGCCTGTCGAGTTTGAAGCCAGCTGACATGAACTATCACTCAGGTGACCACCAACGAGGCCGTTCAGCCTGTCATGACTAGGGAGTGCCGCCATGATTGTTCCCTAAATGTCATGGTACCGACTCAGCGGCTGCTTACTACCTCTTGCATGGTCTACCTTTTAGACAAAAAGAAAACTTCTAGTCCAGACATCTCGGAAAGACATTGAAGGGTTTTTTTTTTCCAATTTAATTATTAAAATGTCTATTTTCATTCATCTAGACTATGATCCTCCCTGAATTCCCTAGGGATAACTTAGTAATTAATTTATCATTCATACTAGAACACCATTGAAAGTAAAAGAAACACTGTTAGTAATAACACACATAAACAGAACTGTTCTGGACGAACTGGGACTTATGGTTATACATACTCTGATTATAACTACTTTTTAAGAAAACAGTAATTTACGGGGTGCCTGGGTGCCTCAGTCGGTTGAGCGACTGACTCTTGGTTTCGGCTAAGGTCATGATCTCATGGTTGTGAAATCAAGCCCCGTGTCAGGTTCCATGCTCAGCGCAGAGTCTGCTTGAGATTCTCATTCTCCCTCTCCCTCTACGCCTCCACCCACTCCGTGCTCGAGTTCTCTCTCTCTCTCCCCCTTGCTAAAATAAATAAATAAAATCTTCAAAAAAAGAGAAAACAATAATTTACATGTTAACTATTGCTGAAGATTATATATAACATGAGTTCTAAAGCCAAGCATGATGATTTGGAATCATACATACACATTGCAAATCATTTGTGTATAAATTTCATACATTTGGCAATAGATTTTAAGTAACAAATTGTTTTCCCTTAAAACTGTGAAGCTGTTGTCCCACTATTTTCTAGCTTTCTTTGTTGCTATTAAAAAATCCCATGCCTTTCAGATCCACGAGGCTTTCTATGTGCCTGTTGTTTTTTTTTTCTCTTACCCTTAATAACCTTTAGGATCTTTATCTTCTTGTGTTATAAAATTTTATGATATTGTGCCACGATGTGGGTCTCTTTTCATCCACTTTTCTGGGTACATTTATCTTTTAGTTCTTGGAAGTTTCTTGAATTATTTCTTTGATAATTTTTTTCTTCTGTTTTCTCTTTTCTTTTTTGCCCCCTGGAATTGCTGTTTTTGTTAAAATTTTCATACTACCCAAAGTGATCTTTGGTATGATTCAGTGCAATCCCTATCAAAATCCCAATGATGTTTTTTTTTACAGAAACAGAAAAAACAATTCTATAATTAATATGGACCCACAAAAGACCCCAGGTAGTCAAATCAATCTTTAGAAAGAGCAAAGCTGGAAGGACTCACACTTCCTGATTTCAAAATATATTACAAAGCCACAGTAATCAAAACAATGTGGTATTGGTATAAAGGCAGACATATAGCCAATAGAACAGAATAGAGAGCCCAGAAATAAATCCACACATGTATGGTCAGCTGATCTTTGACATAGGTGCCTAGGACATACACTAGGGAAAGGACAGTCTCTTCAATAAATGATGCTAGGGAAATTGGATATCCACATGCAAAAGGATAAAAGTGGACCCTTACCTTGCACCATACCCAAAAATCAACTCAAAATGGATTAAAGACTTACATATAAGACCTGAAACTAAAACTTTTAGAAGAAAACATACTGATTTTGGCGATGATTTCATGGACATGATACCAAAAGCATAGGCAACAAAAACAAAAATAAACAAGTAGACTACATCAATCTAAAGATTTAATAAGATATCTATTTTTGGGCAAAGGGGCCCTTTTAGTTTGTTGGTAATTTTCGGTCATGTGAATTAACTGTATTTCTTTTTAATTGCAGAAATAAAAGAATATTCCATGGAAGTGTTATGCCAGGTAAGAAAGATCTTTGGGTAACATTTGTAACATTTTTTCCATCCTGGTGTTTTTACTGATACAAGACAGAAGTATGGGTATTCATTTAAAATCCTAGGAAAGCATTTCACAGCATTTGGGTATAAAAATCTTACTGAAAGTTAAGATGGTATTTTAAAAATGATAGCCAACATTTACTGTCTATCAGTTACTGTTCTAAGCCATTTGATAGAAGAGGAAACTGAGTCATGAGGAGGTAAAGTAATTGCTGGAGGTCAGCAGCGGGTAGAGCCAAGTCTGAACCCTGAAATAGCTCCCACGTCCCTCCTCGTGGCCACTCCACCATCTCGCCTTTCTGTCCTGAGAATTAAAAAAAAAATCACCTTATTTTGGTAGAGATGTTGTTGGCCAGACCGAAGGAGTCAGTGTGTGGCTTGGCGGATGTAATGGTGCTCCTATTCTAAGTGAAGCATGAGCACCATCGGGGAGGGGCCCTCATCTCAGACCTTGCCAAGGCTGAGGTGAGGAGACTGGGTACCAAGCCTCCATCAGCCCTAGGGCAGAAACCAAGGCTGGAGGGGGGGCCGAGGGAAAGAAACAGCGTCCTGGTTGGCCATAAAACAGGCGACGCTAGGGACGGCTGGGTGGCTCCGTTGGGCATCTGCCCTCGGCTCCGGTCATGATCCGAGGGTCCTGGAATCGAGCCCCGTGTCGGACTCCCTGCTCAGTGCAGAGCCTGCTTCTCCCTCTCCCACTCGCCCTGCTTGTGCTCTCTCTCTCTGTCAAATAAATAAGTTTTGAAAAAATCTAAAAAAAAAAACTGGCGATGCTGCTAATTATGCTAAATTTACAAAAAGGCTCCATGTAGGAGTCACAGCTCTGCTCGGACTGCCCTCCAGCCAGGCTCGCACGCAGGCTTTGGCGACTCATGAGAGGAGCCTTGATAAAACCAGACTTTCCAGTTAGGGTTGTCCTTCCTTCCTCGGTGTCCAAGTCTTTACTTCTTCCACTCTGCCACTTCTGATCTTGCTCATGTCCCCCCCGCCCCCGCCAAAATCCTACCAAGATCTCACTAGCGACCCTGTGGGGGGCCTCTCCCCATCCCCCTAATGTCCCTTCACTGGACCCCTGCTTGTTTCTGTCGAAATCGGTTCTCAAGACAGATAAATCGGGTCACTTGACCTAACTGCCCTTGTGAAGAAGGTCCTTTTACTAAGACAAGCAAGATAAAATGTGATGCTCCAGTCCTCCAACTCCACCCTTTAAAGTCATTAGTACGTCTGCTACTAGGTCTTCACCTAAAAGAATTTTAAAAAGTACGTCCACCAAAAACTGGGACATGAATGTTCACAGCAGCATTATTCACAAAAGCCAAAAAGTGGAAACTATCCCAGTGTTCATCAAGTGATAAATGGATTAAAAATGTGCGGCATATCCATACAATGGACTATTATTCACCATAAGCAGGCATGGAATCATGGTGCATGCTTCAACATGAATGAACCTTGCAAACCTTATGCTAAAATAAGCCAGTCCCAAAGGGCCACACATTGTATAATTGCATTGATACGAAGTTTCCAGAAGAGGTCAATCCATAGAGACAGAAATGAAATTAGTGGTTGCCAAGGGCTGGGGGTAATGGGGAACAGGAGACACTGTTAATGGGTATAGGGTTTCTTTTTGGCGTGATGAAATGTTCTCTAACCATGTAACAGTGATGACCTCACAGTCTGACCACACTAAAAATCCTCTGAATTATACATTTTTCAAGGGTGAGTTTTATGGTATGTGAATCATATCTCAGTAGAGCTGTCATTTGAAAAATTAGCACAATACTTTTAGTGTAAAATTTTATTTAAAATACCCTGCATAATCTTAAAAAAAAATAACCTGTGTAATCTTGAAATAGAGGATTATAGGAAACTGAATGAAGATCCATAATACTGCTTACCCTCAGTGCCCACAAAAACCCTTTTCTCAACTACATCCCCCCAAATATATTGAAACCTCTTTTTTCTCAACCACAGTTCCTTAACGTTGTGTGCCAGTTCATCATACAACTGTTATTTGTTTTAGAGTAGGTACCTTTAAGGAACCATGAACCTGTTCTCTGTATGTCTATAGTGAACCTGTTCTCTGTATGTCTATAGTCTTAGGATTCCAAATTAGGGGTGTTGGAATGCAACGTAGCAATAATGGTATCTTCTCAAGTTCATTAGCGTAGGGAGGCTTATTTACACCCAGTTGTCTCCGTCATTGTGTGTGACCTTGGTAAGTCATTTAACCTTTTCAGGTCATGCCATCAAGTATCAGATGCAGCAGGTGGATGGATGGACTTAGTGTTCTCCTAGACCCCTCCAGCCCTGAGTGTGAAAATTCAAGCAAGTAAATTGTAAAGATCTAAATGGTTTTATCAATCAGTTCATAAATCGGGCAACATCCCATCTAGCGATAGAGGGGAGCTCCAAAGGGCTGCAGAAAAGGGAAGGGTTTTAAAGGTAGAGAGGGAGTAGAAAGAAGGGAATGATCAGCAGAGAATCCATTGTTTTAGGCAAAGTCGCCCTTCTGAGGGGAATGGAGGGGCCCCCTCAGTGATTTTTCTCGTGCTGACCAGGAAATTCCCACGTTGACTGCTTAGAGGTTACGTTTGTGGGGGGCTGAAAACTGCACTCAGGTTGGGTACTGAGTGTTGGTTTACTGATTGGGGCCTTCACCTGAGTGATGTCATTTTGGGCCGGCGGCTTTCTTTTTTAACAGTAGGATGTGGAAATCACACTGAGCTAATCTTCAGTCTCTGTGGTTAATTGCAAAGTGAAAAGCAACTCTCTGGTGTCTCTTCTAAGGAAGGGACACTAATCCTATCTGATCGCGACCCCACCCTCATGACCTCATTGAACCTTAATGACTTCTGCAAAGACCCTGTCTTCAAATGCAGTCACACTGGGGATTAGGGCTTTGACCTGTGAATTTTGAGGGACAAAGACATTCAGTCCAGAACAAGACTTCCTGACACCATCCAGTGATTGTCACCCTATCTTTGGGTGGAAAGGTCTTCCTGACACCATCTGGTAATTTTCTCCCTATCTTTGGGGGGAAGGGTGAAAATAAAAACTGCTAAAATAATAAACTAGGTAATTACATCAATACTGTGTATCTACATCTTGGAAAAATAATAGATGGTGTGTATTTTAACCAGTGGAACTTGTCATCTGCTCTTGCCTTCTCATGTTCTACTGGGGAGCAGTGGGGAGCCGGGGTAGCAAAAGGAATCAGAACACCTTTACAATTCTTTCTCTGTGAAGCTGGCACTGGCTATAGGCAGAACTCTGTGTCCCCCCCTGGCACCCCCAGAAAAGGGTGCCCATATTTGGTGGGTTTCCCCAGCAGAACTGAGACCAGAGGGGAGAACATCCGAACACTTTTTAATGCTCTTAGGGCAGTGAATACAAGGGCTATGGGAAGCCCTGTGTCTTCTCCCTGCCTCCTACTGTCCTGAAATTTCCATCTCCTTGCTTAACGTAGAACAAGAAATAGGCCCAGCCTAGAGAAGGAGAAGAAAATCGCCTTTCATTTTGGAAACACAAGAGTAGATGTTGGAAATACAATCACGTATATTTTTTAAGTCTTCGGCGTCTCATGGTGCAATCTCGGCAGCCCCCAGTGAAGGCATTGGTCTGGGCAATCGAAAGCAAATTAGGATTACTTCTCAATTGGTAGCCCGAGGGGAGGAGTCAAGGGACTGGAAACGATTTAAAATAACACTGTTGGTCTACATGGTGAAAGAGAATGGCTTTGAATGTTCCGATGTTGAATTTCCGAAATCAGACAGACCTGGAATCAGTCCCAGTTCTGCCACTACTAGCTACCTGGCCGTGGCCACATCATTTGACCCGTGTGAGCCTCAGTTTACTCATCTGTAGAGTGGAGCTACCCCTTCCTCCCCGCAGGCCCGCGTGAGGGAAAAGGAAGTGATGAGTGTGAGGGGCATCGCACTACACCTAGGGCCAAGCTAGGGCTCCACAGATGAGCAGCTCCATAGACTTCTTTATTACAGCACGCAGAAGCTTCTCGCACGGGCTCAGGTGAATAGGGGAAGTGTTGACAAATGAGACGCGATCGTTCAGGAGGCGTGAGGCTGGGAAACAGGAAGCCAATGTGGCTTTCTGGAGGGCCTGAATGGCCTGTCACGTCTCTGGTTCATTTTCTCCACACCTCTGCTCTGCCCTCCCCGCCACCCCGTTCCCAGCAGGACTCCCCTACTTGCTCATTTTGTACCTCGCCCAGTATGATAGCCCCAGCCCCGATTCTGGAGGACCCTCATCTCCAACACCTCCACACATTTTAGACACCTTTTCTAGACCCCATGCTTGCTGACGAGTGTGGCCAGGCATCCGTGTCTGTGCTGCAGATCAAGGGGCAGGTGCTTGCTGTCCTGGGGCAAGAAAGCAGCCAGACCTCTCCACAGCAGTTTTCTTCCCCTCTTTGTCCCAGGAAGAAGCCACGATTTCTGTCTTACAATGGATCTGGCCCAGTTAGGGATGTGCAGTGACAGACCCTGGAAAATTTCCTGTGTGTGCCTGGGGTCTACCTGGTTCCTGAGAGGATGCTGGAAAGGGAAGGGAGAGAGCTCACGAGCTCGGGAAATGACTGAACATTGTATTAGTGTGCTCGGGCCAGCATAACAGAGGACCACAGACTGGGGGGCTTCAACAACAGACATTTCTTCTCTCACAGTTCTAGAGGCGGAAGTCCGAGATCAAGGTGACAGCAGTTTCATCTGAGGCTTGTAGATGGCCATTTCTCCCTGTTCCCTGTGTCTTCACATGGGTTTCCCTCTTTGTGGGTCTGTGTCCAAACTTTTGTTCTCATAAGGACTCTAGTCAGCTTGGATCCTGGCCCACTCTAATGACCTCATTTTAACTTGATCACCTTTAAGGACCCTACCTCCAAATACAGCCAGATTCCAAGGTCCTGGAGGGGAGAGGTTAGGGCTTGAGCATGTGAATACAGTGCAGCCCCTAACAAAGCAGACACAGGAATTCTCAACTGGAAGCAGCTGAGGTGGGTGCGTACAATTTCTGATTTTTGGTGTGTTTTCTTTCTTAGGAGATGGCAACCTTCCTGGATAAGTTGGTAAGTAATTATTTTGAACTGATCCCTGGAGACTTCCGTTTGGGTGGGCAGTTAAAGATGCAGCCTTTGAAGGTTTCCACTGTTAGAGCCCCCGAGGAGAGTGGCGAGGGCAGGAACAGCCCACTTTGGGGCCGTGGGAGGCAGGGTCAGTGGTCAGGAGGAATTACAAGCACAGAGGTGGCAAAGTGTGTGGAGAACAGTGTAGAGCCAAGTTTGTTTTGGTTTTGTTTGTTTGTTTGTTTGTTTCACGGAAAGCATTTTCCAGGGAACAGGATCCCTCTGTTGGCTTTAAGTCAGGGTAAAGAGCTTTGCTTACATCAGGAAGTTTGGAAACTATCCTATAGGCTAATATTTTACAACTTTTTAAGATTGACATCCCTTTAGAAATACCTCGAATCAAGTGCCTTCAGGTAACCTTGTTTGGAATGGCAATGCCAAACAAATAGCAGATCAGCGATGGTGATCAGAGACTATACTTTTGCTTTTTACTTACAGAAGATTGAGATTGCAATTAGGTAATACACTTCTCCCACCCTGAGTTAGGTCACACAGCCTGGACTGAGGGGGAGAAGGGTTAAGCCAGGACAGTGACAGTGGAGGGACAGCTGAGAGAGAATCTGAAAACAGCGATTTAGTGCCTGTTCGTTGGATATGAGAGTCGGGAGGAGAATTTGGGATGACTGAGGGCTTCCAGTTCAGCAGCAAGGCCTGGGGGCAGACCCTGTAGGAAATGAGGCAAAGATGTCACGGTCCCTGCCCTCTCGAAATTCTCAGTCCCACAGAATTCGCTTTGGACCTTTTGAGAATGATAGGGACATCTAAGAGGACATGGCCCAATGTGGCCACCCCAGTTCTGACTCTAGAGTGACCTCCTATCTAGAAAATTTCTAGCTGGCTGAGACAGTCTCTGACTCTGTTGAAAGAGAGCCCCTGTGGGGTTGCTGGCGGGCTAGGTGTCCCTCCCTGGCCCCGTCATTCCTGGGTTGCAGGGGAAGGAAGCTGGGCCCATTGCAGGTGAGGTGGTCATCTTCCACCTGGAGGTGGTGGCTGAAACCATAGGAGCAGAGGAGTTCCCCAGACAGGACTGAGGACTGAGCCGTGAAGCACTTCTGTGTGACAAAAGAGGAAGGAGTAGACTCCATGACGTGAGAAAACAGTCTAGAAAGCATAGTGTCACAGAAGCCCAGGGAAGAACATTTCAAAGGAAATGTCTGATGCCGCAGAAGAGTCAGAAGAGTGAGAGCCAAGAGGAAAAAAAAGACTATTAGAAGTGATTAAATAGCCTTTAAGAGGGAAGTTTCAGTGGACTCAGTGGTCACAGGGAAGAAGTCAGCATGCAGGGACTTAGAAGGTTGCCAGGGAGGCCACTGGGGTAGATCATTGTGAGAAGCTGGACACAGTGAAGACAGAAGCGTGGCAGGGAGCTGAGTCAGGGAGCCACTTTTCACGGTAGTGGCGAAGAATGTGGCCAGCAGGGGGTGGGGGGGGAGAGTCCTATTTTAAGTTGGGGAGGCCTGGGTCTGGATGACCATCTATGTGGCCTTGGGCAGGTCGCCTAACCACTGTGAGGCTGTCTCCCTATTGTGCATGAGAAGGTTATGGAGGAGTTCCAGACAAGAGGTGTAGGCACTTAGCACAGTGCCTTTGACATAGTAGGTCCTCCACAAAAGGGAGCTGCTGTCATTCACTGTCGGTAGCAGCAGAAGGAAGGAAGCTGCCGGTAGAGAGGGAGGGATTAAAGATGACTTTGAGGTTTCAGTGGTTAGTTAAGGGAGGAAAGATCCCAAAAGAGTGGGGCGTAGAATCATAATCACTCAATGAAAGATGAACATGGAGCACAGGGAGGTGAGTCATACTAACTTTAAGACAAAAAGTAAAAAAGAGGTGAAACAAATTTCGATTTGAGGGGAAGTAGAGAGGGAGAGGGAATTTGGAGCCTGTGGCCTTAGGCTTCTGAGAAAATATAAAAGATCAGTCAGCTGTGGAGGTTCTGTGGGGCCGTTATGTGTGGGAAGGGAGGCTTGAAGAGGGTGGACGTTGGAGTAGACACTGTGGGGTCAGTGGAGGGGGAGTCCCTGCCAGCACTGAGGGTTTTTTGGGCCTGCATGGAGCACAAGGCCTCAGGGCTCTCAGCACCCAACCCGGCAGCCCACTCACATTCCGCTCCCATCTTTGTCCTCTAGGGCATCCCTCAAGCCGTGTTCATCGGCCACGACTGGGGAGGCATGCTGGTGTGGAACATGGCTCTCTTCTACCCAGAGAGAGTGAGGTAATTAGGCCTCAGGCACCTAGAATTTGGATTTGAATTCCCGTTAGAATCCTTCCTCAGGTCTTGAACTCCAGTATACTTTGTGAAAACAGATAGGTTGTCTGGGAAGGCACCAAACATCTAGCTTCCTAGTGCCCATTGACCCATTAATAAGGAGGACTTAATGAGCTCATGTCTTAGGAAGCAAGGCCTGTCCCAGGACAGCTAACTCAGGGCCTGGGTAGCCCAGTGGGAATGCAGGAGAATGGTGGTAGACTTCGGGGGGAGTGGGTGAGGCATCGAGGGTGGCAGGGTCATAGAACAGAGTGTCAGAAGAAACTTCAGTCCTGGACTGGGAGTTAGGAAACATGGCTTTCAATTTTGCCCTGTGAACTGGCTGTGTGACAAATCACTTCACCTGTTAGGCCTTGGTTTCCTCAACCACAGAGCAGTAATGGTAACTCCTTTTGACTGTACAACCTGCAAAATGCTGTGCGGGTGTCAGGTTAGAATGGCACTTGGTGACAACCATCACATCATTCATAATCATTCTTAGAATGGCATCAGGGCTCTGGCAGCAGCTTTCGGAGGACAGGTTTTGAACCCAGAGAGGCAGGTGGTCTTTGTGGCCACGCCCCCGTTGAGCTGGCAACTGTAGTGAAAGCCTGCGTGGCCTCCCATTTCAGCCTGGGATCTTAGCAAATTAAATAAACACCATCTTTCACAGCCACCTGTATCTCCCTAACTAATCTGGTCACTTTTTCTTTGGTGGCATTTATAAGAACGGAAACACTGGAGAACTTTGTGCGGCCCAACATCAGCTCAAATGGCAGGATGATATCAGAGACCAAAAAGACTCAAACACTTCCTGAAATATCTTTTAAAGATTTTATTTATTTATTTATTTGACAGAGAGAGAGACAGCGAGAGAGGGAACATAAGCAGAAGGAGCGGGAGAGGGAGAAGCAGGCTTCCCGTGGAGCAGGGAGCCCGATGCGGGGCTCGATCCCAGGACCCTGGGATCCCGACCTGAGCCCAAGGCAGACACTTAACGACTGAGCCACCCAGGCGCCCCACTGCCTGAAATATTGTAAAAGTTGTTGCACTCTTGTGTATCTGATCTCTTTAGCTTCTCTCTCTGTCCTCTCATTCAGAGTTGAAATAAGAGCTCAGCTCTTAGGAATCGGGTCACTAGAAAGTTACTGTACAGACTGTAGTAGACGCTTCTTAAAGGGGACAGAAGGAAATAGAGCAACAGGCTTATGATCTCTACCTTGAAGGAAGTGAAACGCCTTCTTGTTGTTTTATTAAACTTAGTCTCTCTCTCTCCCGTGAGAATTTGAGAATATTTAACATGAGCCCAGTGAAGTTGTAGCCAGAATAACATTAGGTCTGAGACAGGCAAGCATGCTGTGCATTCCCATCCCTCCTCTCATTGTTCTGCTTCCATCCCATCTGACGTTGGTTCGGTAGTAGTTGCTCTTTCTGTGCTCATCAAAACGGGCCCTATTACTCGCTTCCTGCGGGGCAGGAGGAAGCCAAGACCCCCTTCCAAGGGCTGTCCGTGGTGGGACACAGCATATCTGGGCCTGGGCAAAGCTGATTTTAAGAATATTGTTGACATTGATCTTCACCTTTCTGGATAGAAAATGAAGGAAAGGGTGGTGGGGGAAGCCCACCTTTAAAGTGAAATACCTCTTTAAATCCTTGGTTTTGGCATTCTATTGAGATAAACTGCAGGGACCCATTTAACGTAAGGGTCTACTCACGTGTTTGACCAAGAATACCTTTTTATATCCTTTCTTTGATAATCATCTAGAGATTCTGTACCCAAAAGGAGGCTGTGGTTTAGCGTTTTCCAATCTTAATGTGGTTGGCAGCAGCATTGATATGCTAACATCTCATGTGGTGATGATAATTTTCTTATATATGGAATAAACTGTGTGTCAAGGCGATTGAAAAGAAAACTTTAGTCGGCTCAGAATATTTAGAAAAAGCTAGAATTTCTTGACTTGTGATTTAAGTAATGCTTAAAATAGGTTCACTCTGGTAACATTAGAAACCTTTCGACTTCGGTATAACTTATTTTATAGCCTAAGCTGCAGTGTCTCATGGTGGCCACTGGACATTTGAAATGTGGCCGGTTCAAACTGAGATGACTGTAAGTGGGAAATACCTTCCAGATTTCAAAGACTTAATACCAAAAAAAAAGTAAAATATCTTATTAATAATTTTTTAATTTATTACTTGTTGAAATTATTAATATTTTAGATATATCGTGTTGGATATTAAATTATTTACATCAACATTGGATTGTAAGTTAATATTAATTAACATATAATTGATATTAAGTACTATTTTAGATTAATCTCACGTGTTTCTTTTTACTTGTTTTAATTGGCTGATAGAAAACTTGAAATGGTATGTGTGGCTCTCATTATGCTTGGTTGGCACTAATTAAACCTCAGCTCTGCTTTCCCTGATAATTTCATTTGTCCTAGTTACCCCCTTCCTCCTAGTTTAACTCTCCCCCAGATATGGTCTTCTCCATCTTTCTCTTTGGGGAAGGAGTTTCCCTAGGATCAGAGTGGGCACGGGATCCCTTACTGATGAACCAAGCTCACCGTGGTCCTGCTGCCTTCTGTCAGCCCTGCCTTCGTGTGGTTGCTCAGATCTACCCCTCTCTGTTTTTCCTCTCGCTGCCGTCCTGCTGCTCTTGGGTGACTAATGCAGTGGTGTGCTGGCCCTCTCCCTGCTCTTGGGTGACTAATGCAGTGGTGTGCTGGCCCTCTCCCTGCTTCTGGTGTCCTTCTCTGCCCCCAGGTCATGTATCGCTGCTTGATACATCACTTCCTGACTGCAACTTCAGTCTGTTCCTCCCTTCTTCTCAGAAGCCCTCATGGTTTCCTTGGTTGTCTGCCTCATCGGATCTACTCGGGGCCCTTCATGTCCAGGCTCCCACTTGCCTCGCTGGCTTTATTTCACAAGAGGCCCCATTAAACACTTGGCCTCTGGCCACATAGATTCTTTGTGACATCAAATTCAGCCACAAGCTCTGCCCCCTTCTAGAATTTGCTCATACGACCCCGTGATGTTGCCCTTACATAGCGTCTCTCCTTCCCTACACTCTTCCACTCCTAAAAGCCAAGTTCACATGCTCTCTTTTCCATGAGAACTTCCGTGATGCCCAAATCTAGAAACTCTTTGTCTCTTTGAACTCCCATGGTGCTTGTGCTATTCTTATGGCTCATATCACAGTCTGTCTTGTCATGGGTATATTTGTCTAGCCTTTTTAAATTATAATAAGCTCTTTGAGTATGATTTTATATCCTCTCTCCCCTAGAATATAGCATGGAATTAACTCAACACAGAGTTAAATGAGGGAGGGAGGGAGGGAGGGAAGGAAGGAAGGAAGGAGGGAAGGAAGGAAGGAAAAAAATGAATGCATTTTTAGAAACTATAATCTAATTAAGGTTGATATACTGTACATAATGTGTATGTGTGTGTCCGTATGTCTTTGTCTCTGGCAAGAAGGTAAGAAATACTGCAGTTTCGTGGGAAAAAAACCACTGGGCTGGGAGTCAAGAAATCAGAGTGCTGACCCCATTCTCACACACATGGCTAATGTGAGATCTTGTGCACATCCCTTTCCTGCTCTGAGGTTCCGTTTTGATGTGTAAGGTCCTTTCTGGTTCTTACAGACTATCTTCTTACAGGGTCTGTATCTTGGTGTCTTTTTTTCCACAGGGCAGTGGCCAGCTTGAATACTCCCTTCATACCGGCAAATCCCAATGTGTCCCCAATGGAGAGGATCAAAGCCAATCCTGTTTTTGATTACCAGCTCTACTTCCAAGAACCAGTAAGTTTGGGGCCCTGAGAGCCATGATCCCAACAAGGTTTTTGTTCTTCTTTCTCCTTTGTCTCCCCTCCTCCCCATTGGCTTGATTTTCTCTCTGCCCTTTAATTTTCCATGGCATTAGTCAGAAATGATTTTATACATAGGCTCAGGTGAAACTGGCTCTGTAGCTCAGCTGGTCCTTCCCAGGTGACAACACGTTTCTGTGGGTGCGTATTTGGGGTGGCGAGGGGAAGGGAGTGGGAGTGACGGTGCAGTGGATTCTCCTGTTTCTCCGAAATTATGGGGTGGGGTGGGGCTGAGTGCTGGTTTGGAGCTGCCCTCTCTCAGTTCTGTGGCTGAGAGGCTGGTGAAGCCCACTTCTGGTTGGGGACCGCGCCTGGGCTCTTGCTAGGGACCTAGTCCCTCACTTGCTGAGGAATGTGGTTTGTGATTACAGGAGCACCAGAGCCTAAAAGCCCTACACCAGGCCCCAAGTGTGCTTTGAGATATGTAGGAGGTTTCTGGGTATCACCTCATACGCCTCAAAGCCAAAGGTGCCCTTCAAAGATGCCCCTTGGACCTTGGGTTGACACCCGTGATGGGGTGTCACTGCCACCTTCAGGGGGAGTCACTGAGAGCAGCACTGTGAGTCAGCATCATCTGGCCTCATCTGTAAGGGGCACCTGCCACTCGTCCATTCGTGGACTCTGGACCCCAGTGTCCGGCTACATCTGGGTAATTCCAGAGAAGATAAGAGATGTTGCCTTAGCACTCCCAAGAGAGAAGGATGGATTGAATTAATAACACAAGAACATCCCCCCACTTCTCTACCCAGACCTTGCCCTTGCTGCTCACAGGTGTGTCCCCCCGTGGCATTTCCTCTGTGCCTGTGTGTTTCTGTGTCCAAATTTCCTCTTCTTATAAGGACACCAGTCATAGTGGAGGAGGGTCTACTCTAAAGACCTTATTTTAATTACCTCTTTAAAGACCTCATCTCCGAATATCATTACATTCTGAGGTCCTAGGGGTTAGGACTTCCTAGGAGTTAGGAGGACACACAGTTCAGCCTGTAACAGGTGGGTAAGGAGGAAAGGAACAGTGCCCCGGGTGAGAGAAATGGGAGGATGGGGACAGTGAGGGGAAAGGGTAGGCGCGATGAGAAGTGGCCTCTTTGGAAGGTTTGGACAAGTGGGAGAGGAAGGAGGTGAGTGTCCCTGTGGCCTGGACACTAAGCCCTGCGCCTGTCGTTGATGTCAAAAGTAGTAGAGAAGAATCCTTGCAGGCTCATTGCCCGGTCAAAGATGGCCCCATGAAAATTCTTCCAGCTGGATTGGAAGTCAGAATCCCAATGTCAGGTGCGACGTACTGCCTGCCGCCCTTTTCCAGGTGTTCGCTTTGCCCCTGTGCATCTCACACTGGAGAAGGCTCTGGTGGTGGGGAGAGAAACAAAGTCTTGGTGGCAGGTGTCTTGGTGGCAGCTGCCTTGGCCTTTGGGAATTGGGGAGGGACTAGGGCCCCACCCAAAGCTGGGAAGCTGGTGTCTGGATTCCTCTCACCTCTTATCTGGCCCTTTCTCAATCTCTGGCTCTGCTTGGCCCCCACCCTCCAAGAGCCCAACCCCCTCCCGCCGCACGCTGTGCCCAGAGGACGCCCTTGCAGAGGACGCCCCCTCCGACCGCCACAGACCTTTCCATCACCGGTGCCCCGTGCTTCATAGTTATCTCTCACCCTCTTCCCTCCACCCTCACCAAGCCCCCATGCCCCAGGCATGGGCAACAGGCCCTCCACACTCAGGCCCCAGCTGCCAGGCTGCACCATATGGGGGACGCAGAGCGCGAGGGAGGCCATGCACTTTCATGCCCACTCCTTTCTTCCTTTTTCTTTCTCATCCCTTTGGATTCCCCATTCATAAGAACGGAGGTGCCCCCTGATGGGGGAGAGGGGTTGAGCATTACAAATACATTTAAATGTCAGAATGTTTTGACTGGTGTTTCTTAGGAAGAATTAATATCCATGAATTCATCTAGCAAATGCTTCTGCATCTTCTCTTGTGTGCCAGTGTCAGTTCTGAGTAACAACATGTACAGGTTGAAACAGTTCTTGGAGGGGGCGCCTGGGTGGCTCAGTCGTTAAGCGTCTGCCTTTGGCTCAGGTCAGGATCCCAGGGTCCTGGGATCGAGCCCCGCATCGGGCTCCCTGCTCGGCAGGGAGCCTGCTTCTCCCTCTCCCACTCCCCCTGCTTGTGTTCCCTCTCTCGCTGTGTCTCTCCCTGTCAAATACATAAATAAAATCTTAAAAAAAAAAAAAGTATTGAAACAGTTCTTGGAGAAGCAAGCAGGTGACACCTGCCTGGATAATAAGGCAGCCATGCAGGACCGGCCTGAAGACACAGCTTACTCTGGGAGCTCGTAAGAAAACACAGGTCACTCTTACCAGAGGAGAGACATTTGAACTGACCCTCGGAAGGTGAATAATAGGATCTGTGTGGGTGACTGGGAGAGGGAAGGGCATTCCAGCCTGAGGGGACAAATGGCTGAAAATGCATATGAAACTTGCTTCACGCAGACAAGTTATTTATCTCCCATAAATATCATGGGACATAAGAGAGTTCCAAACGAAATACTCAGGGATCCTGAAGGTGGGTTTCAGAAGGTCTGGAACACCTTGAAATTGCCTGCACAATGTACTGTATGCATGCATTTTCCCAGGGCAGGAGTTCCTTCCTCATTTCTATTACAACTGTGAGAATTCAGTACAAGCTAGGAGCAGTTGGAGCTGAGGGTCAGGACCTCAAAGAGCTTTAGTTAATGTGGGTTATGTCTACTGGTATTTACCATACTAGATATTAAATTTTTAAAATATTTATTATTTCACTTAAAAATAATAATGTGCCCATGTTAATGTAAATAACACATTTTTTTAGATAATATTTTCCTTAAAAAATTTAATGAGGGGGCACCTGGGTAGCTTAGTCAGTTAAGCGTCCAACTCTTGGTTTCAGCTCAAGTCATCATAATCTCAGGGTTGTGAGATCGAGTCCCGTGTCGGGCTCTGCGCTGAGTGTGGAGCCTGCTTGAGATTCTCTCTCTCCCTCTCCCCCAGGCATATTCTCTCTCTCCTTCTTTCTCTCTCAGTAGGTAAGTAAATAAATAAATAAAAAAGAAAAGAAAAGAAAAAGAAAGCCACGGGCCCAAAATGGCATCACTTAGGGGAAGGCCCCAAATCAGTAAACCAACAATCAGTCCCCAACCTGAGTGCAGTTTCAGCCCCACAAACATAACCTCTAAGCAGTCAGCATGGGAATTTCCTGGTCAGCACAAGGAAATCACTGAGAGGCCCCCTCCGTTCCCCTCAGAAGGGTGACCTTGCCTAAAACAATGGATTCTCTGCTGATCATTTCCTTATTTCCGCTCTCTCTACCCTTAAAAACCTTTCCTTTTCTGCAGCCCTTTTTGAGCGCCCTCTACTGGCCAGACGGGATGCTGTCTGATTCATAAAGCCAAATAGATCTTCAAAACATACTTGGTTGAATTTTTGTTGTTTAACAACACACATAACATAAAATTTACCATGTGAACCATTTTTAAGACTACAGTTCAGTGGCATTAAGTACATTCACTTTACCATACAGCCATCACCACCATCCGTCCCCAGAACTTTTTCATCATGCAGATCCAAAACTGTGCCCAGTAAACACGAACTCCCCATTGCCTCTTTCCTCCAGCCCCTGGCACCCAGCGTGCCACTTTCCGTCTCTGAATCCGACTACGCCAGGAACCTCATAGAAGTGGAGTCATACAGGATTTGTCTTTTTGGGTCTGGATTATTTCCCTTTATACAACATCCTCAGGGCTATTCCGTGTTGTAGCATGTGTCTGAATTTACATCCTTTTTAGGACTGAATGATATTCCATTGTACGTGTAGAACATATTTGGTCTATCTGGCCATCCTTCATGGACACTTGGGTTGTAGCTACTACTTTGTTTTCTTTTTAAAGATTATTTATCTATTTATTTGACAAAGGGAGAGAGAACACAAGCAGAGGGAGTGGCAGGGAGAGGGAGAAGCAGGCTCCTCACTGAGCTGAGAGGCTGATCGCAGGGCTTGATCCCAGCACCCTGGGATCAGGACCTGAGCCAAAGGCAGACGTTTAATGGACTGAGCCACCCAGGCGCCCTGTAGCTACTACTTTTTTTTTGAGCATGGTATGCCAAGTGGCTCTATTCACGAGCGCACTCTGGTGTTCTCCTGTCTTTCAGCTGAGCAGACAGGGGCTCTGGGGGGTTCACTCACTGGCCCAAGACCAGGTACTGACTGGGTTTGACCTAGCGTTGACTTCAAAGCCTACGTGCCTCCCTCCAAGCCCCTCTGGGAGGGAGCTTGGACTTTGTTGTGTGTGCTCATTCAAACAGGGTAGGCAGGAGCAAACCAAGATAAGCTCAAAGCCCCATGGACAAAAGTGACCTGGGGGGGGGGATATGCTTATTAACTGCCCCCCCAGCAAGGCAACGTTTTTTGGTTTCAAAGGTTATTATAGTCACTGTGGAAAAACCAGTGCCCCTATTGTTACGTTGTAGCTGCTGTGTTTTAAATCACAGGAAGAGTTTGGAGACCGGTTTTGTTCTCAAAAAAGAAGAAGAAGAAGAACAAAGCCTCTTGGTAGGGAAATGTTAAATATTCAAATGAGTGAAGGCTTGGTGGGGGGTGTGGGTCTGGGGCGAATTCAGCTGCTGAGGCTGGTCTGGATGGGCACAGAGCTGGGTCTCGAGGAGAAACCATGCACAGGGGTCCTGCCAGCATGTCTGCTCCTCACTCAGCAACAGGGAAGTCCCTTCCTACCTTGGGCCCGCAGTTTCCTCCACTGCAAGAGGGTGGTCTAGTTGGATGATTTTCAAAATAGGTAAAACTGCTTCAAACTGAAGCCGAATTTAGGCCAGTAAATAAAGCATAACGAGGAGAGCACCTGTTTCATTCAGGGGTGGGTGCTGGAACCCCCTCCCTCCTGCCTCTCTCCTTCCAAACTTGCCCCCACCACGCCCCAGCCAGGAGGAGTCACCATGAGCACTCAAGGTCACAGTGGATGCCTTCAGCCTGAGAAAGGCTTCAGACTGGGCCCCGGTGCCCATCCCTCCTACCTCTCGTTCACATTTGCTGAGCCGGACAGGGTGTGGCTTAGGTAAACCCCAAGTTTAGATTCAGTTCCTCCAGCTCTTTGAACCCTGAGCCAATGTGTTTACTGTCTCATCCTGCAAATTTGCCAAGTCTGGTGGAAACTAAAATTAAAAGGTTTGCGTGGGTTTTTTTTTTTTTTTTTTTTTTTTTGTTCTCAGTGAAGAGATGGCAGGCTTTGCATGTGTATAGTAAGAAAGAGGGGGAGGCAGCCCCGGGCAGCAAAGGTAAATAGAATCGGCTGGGCAATTTGAAAGTGACAAGTTCCATGTTTTAATTCTGAAGATTCTTCACGTCCTTGCTTAGCCTGGGGATATTTAATAGCCCCTCTGCCCCAGAAATCAGAACATGGTTAGTGCATGCCCTCTTCCTGCTGCCAACACTGGACTCTTCTTTACTCCTCCTTAATAGTATATGTGTATTTTTATTTTTTGGAAGAAGGGTGTGGGGCGTGCACCTTTGTGTGTGTGGTATGGGTGTCTGGCACCGTACAACCAGCTATAGGCTGTATATACCAGAGCAAGCCAAAGCCCACTTTTAAGTATTTAACCAGCTGAGAAACTAGATAATAGAGAGCAAATGTGGAGAAAAGAAATCATAGGTGGCAGTCAAGAAGAGACGGCTTCGCCAGGTGGAAGGGCACCCTGACATCCACAAACGATTTTCCTCCTTCTCCCTCACGGTGTTCAGAGTCTCCCTTCATCCCCAGAACACCCATAGTAATGCCCCCCCCATCCTGTCCCCCACCAGGCACCAGGCTACGGGGACAGCTGGTGACTTGTTACTGTCTGTATTTTGTAGATGATTTATGCTTGGTACTTTAAAAGAAAAAGTACTGAGTTGTATAAAATAAAAAGTTGGCTCCGCTTTCCCTCATCTAGAAGTAGCTACTATGAATAGTTTAGTGAGTATTTCCCAGACGGTTTTTTAAAAGATGCTTTTAAGTGTGATGGGGCGGGGGGCATGCGTATGTGCATATGAGCGTACATGTAATTTTTATAGAACTGAAATCGTGCTGCTTTTTCATTTACTAGAGCGTGGACAGATCTTCCTGCCAATACATGTAGATTTACCTCATCTGTCGCAACGGCTGCTTGGTGCTCCAGAAATGATGGTGGACCATCATTTATTTAGCCAGGCTGCCCGACTTCCTGCTTTGATGGACCCGCCTCTTGCTGTCCCCACTGTCTTGGCAATGAAGCCATAGACCCAATTAAGTTCATCTTCTGAGGCAGAGACCTGTTGTACATCTTGGAAGGAGCAAAGGGGAGACCACTGGGTAGGGACGCGGGAGCATGGTGTCTCTGGGAGGAGGTCTGAGTTCTTGAAGATGCTGCTGTGCCCTCCCAGCTGTAGGAACCTCCCTGGCAGAGGAGGTGATTGAGAGCTCCTCCCCTGTCAGCACTCTGGGTGAAGAGTGGGGACAACACTTGGTCTCCTTCATTGTATGCGACGTATCTGGGGTTCCTCTAACAGTGAGGGAAACGTGTGCCTGGGGAGGAAGGTGGGTGGGGGGCCACGTGCTGAGCTCTTGGGAGCCAGATCCCGCGCCCTGTGCTCAGCACAACTGTCATCCTGCTGCGGGGGTGGGGCGGGCAGGTGCCCGGGCCCCCTGAACCCGGGGTTACGTAGGCCCTAGTCCCTTTCCCTCTTCACCCACCCTCCCAATCACGAGACTTAATCTTAAGTTGCTCAGTCAAGTATCAGGACAGGGGCTTGCAGCCCTGTTTGCTGGATTCCAAAGTCCATCCCCTAAGGGCTCCACTCAGGAGCACAGAGGGAGGAGCCCCGTCCCTCCCTCGGGGCAGGCAGGAATCTTGTCATTGGTCTGTGGGACTTAAAACATGGCATCGCCTTCTAAAAACTTACAGAGTCAGATGATACCAGCAGGGCACATGAGCAGAGTACAAATGTCATCATTTTCTCCCCTTTCTGGCCCTCACCTTTGTCCTCATTCTCCCTGTTGATCTGATCTACTTTCATGTGGGTGGACAGACTTATTTACCTTGTTGATCCCTTTGATCTCTTTTATTTTTTACTGACCCATTTGGCATCCATCTGCTCTTCTAAGGACCATTTGCAGGTCAAAGCCCTGTCCAGACCTCTGCGCCTGGGGAGACTCCTTCGGACCCTGGGCTCGTGAACAGCAGCAGTTTCGGGGCTGAGGACGGCTCCCAGTAAATAAAAGCGATGACCCATGTGATAGGCAGGGCTGACCGGGGCTTTTATCGATCACTTAAAATATACTTCCTTCCATGGCTTTTTTTCTTGCCGTGGCGTTTGATCGCAGAGCAGAAAGTCACGACCACATCTCCATCATAATTGAATCTGACAAATGGGAGGGAGGTTGTAATGAACACATCGACATTGCTCACATGAGAAAATCTCAAACTGCAGACCCAACACTGCGGAAGATAAATGTTTCCTTTCGGGCCTGCTGCCTTCTCATAGATCCAGAGCCCTCACCGTGTCGATGTGCAGAACAAACGAAGTGTTGTATCGTGGGGCCTCTTAATGTGTGCAGGACGGAGAGGGCTGCGGGTCACTAGAACGCTTTAGAGACCTGGCCTATAGCACCCTCCTCTCTGAGAACATGAAGGGGAGGAGAGGAACCAACATACAGGTGCAGCCCCTGCTCTGTCCTACGACCGGTCACAGATGCTCCCAAGTGGATGCTTCCCTGCCCTCAGGGTGGCCTGAGGGGGCCACGCTAAAGCTCTGTGGGATCCAACAAGAATACAGTTATTTTATTGGGATGGCTGAAGGCAGGACTCCGTGGACAAGGCAGTTTTGGGGACAGGTGTTGAAGGTTCTTTGAAGGCCACACTGAGGGAACTAGGTGTCCTTTTTTTTTTTTTTTAAGATTCATTTATTTTAGAGAGCATGGGGGGAGGGGGAGAGGGAGAGAATCTCAAGCAGACCCCCCCACCCCCGTTGAGCATGATGGGGGCTCAATCTCAGGACCCTGAGATCATGACCTGAGCCAAACCCAAGAGTCTGAAGCTTAACCGACTGCGCCCCCCAGGCGCCCTGGGAGCTAGGTGTTCTTGATGGAAGTTCCAGTCTGCTAAACCAGGGAGCTGAGAAAGTAAGGGCGCCCACTCAGAAAACATTTTGTGGTCCATTTCAGCCGGTGTCTGGGTACGTTCAGGTGAGCCCCTGGAAAGCAGGAGAAAGAAGTAGATTGGCACTGTGCCATAGACTGAATGTGTTCCCCCCCCCCCAAGTGACATATTGAAATCCTGATCCTCACTGTGAGGGTGTCAGGAGATGGGACCTTTGGGGGGTGATTAGGTCATGAGAGTAGTGCCCTTGTGAATGGGAGGAGCGTCCTCTCCAGAGGAGAGCTCCCTCGCCCCTTCTGGCATGTGAAGGCACGGTCAGAAGACAGGGAGTCTGAAGGCTCCTTGATCTCAGACTTCCTAGCCTCCAGCCTGAGAAATGAATGTCTGTTTACAAGCTCCCAGATGTATAGGATTTCGTTCCAGCAGCCGGAATGGACTAAGACACGGCCATACTCATTCTCAGTGTCCTGCCATAGCACTGGTCTCCTCAGGACTGTGTTGGGGAAGGATCTTGATTCTTTCCGAGCAGTTGCCCCTGGGGTGGGGGTGGGGGGTTCTCTGCCTCGGGGACAGCTGTCTTTCTTTGCACAGATTTTATAACAGCTTTCAGGTCCAAGGGCTTTCGATTTCCAGAAAAGAAAGACTGGATTAAAATGTTCCTTTTATGCCCTAAAAAATCACGTCCCGTGAGACTAGCCAGTAGATTAACATCCACTGATGGATTTCAAAGCCCCTTGCCACCCCGTCTTAGTGTCTGTACGTGCTCCTGGATGGAGGATTTGGGTAAGAGGAAAAGGAGGTGGGGAGCTGAGGAATCCAGACCCTGAGTTTCCGGCAAGAGAAGGGGCCCAGTTATCTATGGGATGGATGAAGCAGGTTCTGGTCAGAGACCTGGAAATGACCAAAGAACCATGTGTTAGGTTAGGCATCATATGTAACAACACTCCCATGAGCGGGGAGACCTGGTAATCTGTCACCACAAAGGATATGGGTCCCAGCTCTTCCCAAGGCAACCTTGCTGCCCTGACCTTTGGGAGACAATCCATGGGCATGGAATAATAATCGGTCTATAATAATTTAGGCCCAACTCAAAGAGGTTGGGTTTGAAGTTACCATAGCAAAATAAGATGCGTGAATGGAACAACTTTTGGCCTTTCCACTTGGCTTCTTGGAATCCTTGGAACCGTTCCCTCACCAGCAACTACTCCTGTGCAGCCCTCCCCCAGTCCCTTAAAGGGCTTATTACAAGTAAGACGTACTCACTGTAGGAATTTTGAAAAACAGAAGAAAGCAACATCCTAAACCCACTTCCCGCGGGGGACCGCTGTTAGCATCTTGTGTTTTATTTGAAGCTTTTAAAACGAGTTTTCAATGGAAAATCCAAACTAATGCACTTCTAATGAAACGTGGGCTGGATGGGACAGAGGTTGGGGGCTTCCGGCTTTTGGTCCGATCGGGGAGGGCTCTGGTTCCCAAGATTTCTGCAGAGTCCTTCCTTTTGCTTTCTGGATTTGTTTTAGGGAGTGGCTGAGGCCGAACTGGAACAGAACCTGAGTCGGACTTTCAAAAGCTTCTTCAGAGCAAGTGATGACATGGTGAGTGTTGCAGGGGGTGGGAAGGCGGGGTGGGGGGGGGCGGGAGGGGAGGAATGGGAGCTGCAGAGGTTTGAAGGCCTCTGGAAGGCTTCCCTGGGAGGGAAGGATCCTGGCGTGTGGCAGGGTCTGGAAATGAGCAACGTGGCCTTCTTTTCTTTGACTTCTGTAGTCAGGGTCATCGAGGTCCTCACTCGACCGCTCCCCTCGTCGTGGGGAAAGGTTACATCCTCCCTGCCCCACACCAGTAGGGCTTTGGAATGAAGATCAGAGAAGGATTATAAAGGATTTTAATAGCAACAGTTGAGAAGTTGTGCCATGACTGCCGCTACCATTTTCACACGCAGAATTGTTCGTCCAAGTCCCAAATCAGTTGATATCACTAACCCTTGTCTTGAAAAGGAGCCTAGAACACTTTTAACTCCATAACCCTAGCCAGCTGTCTTTTTTTTTTTTAAGATTTTATTTATTTGAGAGGGAGGGAGAGCACAGAGAGGGAGAAGCAGACTCCCCACTGAGCAGGGAGCCCGATGCGGGGCTCGATCCCAGGACCCTGGGATCATGACCTGAGCTGCTTAACCGACTGAGCCACCCAGGCGCCCCACCCCCACCCCAGCCCGCTGTCTTGTGTGTGGGTCGTCCTGTCACTGCCGTTGTTCATATAGTCAGTGCTGCTGAGACGTTCCCGTGTTTGCCAGCGCCTTTGCTGGTCGCCCCTGGCATTTCGCTTTCTGTTTCGTGCAATTTCTTCCTCCCCGAAGTACCTTCTTTGGTAGTTCTCTCCCTAAGAGTCTGTTAATAATAAACTTATAATTTTTGGCCTGAGAATATTTTTATTTTGGATCTTCAGTCCTGTAGACTAGTTCATCCAAGGATGGAATTCTAGGTAGAAGCTTCTGTCGTTGCTTATTAAAAATCAGCCCAAGCTCTGCCCTCCTTTCTGTCGTGATGTCTAATCGGCAGTTGAATACATCTTCGAAGTTTTCTTTTTAATTTCCACAAACAGGGTTTTTGTTTCTGTATGAAAGTTGTATTTGGCTCTTTTTCAAATCGTTCTAAACTTTGGTGAGAGAGTCTTGTTGTATTCTTGTGTTCTAGTTCCTTCTTTTATGTCTTTAATCAAGTTAAGCATACTTATTTTTTTCATTCTCTCTCTCTCTCTTTCTCTGAAAGTTCTATTACTTGATATTGTTGGAGACTCTGATTTTACTGTTTGCTGTGTTTGCTGTCTCTGCTGTCTCTTGCAAAGGGGCCTGTGTGTGTGCATGAAGGGTGTGAGGGTGTGGCAGAGTGTTCTGAAATTTTGCTTTGTGAGCTCATCTTCAGCAGCACTGAAACTGCACCAATCTGCTTCCACTGGGCTTGAGAAAAGATCCTCCTGTGCTTTAGCATTTGCTGCCTCTGCCAGGTGTCCCGGGGGCATCACCAGCCCGGGCCCACTTTTCTTGTTGTTGTTTACCTCACATCTTGGGGGTTTCCAGATCCCGTAGTTAGAGTACGTTTGAACCTGAGCACCTATGAAGGCAGGCTTATAGCCATGAATTCCTAGGGGAGCTTTTGTGGTTTCCGCTCCATACCAAACTGAAATGGAACAAGTCCTTTGACATTGCTCCACATGAGGGGTGGATTTTTTTCTAGCCCACCCTTTCACCAAGGACTGCAGATTTCCTGGGTGTGCGGTAGAGGGGTGGAGAGTATCTCCTGTTTTAACTTCCCACCCGCCATTGGTCTAAGGTCTCACCTCTTGTTCCCATGGGTTGCGTCAGCCCAGGTTCTTACATGACCAAGGCCTGCAAGCACCCAGGAGCAGCCTTGGTACAGAGCTTTGGTTGTTAACCACCTCGGCTCTGACCCCCGAAGATGTCTCTAGCTCTCTTGGGAGTTGAGCATGTTTGTGTGACCTGATGGCACTCGTAGGCCTTTGGTTGTGACAGGGTTTACACATGACCTGTTTCAACTTTTTCCTTTACTTCATCCATGACGACCTTTCTAACCTTCCTTTTCCCTACAGGCTTTTCTCAGCGTGAGCCGAGTCCGTGAAATGGGTAAGAGAGGTTTTTAGGAGGGAAGGGGGGCAGGAGGCTCATGGCAGGAATCAGCTGAAGGTTAAACGAGTGTCCATCTGACTGCTCTGAGCAGAAGCATCCCCCGCCCCCCCCCCGCCCCAGCTAGCTCTGAACTGTGACTTAACATAGGCCCCCGCTGGTGAATAGTGCTCACCCTAGCTCTGGGCTGACCACACGGCCTTGGTTCCTGCCGCCCCAGGGAACTTTGGGTCCAAGATCTTAAACCACAAGAGCTTAGAGGAATCTTAGAGCTCATCAGGGCAATCCCACCCTCTGCTGATAAGGACCAAGACCTAAGATAGGGACTGACCTTTGCAGGATCACCTGGTGCACATGGAGCCCAAGTCAGCTAGACCCCAAGCCAGAACTCCTCTGGTCATAATCCACTGGCCTTTCCTCTACCCGTGTCTTGCTTTCCCGTCATTTCCAGTTCCCCCACGTGAAGACCATCTTTGTTCTCCCTCCTGGGTTGGATATAAGTGCAGAGTCGAAGCCGAGAGCAGTTAGGAGCTCATCCCCATGGTGCCCAGATCCGGCACTGCTCCCACAGAACCTTGCTTTTAAGCCCCCACACAGTGGCCTTGCCAGTATGCACTCGCATTAGTGAAGACGATCGCTGCCTCTTGTTTGAGTACCTACTGTGTGCATCAAACACGGGCCTGGCCCCCTAGAGATCTATTCTTTATCGTCAAAAATCCCATTGTTACCACTATTCTACAGGTGAGGAAAATGGATCTCGGAAGAGTTAAGGTATTTGTTCAGAGGGGTGCGGCTGGTCTTAAACTCCTCCTACCCTAAAGGCCATACTCCTCTCACTGGTCAAGAACGCCTTCTCCCTCCTTCCCTCCCTCTTTCCCTCCCTCCCTGTCTTTCCTCTTTCATGCGTCACTTGTTCGTTGCTTCATTCCCTGAGCATGTGGAGCCCGCGCTTGATGCGAGGCAGGGGCAGATAGCTAGATGCACAAAGCACAGCCGCTGCCTTAGGGTGGCAGACAGCAGTGGTCACAGGAGGAGAGCAGGTGGGGGCTCTTACAGAGGCGCTGAGCGAGCCAGGAGCCCCACGCCGGGTCAGGGAGGCGCCCTGATCACATACCCCATTGATACATCTCACAAAATCTGCATCACCCAGTTCCTATGCTTCTGAGCTTTCAAGAGCCTGAAAATGGTGAGTCAGCCCTGTTCACGCGCCAGCATTACTGGCCCTTGTGGCTGTCCCCTGTGAAATAGCAGCAGTCCCCGGGCTGCCCAGCCACCAAGGGGACTGGGGACTACCAGGACACAGGCTGCACCTCCGAGGACAAGATAGGATTCCACAGTGTGCAGAGGGTCATGAGCATCAGAAGGCAACGGAACGCGTGCTCCCTGTCCTGGACTTTCTTCCAGGCTAAGAGAAAAATCAGAGCACACACTTCTGAAAATCCTGAGAATCAGTGGAGGTATCTAAAGAGGGACGTTATTAGGCCATTTAGAAAAGGTTTAGTGGCGGGGGAGAGGGTAGCTGGAGGGCTGGTAGGACCTGGTAAATAGTAAACAGTGTCATCCTGGAATTACGTCGTGAGTTTCTGAGGAAGGGGATATGGTTTGTCCCAAAGTTTGTCCTGGAAGGGGAGGTCTGTGTGTGTGGTATTACTGGGTTCCAGAACGACAGCGAGGGCACAGATTTGCAGCTTGAGAGGAGATGGGCTCATTGTGGAGAGAAAAAGAGAATGAATGAGGGAACGCAAGACCCTTCCCTGTGAGTTCAGGTGTGACAGGAGAGGCAGTTCCCAACTGAGAGGTGCCCAGCCTCAGTTGGGAGCACGCCGGAGTTAGGACTTGGGTGCCTGGTCCCAGGCTGGGAGCAAACAAGTGGCTGTTTGCAGGAGGACTCTTAGTGAGGGCCCCAGAAGAGCCCAGCCTCAGCAGGATCGTCACCGAGGAGGACATCCGGGTCTATGTGCAGCAGTTTCAGAAGTCCGGTTTCAGGTAAAGACAACAGTGCCCCAAACACAGTAGAGAGCCCATCTGCCAAGAGGGGCTCTTCTGCTCTCAGGGTACAGGGTGAGGCCTGGCTGTCCCTCCTGTGAATGTGTGGCCAGCTTCTGCTTGAACACCTCTGGTGTCAGGAGGCTCACTCCTGGAGCTACTCGGGCTGCTCTAGGGTGGGATAACTCAGCTTGCTTCCCCCTTGTGCTGATGGGCCCCCTCAGAACAGAGGGTTAAAAACATTTTTTTCAGTCATAACCCCTGAGAGGACCAGAGGACAGCTCTGGGTTCTTTCTTCAGAAAAACACAAAAGCCTACCTAAACTCAGAAGTTACATGTATTTTCAGAGGAGGGTTATCGACCTCTCTTGTTCTTGGTGTTGGTTGGTGGGTTGGTTGGTTGGTTGGTTGGTTGGTTGGTTGGTTGGTTTTGAGGACTGGGAGAGTGTTCAGGTCCTGGCCTGGCTGTCCTTACCTGTCCAGAGAGGCCTCTTTGAACCCCTTCCCTATATCCCATTGGAAAGAGGGTGCGTCCGCGCTACATCCACCTCCCAAAGTCGCTCTTCAGTAGGTTCCGGGGCCGGGGAGTGGCTTCTAGATGGTGAGGGAACGAAACAAAGCTCCCCATTATCTAACACGACCGCCCTCAGAGAACGTGGCGAGCCCTGTGGGGCCAGCTTCTGTGTGTTTTGGGAAGCCCCCTTCAGAGGCTGTCTCGGCCAAGCCCTGAATGCCTGTACTAGGCCTCGCCCGTTAAAGCCTAGCAGGTGTGTTGGGCAACCAGATGGGAACCCTGGGCTCTGTTCTCTTTCCCCCCTGCAGCAACCTTTGCTCCCACTGGGAAGACTGGCTCTGCGCGCAGCTGGTTCCCTGGGAGGTCTGCAGCAGAGTCCTCTACTAAGCTTTCTTGTTTTTGTTCCCTGATCTTCCCCACCCCCAGAGGTCCCCTAAACTGGTATCGAAACATGGAGCTGAACTGGCAGTGGGGCTGCAAAGCTGTGGGATGGAAGGTGAGTGCTGGTTCAGTGTGGTTCAGTGTGGTTGCGCTCCACCATGAGCCCCTCTCGGGGCTTCTCATTGGCCCAGTGAATCTGTCCTTGGATCAGAGCTGGGGTAGGGGGATGGGCGGGCCAGTCTGACTTGCCCTCTTTCTCCTTTCTGTCCTTTCCCTCCACTCAAGGGGGTTCTCAGAGGACTTTTGCTGATGCTTTCCTTGGAATGGTTGAGGGTGGCATTGGGGCAGGACAGGGGTCTGGCCAGGTGATCGCAGCGCCGCCATGGAAGGCCCCAGGTCTCCTGACCGTGCCCCACGTCAGGGCAGCAGAAAGTCCAGGATGACTCCCAAAGCGGAGGGTATCATGGAGCCCCCATTTCACAGAGGAGCGTGAGGTGCTCTCAGAGAGACAGGCTTTAGCCGCTGGCTGTGTCACCTCACCCAAGTCAACCTGAGTCTCGGTGTCCTCGTTTGCCAAGCAGAAGATGGGTTTCCAGTCTCTGGGTCTGCAAAGGGAATAGAGGTAGACCCCGCTTTTTGAAAGTTCGCTTTTACAGAAGACCTACGTTAATAGTGGGTTTTCGCAAACTGAAAGAAATCCAGAGGATTTTTGCTTTTAGCAAAAAAGGCAAAAAGCAGAAATAACATTTAGCATTTCTTTCGCAGTGAGTCATTATAGAGGCGGTTCACAAGCCAGAGGGGTCCTGCCAAGCCCCTTCCCAGGAACTCCCCTCAACATCTCCGCATCAAGCTGCCATAGCTTTGAACCATCTCTGAGCATCTGGGCTTGACATTGCTCTCTTTTGTGTATCCGTTAGCAAGATGTTTCCTAAGGTATTAGAAAAGCCGAAAAGAGGGTCTGGGAAAGTTCAAAAATTTTTTCATATAAATTAATGGTGACTGTTTTTTCACCTTACACAATTTTGGCTTACGGGAGTTCTCACAGGAATGCTCTGCTCTTGGGGAGCGGGGGAAACCTGTAACAGGTCCCCAGGTTACATTCATAATGTTAAAAAAAACCTATGGGAAATTTCATTTTCGCGTTCCTCAGCTCACTCAATCGCCCTCGTTATCTCGTCGATTCACTACGACATGAGCACCCTCTATATGCCAAGCACTGTGCTAGACCTTAGGGATCCCATGGCGGTTAAAACAGATGAGGTCCTGACCTCGTGGGGTGATATCTTGAGGCGATAGAAGCTGGAACACGGTAATTAAGAGCAGGCTGGGCAGCAACTCGGCCTGGGATCTAATCCCTGTGTGACCTTGGGTA
Source organism: Eumetopias jubatus (assembly GCF_037043125.1). NCBI lineage: Eukaryota > Metazoa > Chordata > Mammalia > Carnivora > Otariidae > Eumetopias > Eumetopias jubatus. Next base: position 49,267,657 of record NW_028274808.1, read on the forward strand.
AGGCACCTAACCACTCTGTTCTCCACTGCCGCCTCTGGACTGTGGGAATGACAAGAATAGTGCTTACCTCATAGGTGTGTGTAAGCATAAAATGGGTTGATGCCTACAAAATGCTTAAACCAGCGCCTAGCACATACGAGTAGTTCCGTTAAGGCTCATCATCTTCGTCTCCCTCATCTGTGACTGACCAAAATGACAAAACCACGGTTATAGGCAAAAATCTCTCCCAGCATGGAGGGACATAATGACAGAGTCTTTGGGAAGGTGACGCCAGGGGCGCCAACGTTGGAAACCCCATTCTTCTGCAGCTGCCTCCCGATCTTCCTCCTCCCCACCTCTTCTCACGCCCCCACAACCAGTTTACATTGTGACTTGGAATATTCTAGAGTCTACAACAGCCTCAGGATGAGTTTCTGCAACAACATCACCCTTGAGCATCCCCTGGCTCTTCTGGTCTGGTGGAGGGGATGCAGTGAGAAGCCCATGGTTTTGCACATAGGGAAGAAACAGTTGGGCGAGTCCCTTAGGCAGGGACAAACCGATGCTGTTTGAAAATTATAACGGTGGAGGGAGAACCAAGAGGCTAGAGGAGGCTTTCTCCAGCCCACAGTGTCGTATATGTCAGCAGGCGAAAGCAAAGTCATTTCTGCCGCCGCTAACATTGATAATGAATGGGCTGACCCATTCATTCTGGAATCCTGGCTGACCTTTTTAAGCATTCATTGAATTCGAAGAAAAGGAATATTGATCTCCATCCAAGGGCATCTTTCCTTCTTCCTGGTGTCATCTCTTCCGTTCTGTTCACAACCAAAATTCAACTGAGTAAATTTGAAGATCTAATTGGCTTTATTAAATGATTCCTGGATCGGGCAGCATCCCATCTAGCACGGAGAGGGGCGCTGAGGAGCTGTACCAAGGGGAAGGTTTTTATAGGTAGGAGGGGGTGGCTAGAAAGTTCTAAGCGAAAGAAAAGAGAGGATTGTTTCAGGCAAGGTCACCTTCCCTTAGGGGGAAGGGCAGGGGTCTTAAGCACATTCCCTCACCTTCGTATGGGGTGGGGAATAGAGAGGGCCCGTGTGATGGATGACCTCATCAGTGCTAATCAAAAAATTCCTGCCTCAAGGCTCCTGGGTGGCTCAGTCGATTAAGCATCTGCCTTCGGCTCAGGTCATGATCCCAGGGTGCTGGGATCGAGCCCCATGTCAGACTCGCTGCTCAGTGGGGAGTCTGCTTCTCCCTCTGCCCCTCCCCCTGCTCGTGCTCGCTCGCGCGCTCTCTCTCTCTCTCTCGATCACTCTTTCTCTCTCAAATACATAAATAAAATCTTAAAAAAAAAAAATTCCTGCCTTACCAATTAAGACATTTCTGGGGCAAGTTGGAACTGCAATTAGGTTAGGTATTAAGCTCCAGTTTAGTAATTTGGCCAGCCCCAAGTGACATCATTTGGGGCCTACGGGTTTCTTTTTCACAGTTCTGTGAGTATCAGTCACACAGAGTGGGCCAGCACGCATGTTCTTACGCACACACACGCACACAAAACCCGCATTGGTCACTATACTGTTGACTCCATCTGTATTAGAAAAACCCAGTCTTGTCCTTCTGTGTGTCTCCTTTACTTTTACACAAAACGCTTCACCCTGCTGACATTTCTGGTCACCAGATATATGGGGGTTCCCCCCCACCAAGCAATTCTCTGCCACACCAGTTTGGTGTCCTACAATTCAAATCCATTCTGACACCGTCTCCCCAGAGGTAGTGCCGGATCCCGCAGGCAAGGGTCCCCCAAGACTACCCCCACTTCAGATGCCAATCACAAGTCCAGCTTGTCACCTGTGCTTCTCGCTGATTGGCGGTACATCTGAGGTTCCCACAACTCCCTCCTCAGTTTCGGCTAATCTGCTAGGGCGGCTCACAGAACTCAGGGAGCACAGTTGCCAGTTTACTAAAGGAGATGACAAAGGATACAGATGAATAGCCAGAGGAAGGGATACATTAGGGTGAAGTCTGGGAGGGTCCCAAGCAGAGGGGCTTCTGTGCCCGCAGGAGTTGGGGGTGCATCTCCCTCCCAGTGTGGATGTGTTCGCCAACGTGGAAGCTTCCCGAACCCCATCCTGTTGGTATTTGGGGGGGCTTTATGGAGGCTAACTCATGTAGGCACAATCAATTATTAACTCCATTTCCAGCCCCTCTGCCCTCTCTAGAGAATGGGGGGTGGGGCTGAAAATTCCAAGCTTCTAATCATGGCTTGGTCCTTCTGGTGACCAGCCCCCATCCAGGAGCCCACCCAGAGATGCCTCAATAGAACAAACGATACTCCCGGTGCTCTATCTCTTTGGAATTTACAAGGGTTTTGGGAGCCCCGTGTCAGGCAGGGATGGGGTCAAAAGCCCAAATATTAGCACAAGATGCTCACAATGTCCTTATCACTTAGGAAATTACAAGGGTTTCAGGAGCTCTGTGCCAGGAACCGGGGCAGACACAAATATATATATTTTCTCTCCTCTCGCACCGTCCTTTTCAGATCTCCAGTAATAGCGATGCCTCCTCCCTTCAAAGCCTGGGGAAACAAAATCAGGGCCCCACCGGCAGAACCATAGTGGGTCTTTGTGGGGTGGAGGGGGGCAGTGTTAGTTAGGGAGGAAGGCACAAAGCATGAACACGAAGTACTGTGTCCTTGCCCCGGGAGAGGGGCACAAGAAGGGAACGTTTCCTCCCTCCTCCCCAGATCCTGGTTCCGGCCCTGATGGTAACCGCGGAGAAGGACCCCGTGCTCGTTCCTGAGATGTCCAAGCATATGGAGGACTGGGTAAGGGAACGGTCCTGCCCTGGGGTCATCGGCACTTCCCGGCAGAAGGCATGGGCGGCCAAGGAAAGATGACAGCTGAGGCCACAGAGCGGGAGATCTCCTTGAACCACTTGCTCGACAAGGTTCTCCGGCCGTAGCATCGCTGTCATCTCTTGGGAGCTGCTGTCATGACCGATGCTGCCTTCCCCTGCACCGGTGTGGCCTGTCACTCACTCACTCACTCATGCATTCGTTCGTTCGTTCGTTCATTCATTCATTCATTTCATGGGCTTTTACCGTGCACGTAAGTGTGTTGGCACAGTGCTAGATTCTGGGACGGGAAGGATGAATAAGATACAGAGCCCATCCTTGGGGAGCCCACTGTCGGCATTTAATCCCGAACCCAGGAGGGAGTGATAGAGAGGGCACGGTTGGGAATGAGGTCTTTGCACAGGTGCTGACCTTGGTGAACATCTGGCCTTGGTGAACAACTAAGGCTTGCCTGGCAGAGAGAATGGAGACAGGATGAGAGGCAGGGAACATTCAGGGCATGCTGGGAGAATGGCAGGAATTCCAGAAGGCTGGAGGATTCTACTGAGCCCACGGGGCCAGGCTGAGCTTTGTACATCCATCCATGAGCATAAGCCACTGAAGGGGATTGACAGGTGACCGCCTTGTGGGTTGGAAGCTCACTCTGCTACAAACGTGGAGGTTGGTAGGAAGTGGGGAGGTTTGCAGGTGGGGTGACCATGGGCTGGCTCATTTATCCTCCCTAGCTGCTGGGAGCAGTCCGTGCACACTTGGCTGTGGCTTTGTGAGCATCATCAGACACAGTAGACAGTGTGTTAAGTGGGATGTGGTGTGGGCTCTAGAACCCACTGACAGAGGGCTACAGAAAGCCATGAGCCCGTTGCGGGGCTGGGTGGGGCTCATTCTCTCTGGCCCTACCCTCCGAAGGTTTCTGTAGAATTTCCAGTTCTTCAGCTGGCCCTTTCCAGCCCTGACAACTGACTGCTAACCTTGCTGAGGTATGTGCTTGGAAGGGGCCGCACTTGCCTCTGGGAGGAAAGCCACGTTTTTTCCCCAGCATTTTCTCCATCGTGTTGCTCAGTTCAAGGCTTGTGTCAGGAGGGAGCCCGCATGTGCCGAGTGCAGTGCTGCTCCCTCTCCATCCTTGGGGCTCGTTGCTCTGACCCGCTGTGGGGATTCAGGGTCCAAAAAGGGAGGCTGAACAACCCTGCGTGCAGACCACCAGGGAGAAGGGAGGCGGCCTGAGAGGGGGGCACTCAGTCATGTCTGCATGGCAGGAGCCACACAACAACCAGCCATTTTCCAGCTGGTGAACAAGCCGTGTCCTAATAATTCTAAAGAGAAGCAATTTGTGGTGATCAGTACAAGGCAGCCCTGAATTTGAATCTTAGCTCCACCACGCGCTGTGTGGCCTCGGGCAGGTTACCTAACTTCTCTGAGCCTTCATCTTACCCCATAGGATTACGGTCAAGGTTAGAGAAGGCAGTGCACATAGAGTACCTGGCACATAGTAGGAACTCAACAAATGCCCGTTCCTTTCCTAAATAATGGAGGGTCTTCGGGGGTGGCCTGTGGGGAGCACTAACCAAAAGCCAGATCATTTGCATTCTGCCATTGACTTTTCTGGGTGGGGTTTTCTTGCAGATCCCCTACCTGAAAAGGGGACACATTAAGGATTGTGGACACTGGACACAGATGGAGAAGTAAGGAGGTGTGGCAGGGTAGCGGGGTTGGGGGGGGATCCCCTGGTTGGAGGAGATCAGGGCTTCCTGTTCACCTCCAGTAAGGCCTTTCCTGGCTTGGCCGTTCCCCTCTTCACCTCTGCTTTCGCGTGGGGTGAGTGGGTCCGGACAGGTGTGAATTGCCCTTTCTTCCCTTTCCAGGCCCACGGAGTTGAATCAGATCCTCACTGAGTGGCTGGAGACTGATGCCAGGGACCCACCGGTGGTCTTGAAGCTTTAGGGTGTGGCTCGTGCCAGCCCCCAGCAGGCCTTCAAGCCCTTCTTCTGTTGGGCGCTCTTCTTGGAACCCATCATTTAATTTTAGTTAATATAAATCTGAATGGTCCTGTCTGGCAGGCAATAGCTGCCAGGTAGCTCAGGGCAGACCCAAACCTTCCCTCTAGCCGTTCCTTCCCCAGCCACGCCCAGAAGCCACGTCTCCTCCAGGTGTGGCCCCCTCCCCGAGGCTTCAAGCCCTCATCATCTCCTGCCCAGAGCCGCACAGCACTTGGGTGGGAAATACCCATGCCTCACTGCTCAGAGGAATCCACCTAGCCACACATGATAAAATATTTTCTTAGCAGCTGTAGAAGTTTCTCCCGAGTGTTGGCTACCGCACCCGGTTGTTAACTGTCTGCCCTGCGAGACGGTAAGGCCCGTGAGATTGGCGGCCGCCTGTCTAGGTGATCCATCCTTGATCCTAAGCCAGCAGATGCCTGGCATTTTGCAGATGCTCATTAGATGTTTGCTGGATGAATCAGAGAATGGAAGCATGGGTGGATGGATAGATAAATGGGTTCATTTCAAATTCTTGATTTTGATGTCCTACCGGGTGAGGTAGATGGCCAATCGCATGACTGTGTCCACCATACAAAGCCTTGATGGAACAAGACTCTTGGGGCGCCCGGCTGGCTCAGTCGGTAGAGCGTGCGACCCTTGATCTCAGGGTTGTGAGTTCAAGCCCCATGTTGGACGTGGAGCCTACTTTAACATGAATGAATGAATAAACAAATAAAGTGTAGAAAAAAAGACTCTTATTAAAATGACTCCCAGCATATCTGTGAATGGAGCTAAATTCAGAAGAAGACCTCCAGATGCTAGTCCTCTACGAATCTTAGCATTAATTGGATACAGTGCATTAGTGGGTTTCTGCTGCGTAGAATAGAAAGGCAATAATTTTTGTAATAACACAGGCTGAAGTATTTATGGCTACTGTAGATGCTTACAGTTTTAGTATTTATGAGTGGGATCACTTTGTCAGTTTACCTAAATATGCTTTGTCATATTTACATACAAGGGTTTTGAGGCTGGTACCTACTTTTGAAAGAATATCAATGATGTTTGTACTCCTATAAGCGCTCTTTTTTTTCACTGTGGTAAAATATACATACAATTTACCATTTTACCTGTTTTCAAGTGTACAAGTTCAGTGGCATGAAGGACACTCACTTTGTTGTGCAACCATCACACCATTTGCCTCCAGAACATTGCCATTGTCCCAAACATAGACCATACCCATTAAACACTAACTCCACGTCCCCCCTCTCCCTAACCTGCACAACCCCCATTCTGCTTTCTGTCTCTATGAATATGACTATTCTAGCTAATTCACACAAATGAAATCATACAGTATTTGTCTTTTTGAGACTGGCTTATTTCACTTACTGTAAGATCCTTTTTTTGTATGTTTTTTTTTTTTTTTAATTTTGTATGTTTATTTGTCAGAGAGAGCACACAAGCAGGGAGAGGCAGAGGGAGAGGGAGAAGCCGGCTCCCCGCTGAGCAAGGAGCCCGAAGTGGGACTCCATCCCAGGACCCTGGGATCATGACCTGAGCCGAAGGCAGACGCTTAACCGACTGAGCCACCCAGGTGTCCCACTATAAGATCCTTAAGGGTCATTTATGTTGTAGCCTGTGTTAGATATTCCTTCCTTTTTAAGGCTGAATAATATTCCATTGTCTGGATATGCCACATTTTGTTGATCCATTCATCTCTTGGTTGACACTTGAGTTGCTTCTACATTTTGGCTGCTATGAATAACGCTGCTATGAATATGATGTACAAATACCTCTTGGAGTCCCTGCTTTCAGTTCTTCTGAGTATATACCCAGAGGTGGAATTGCTGGATCATGTGGTAATTCTGTGTTCAGTTTTTTGAGAACGCACCATACTGTTTTTCCAGAGTGGCTGCATCATTTTTCATTCCCATCAGCAATGCAAAGGGTTTCATTTTTTTCACATCATCACCAACACTTGTTATTTTCTGAGTTTTTGATAATAGCCATCCTCATGGAGGTGAAAGGATATCTCACTAGAGTTTTGATTTGCATTTCCCTAATACTTGGTGTTCTTGAGCATCTTTTCATGTGCTTGTTGGCCATTTGTATATCTCCTTTGGAGAAATGTCTATTCAAGTCCTTTGCCCATTTTAATTCGTGTTTGTTTTCATGTTGAGTTGTAGGAGTTCTTTATATATTGTGGATATTAATCCCTTGTAAGATACACGATTTACAAATATTTTCTCCCATTCCATGGGTCATAGACCCATTTTTAATCAATTATAAAATAACTCCCATATCTAAAAGGCCTTGGTTAAGACCTAACTTGTGTTTCTTCTGCAGTTCATCACTGTTTTCCATGATGTTTGTGCCAAACCCCCCCAGAATGGGGCTGAATGTATCAGCATTGGAGAGTAGGTGTGACCATTTGGCTTATGTCAGAATTTCAAAGACAGAAACAATTCTTGGCTTATGCAACTCAGAAAGTTCCAGAGAAAGTCCCCAAATAGTAGTCTTTTTTGCCATTTGAATAGATTGAAGAGATGGATATTTGGTCTTTTTATCAATCAGTTATCCTGGATTCGAGTGGGAAAAAGGACTCAGAAGCAGGGGACATTTTAGACAGTGCCATTCCTCTTTGTCTTACGTATTGAGTGAACTTTATGCCTTACATCACATTTTAAAGAGAATGAGTGGGACAAGGAAGTAATATCTGCAGGTCAGAAATCTAATAAACACTCTTCCAAATGTTCACACTCTTTCAAAGAAGTGTTCAGTTACCACGTACAAATTGTATATTAAGGAGCTCATTCAGATCGATGAACAAGTATGAGAGGAGAAAAGGTCACAAAACAAGCTGCAGTGACCATTGAAGCAGTCACATTAATTTCCCTTGCCAACAAAGGTTTGAAAAAATTAAGACTCAGCAGTTATTGAACTAGCTGAGCCCTTCAGGCAAGAGGAAATAAGCAATAAACCATCACCCTCAACCCCAGGATGGTGGCAGCGCAGATTGAATTAATTGATACACACACTGTTTTTGCTGATTTTTGTATTCCTTTCATGTCATTTTATGCTTCTCAATAAAGGCAGTTTGTAAGATTGATGTGACTGGCTTGCGGGCTGGGGGGAAAAGCGTTCCATCCAAGGGCAGTAGCAGGAGGTGAAGAAAGAAAACAGTGCGTGACTCCAGGCTCTGGGAAATCTCCACAGGGGAGGGACGGGAGCCCCTCGGGCAGTTCAGGGGCATAGCCCAGGCCCACCCGCTCCCCACAGCACCGGGCTTCCAGAATGTCTCAGCGCAGAATGCATTCACCAAAAGGAGAAACCCCTGTGAGTCTGACTGTGGTTGAATGGGGCATTTGCGGTGGGGACAGGACATACATGGCCTTAAGTTGTGGGGACAAGGCTTAACGGTGGGAAATGAGTTGTTATTTATTTGGGGAGACACCAGGCTGACCTTCAGCCCTCCCCTCTCCTCCCTGCCATGGACCTCTCTGCGCCCCCCCCTAGGCTTGATAGTCACCCCATCTGTGGGCCACAGTTCCGGGGCCTCCTTCCAGGGCTTTGGGACAGTAGCCAAGCCAACCAGGAGCTTTCTCCACCCCTCAGTCCCAAGGCCTCCAACCACTGTGTCCCTCACCAAGCCCTGCCTTTCCCAGGCAGGGAGTCTGAGGTTCTGTGGGGATGGGGAGCTCCCTCCCCATCTCTTTTCCCTCCAGACAATGGAGCCTCCGCACTAGAGGGCACAGGCCATACCTCTTCCATCAGGGACCGTCCAAGAGCCAGGCTTTGCTCTTCTGTCTCGTGAAGGTCTCGGTGGAGACCCCCCAGCCTCAGGAGCTAGTAGCCACCAGGCGTTAATTTGCTTGGACTGCCCTAACAAAGTACCACAGACTGAGTGACTTCAGCAGCAGAGATTTATGTTCTCACAGTCCTGGAGGCCGGAAGTTGGAGATCAAGCTGTCAGCAGGGTTGGGGTCTCCTGAGGCCTCTCTCCTTGGCTTGCAGACGGCCGCCTTTTCCCAGAGTCCTTACGTGGTCTTCCCTCTGTGTGCCTACGTCCTACTCTCCTTATAAGGACACCAGTCCTATTAGATCAGGGCCCATCCTAGAGACCTCATTTTAACTTAAGAACCTCTTCAGAGGCCTGATCTCCAGATACAGTCACGTTCTAAGGTGCTGGGGGTTAAGGCTTCACCATGGGAATTTGGGAGGAACACAGTTCAGCCTCTAACAGCCCTTTCCCGAAAGTCAGCTCTGTTCTGTGGCCCCAGGACTCCCCGTTCTATGACCGAGTGCTGAGCTACCATAGAAAGCAGCACGTCCTGGGCTGGGTGGGCTTTCCCTGTGGTGAGCTCATGGCTGCCACCCCACCTCCTACACAGACATTTGTATCTGGGGTGGGGGTGCAGTCGTTCATGCCCATGTGCACTTGCTGGCTTGGTGGGAATCCTGGTTTGGGGGGGTACAGATGTGACTCTGACACTCCCCCTTTCCAGGACTTTTCTCCCGCATCTCTGACCCCAGTTCCACTCCTTCAGCCCAGCCTTTCCTCCACTCCCAACTCCAGAGCTGTTGCTCATGCTTCCTGCTACACACCAGCCCTTGGCTTGGGGGGATCTGATAAGCCGAGATCCTCAGTGGCTGATTTGTTTATTCATGGCACAAACGTGCTTTGGGCGCTGGCTCTGTGCCAGACACTAGCTAAGGGTTGGCAAGAGGAGGGTAGTGTCCCCAGAATCCTGCCACCAGCAAGCTCACCGCTGGGGCAGATGCAAGAGCTTGCTGCCATTTCAAGCTCCCATGGTGTCCCGATGCTCCTCATCTATCTGCTCTAAACTTTATGTGGACCCAAAGAATTAGGCAAAAGTGCCCCACATTTGTTGAGGAGGAAAATGAGATTCGCAGAGGTTAACAGGCAAAGCGTGGATGAGGACCCCGGGTCTGTCTGCCTTAAAGCCTGGGGAAGGGAAGGCCTCTGCCAGAATACTGCCTGGGCTGAGTGTCCCTTGTCTCCCCTCCCCGACCCTGGACTAAGCCACCAGCCTCCTGTCCTGTCTCCCTGTAGCGATGGGTGGCTTGCTGTATCCATGCCCCAAGCCTGACAAATGAGCTAACTAACAGATGCGGAGTCTATCTGTACCAGCATGCCACATGGACCCTCCTCCAAGCAGGCACTGAGGGAGCCCTTACGTTAAGACCCCCACGGGCCTCCCACATCACAGCCTCCCCTGACCTATGGAATGAAGGACCCAGGTTTGAAGCGGCGGGGTCCTTCGGTTCCATTCCAGAATGCCTAGAGTTGGGGTCAGAGGTCCAGCAGCTTCCAACAACAAAGCAGCCACCTCTTAAACTCTGCTCTTCCACCTCGCAGGCTGAGAAGGGCCCCCGAGGCAGGGGGCAGGCCTGAGCTGCTATTTGTCTGGGTGGAGCTTGTCGCAACACTGTTTATCCACCTTTGCCAGGAGCCCAAATCCCCTTGGTGTACAGTGGATACGGAGCCAGCTGTGAGCTCAGAGGTCGCCGTGCTGCCTGCTCCAGACCCTCGCTCCACCTCACCTCTGCACCCTGCCGCCCAGTGCTCGGCTCCCAGAGGAAGCCACAGTCAGCCGAGGCCACCGACCCACCACTGGAGCCATGGTAGGTTAACAGGGCACAGCCGGTCAGCCCGCCCATGAACCAGGCATGGGAGGACAAAATCAGGTCACGTCTGGGGCCTCGGGGAGGCCTCGGGGACCCTCTTGAATTGGACTTGAGGCTCTAAGGGTGGCACTGGGGTGTTGGGGAAAGCATGGAAGAGGAACGCCTGGGTTGGACTCCAGTGTCTTCACTTGATTGATGTGTGTGCTTGGGTAAGTTACTTCACCTCTCTGAGCTTCCGTTTCTGCTCCTGAATATGGGAGGAATATTACCTATTTTGTGACATTATACGGTCTGTAAGATACGATGTATAGAGGGTCTCAATACAGTGCTCCGTACACAGGCCTCATCCAGCAAACGGGAGGCTTATCCCCGGGGCTCCCTGCTCTGGTCTAGAGGCCAGGAAGGCTGCTGTGGAGTCTCCCAGACTCGGCCCTTCCTGGCAGGAGGAGCCTGGTGGGAGAGCTGAAGGCCGGCTCCGAGTCCTTCTGGAGCCACCAGGCCAGCTCGGGCCGCCCCTTCCCCAGTCGCCCTGCTCAGCCGGAGTCCACCTGCTGGGTCCCTCCGAGAGGTGCCCCAGACAGAGGGGGGACAGGAGCCCTACTTTCCCAGCTCCACCCCCGACCCCATCCCTTCTACTGAGAGCGGACGTTTCCTGTGTGATCCGCCACTGTGGCCTCGAGGGGTCAAGGGAGATCACAGGAAGCCCCGCACGTAGCTGCTCAGCTTCAGAGCTTCCGACGTGTGTTGCATCTTCCCACTGGCCCTGAGAGGTGACCAGGGCAGAGGAACCTGGCTGGGCGCCCGGGCCCCAGCCTCCCGTCTGATGGTGGCAGGAGCGTGGGAGGGCGTCCGGGCAGCCTGCAGCCACGTATCTGTGGCCACCCAGCTCTCTCGCCCTCACAGGTCCATGGGTACAAAGGAGTCAAGTTCCAGAACTGGGCTAGGACCTATGGCTGTTGCCCAGAAATATACTATCAGCCCACATCCGTGGAGGAGGTCAGAGAGGTGAGTGTGCATCTACGGCTGGAGACCAGGCCCTGCCCCGGAGAGGAGGCAGGAACTGGGGACGTGCCCGGCTAGGACCCCCCACCCTATAACCGCTGGGTAGGCGAGAGCTCCACGAAGCCGGCTGCAATCCGGGCCCTGGCCTCCCCTGCTTCAGCGCCCCGTTACAACTGTCTGGGCCACCAGCGATGGCCGGCATTGCACTTCCAGCTCAGACCTCTCCTCCGGGCGCTCTCCTTGTGTGCCTCAAGGTCATCACAGACTTCCATGCCCCAAGCTACACTTCCAGTGTTCTGAGTCTCTCTCTGTTTTTGACTTCAACCCTTCTATGCCTGTCTCTGCGTGGGGCACCTGCTTGCTCAAACTGGAGGCCAGGAAGTGGGGCATTACCCTTATCTGGCATCAGCAAGTCTTGCCCCAGAAGCTTCCAGAGTCCTTCCCCTTCTCTTCGGCACCATTGCCGCTCTCCATGCGCAGTGCGCCATCCCTTCCTCACCCACCATGACCTGTGGTGGCCATGTCCCTGGTCTCCCTGCTTCAGTTCTTACTTCCTTGGAATGTAATTTCCACATCAGTAGAAGTAGTTTTCTTAAAATGTAATCTGGATGGGGCTACTCCCCTGCCTCAAGCCCTTTCAGAGGCTCCCTATTGTTTGTGGAGTAAAATTGTAACTGGACTCCCAAGGCCATGTATCACCTGGCCTTGGTTCACCCTTTGTTCGTAAGACAAACCAAACCTTTTCCTACCACGGGGCCTTTGTACTTGCTATTCCCACTGCCAGGAATGCCTGTCCCTTCACTTTTCACACAACTAACTCCTTTTCATCCTTTAGGTCTCGGGGTAAACTTCAGCTCCTCAGTGGACTCCCACACCACCTTACCTGCATGCAGTATGGCCCCAGTGTTCTCTGTCCCTGTCCCTTGTATGTTTCCTTCACTGCATATTTATAATCACTTATAATTATGCTCTTTCACAGATGGGTAAACTGAGACTAATAGAGGCTTTGTTATTTTCCCATATTAGTTAAGTATCAGAGCCAGGATTCACACAGGGAGTGTCTGATTCAAAGCCCCCACCTTCTTATGCAGGAAAAGCTACACACTGGAAAAGTGGTTGAGCTGGGCCCAGGAGAATGAATAAAAGCTCCACAGGGGGCTGGGGAAGGGCACCGTGAGCAAGGAAAGTGAGGAGCATGCCTGGGGACGCAGTGGCCGGGCGGGTGGGGACAGACATGCCTGGAGGGGATGAGTGAGCAGAGGGCAGAAGAGGAAGGCTGGGAAGGTAGTATCAGAGGGCTTCCTTTTGGCTTCCTTCTGAGCTGAGGGAAAAGTTAGAGGTACGCTGAGATGGCTGTAGGCCAAGGCCGCCCCTCAGCCATGCTGGCCTACACAATTGTGAATTCCTAATAGGCTGAGTCCACTGAGGGCCGACATCTCCCCGGAGGCCTAGTAGGGTCCTAAAACGGGGTTGTGTGGTCAAGGGGGCTCACGGAAGATGATGATAAACAGATTTCTTTGTTGTAGAGCCTGTGGCCTTAAACCTGCCACAGGCATTGTGGGTGGAGAAAGGAGCTAGTGAAGACAGAGCACTTCCCAATCTCACTTGCTCATGGAACCCCTTGTGGTACCTGCTGTCAAACCACCTGGACCACGTGTGAGGTTTTTTGAGCAGGGACGTGAGGGTGAAAGGGAATGCATTTGTTTAAGTGATACCAGGCATGTATTTATGCATTCATTCAGTGATCACTAGAGACTAGTAGGGCTGGGCAGACACAGGTACCAAGTCTAATTAAGCCACTGTCACCCCCAGGAGCCTTCATTCCAGCTCAGGAGGCAGCTGAGCCCAAGTAGGCCAAGAGGAGGAGCCGGGACCTTATTCTGAAGGCACTCGGGGGCCCTTGGAAGGTTTTGTGCTGGAGAAGAATGCGGTCGGGTGTGCCCAGCCACAGTGGGGAGAGCACACGGGAGCCCCACCTTAGGATGATCCCTTGGTTCTCCATCCCGCTCACTTCCTGGCCCTGCAGTCTGGTTCCTTTCCCAGAGTGGACTGCACAGCAGCCTCCAGCGGGCAGGGGCCTTGGAGGCCTGGGGGTGCAAAGCCTGGGCGGCCCACCCCCCTGCGGGCCCTGCAAGGTCTCCGGCTGCCTCAGGGAGAGAAAGGCCTGAGCTGGGGCTGACTCTGGTATGGTCTTGGCAGGTGCTGGCCCTGGCCAGGCAGCAGAACAAGCGGGTGAAGGTGGTGGGCGGTGGCCACTCGCCCTCCGACATCGCCTGCACCGATGGCTTCATGATCCACATGGGCAAGATGAACCGTGTTCTCCAGGTACTCAGGGCCCTCAGCTCCCCCCCTCTGCTGGCCCCCAGCCTGGCAGGCTCAGCCTCCACCCCAAGCCCCAGGAAATGCCTCAGCCTTTGCCCTCAGGCCTCATCCTATTCCCTGCCCCTGAATCCAAAGTGACACCCCAATTCCTGATGGCCCCATGATCTCACCCTCCCCAGAGCCCTCTGTGTGCCTCTTCGGGCTGCTTGTCAGGTGTGGGTGCTTCCTTGTGGCCACAGGATGTTCACCCCCTCCTGTCGGGGCCCCCCTCTGCTTCTCTAGAAAAATGACAAGCCAGACCCCCAAAGATGCACTCGCAATGACAAATCCAGAAGGACTGACACTTAACTCGTTTTACATATGGGGAAACAAGATCAGAGAGGGTGAGTGACTTGCCTAGGGTTGCACAGCCAATCAGTAGCAGAGCTGGGCACAAACTCAGGAGTCGGACACCAGCACGGTGCTGAGATGGTGTCCGTGCAATTCAGCTAGCACTCGGTGAAGGCACCTGCGAGGGCGTAGAGGTCAGACAGGTGCCCTGCACATTGGGAGCACTCCTATTCTCCCCTCACAGGGCCAGCTCCCCCGAGCTATAGTTTTTGCCGGATAAACTCCTCTCCCCCGCATCCCTGCTAGCAGAGGTTCTGGGTTCCTCTCTATTATTTCCTTCTTTGCTCAGGCTGACAGTCTCCACGCCATAGAAAATATTCTGGTCAAGATGTCGGTCATGGCAGTAATGAACTCTGATGACTAATTAGTGAGGATTGGCTCCCACAATTGATTTTGCCCAGCTCTGTGCTCAGGGTCAGTGCAATGAGCTGATGAGGATGGGATTTGGAGTCACACAGATGGGGATTCTCCTCTCCGTTCCACCCCCGGTGCTCGTGTGACCTTCGGCGAGTGACTTCAAGTCCCTGAACTTGAGATTCCTCCCTGTGAAAGAAGAGAATCTGCCCCTACCTCCCTGGGCTGCAGGGAATCTTCTAGGGCCCTTCTTGCACATGGTGGGAATCTCCCGTCCCCTTCCAGGCCCCCGTCTTCACCCTAGACCTCCCTGGGTGAGAACAAGTGGAGAATTTGGACTCCATCTAGCAAACGCAAGCCCCCGCAGGATTAGACCCTCCTTAGTTGGTGACTTTGCATAGCGCTGTAGGAATCCCACTTTCCTAGTCTGGGGGGCCGTGGGATTGGGGGGAGCACAGTTGTGGCAGTTGGGAGACCTGAATGCTAGTCCAGCCCTGCCAGTGACTTTGAGCGAACCCCTTCTCTTCCTTCCTCATTTCCTTCCCTTTCAGGAAGAAGGGGTTCCACAGAAAACACTAGTCCCCCCCTTACCTATGGTTTTGCTCTCTGTGGTTTCAATGACCCGCTGTAAACCACCATCTGAAAGCAGATGATCAGAAGGATCATATAGGACAAGAAGACTATCATCAGAAGGTCAACAGTAGCCTAACCCACAATTCCCACATCCTTCACCTCACTTCAGCTCATCACATGGGTATTTTATCATTCACATGCTTGCAAGACAAAAAAGGCTGATCACAGTATGATATCTTAAGAGAGACCACATTGATGTAACATTAGTTTATTGTTATAATTGTTCTATTTTATTTTTAGTTATGGTTGTTCCTCTGTGCATAATTTATAAATTAAACGATCACAGGTATGTGTATATAGGGAAAAACATGGTATATGTAAAGGTCAGTGTTACCTGTGGTTTCAGGCATCCACTGGGGGTCTTGGAACGTATCCCCTGTAGATAAGGGGGGATGACTGTATGCCCAAAACTCAAGCAAATCCAGGGCTCTGCCCACACTCGGCTTGAGCTGACCACAGGCTGGGACAGACACGTTCATATTCGTGGGACTGTGGCTGCCGGCTGGGGGCTGGGTGAGAGCCTAGCTGATCCCAGCCTATGCTGGTCTCTCGCAGGTGGACACAGAGAAGAAGCAGGTGACTGTGGAGGCTGGCATCCTCCTGGCTGACCTGCACCCACAGCTGGGCAAGCACGGCCTGGCCTTGTCCAAGTAAGAACCACCTCTCCCGTTCCTGGTGGGCCAATACTGCCCACCTCCCCTTGCCCTGGCCTCGGCTGGACACTCAAGGATCTGGCAGGAGAGAGAGAGAAACACTTCCCAGGGCACATCCCCTTTCTCTGGACCCCTGTTCTTTGGGGTACCTGTCTCCCATCCCCCATGAGTTCAGGGACTGTCCTGTGAGAATAAAAAGAAACAGGCCAGAGATGGGCCAAGCCTTAAGTAAAGTTCTTGTAAAGGGGCAGAAAAACTATGGATTAAATTTTTCTTCAAACTTGCAGTAACCAACTGCATGGACCCAGACAGAAGGGTATGCAAAATGCCCGGGTGGCTCAGTTGGTTAAGCGACTGCCTTCGTCTCGGGTCATGATCCTGGAGTCCCGGGATCGAGTCCCACATGGGGCTCCCTGCTTGGCGGGGAGTCTGCTTCTCCCTCCCTCTGGCCCTCCCCCAACTCATGTGCTCTCTCTCTCTCTCTCATTCTCTCTCTCACATAAATAAATAAAATCTTAAAAAAAAAAAAAGGTGTGCAAAACAAGCACAGAGGAAGAGAAGGGCATGCTGACTGAGCCACAGGACTTCGGGGTGTACTTACCTATGACTGTACCCGTCTCTCTGGCCAAACGTGTCAGTGATTGCTCAGGTTTACATATCAGGGGATTTCCGTTGAAATAAGCATCAGATATAGCCAAAGGATTGAATGTCTAACTGTAGAATTTCAACCATTGGAAAAAGGAGACGGGTGTTTTGGATAGTTGGGTAGCAATCTCTTTGCAGCTGGAAACTGCACCCATGGAAGCCTGTCGTTTGTTTTTGAGTGTGAGTGGTCCGTTTGCCTTCGCTCTCTTAGCACAGGCCCAGAGGTATTGCTGCGCCTTTTTACTCTGGGAACCCTCCTATCTTGTTCCTACTTCTCTAAAGATCATGGCAACTCAAACATTTATGAGGTGTCTGCCATGTGTAGGTCTTGTTCAGGCCCTTAAGAGGCAAAGACGAATAAAGCCCAAGGAACTCCTGGCAAGGGGCAGACCAACCTCCAAAATGATAAGCCTAATGTAAGACAACAGGTTCAATGTCAGACAAGTGTTCAGGGCACTGTGGGGCTCTCAGGAAGCCCTGGGTTCAGCCTTGGCAGGCAGGGGACCATGTGAGGGGCTAGGAATCCGGGAGCCCACAGAAGGGGGCTTCTGGATTGAGTCCTAAACCAGAAAAAAAAAAAGAGGAAAGAAGGGATTCAGGCAGAGGGACCAGCACGAGTAAAAGTCCAGGATGGGGAGAGAGTGGGGGGCATCCGGGGGCCGATGAACAGATCGTGGGACAGAATCTGTGACCAGTGACAACAGGAAGAGACATGTTCTATTAACGACAGGCATTAGCTTCTGGACTCGGGCATCTCTGTGCCCTGTTTATGGTGTGTCTCTCCCCCCGGGGACCCAGTCCTCCTCACGTGGCTGCCTGCATGGGGCCCTTCTGCTACTCAGAGGGAGTTAGGATGTCCTGTCCTGTGTATAGAAGAGGAGCCTGGGTGGATAGATAGCTCCAAGGATGCTCTGGGGACTCCAGGAGCGTCTGTGGCTGGGGGTGCTGAAGAGAAGAACAGAGCTGAGGCAGGCCCCATGCTGGTTGCTTGGCAGGTGAGGAATAGAAGCCTAGTTACAGAGGAAGAAACGAGGGTCTCAAGCTAAGTGGCTTGCCAAAGTCACACAGCTGGAAAGTTCTGGAACACTCCACCATGTGGTGGACCAGAGGAGGCAGGACAGCAGCGTGGTGTGAACCCCAGCTCCAGGAGCAGACGGCCTGGGTGCAAATCTTGCTATTCGCTGTTAGTCAAGTTCCTTGACCCGCCTGGGCCTCAGGCCTGGAAAATGGGTCTTAAAACAGGGTGTGCAGAGGCCTGGAGGAGTTAAAGATGGCCCACAGAACTGCTCAGTAAATGTCCGTGCTCGTTGACCTTTTGGTGAGGCACCTGCAGAGTGCCTCGCTCCTCAGGTTTTGGAGATGACTTTTCGCCTGACCATGTTATTTCCAGCCTCTTGGAGGCCAGTGTAATCCTTCCTTCTTTGACTTTTCTCCCTCAGGGCCTCGCCGTAATCATTTGTTTCTTTGAACACGGGTGGTCACAAGCCTGTTTCCATATTGCTTTTGAGTCTGGGAGGCTGTGTGGAAAAGAGGAGACATATTGCAGTTCCATTAACCACCCCTTTGTGGGCACTGAGGTCCTTCTCAGGTTGTCAGGATTCTACGTAATGCGACAAACATCTTCGTGCTTTGCCTTCCCTCAAGTTGGAGAATTTCCCGAGGGCAGGATTCCATGATCCTCTTTTAACATTCTGGTATTTTCCAGGTCCCTGAGTGTCTCAGTCAGTTAAGCGAATGATTTTGGCTCAGGTCATGATCTCAGGGTCCCGGGATGGAGCCCCGTGTTGGGCTCTGCACTCATTGGGGAGCCTGCTTCTCCATCTGCCCCTCCCCCTGTCCCTCCCCCCTGCTCCTGCTCTGTCTCTCTCTCAAATAAGTAAATAAAATCTTTATTTAAAAAAAAAATGAAGTAAACCAACTCATGTGGACAGAGAGACAAGACAAGACACAAAGGTGGTAGCGGGGTGAGTAAGGGGAGGCTGGAGAGGCTTGGGTTTCTCCGTTCTTCTGTTCTGCCAGGACGGCCCCCACGTCCCACCGCCTCCACAGGAAGGTCTGAGGCTGGACTTCTACTCAGGGGCCCTCGGTCCGTGCTGGGAGCCAGGGTGTGTGAGGGGGTGGGCGCTTGGCGTCAGTTGCTGAGCCCATTTCTCAAGTGGGCTGGGCTACGGTGAAGATACTGTGTAGCACATGATGCTCCCACCCCCTGGGCACCCCGGGGGGCCTTTAGTAAAATACCAGTTTCCTTCTCCTTTAAGCTAGGCCTAGGATGTCTCAGAGGACTCGCCTAAGAAGTAAGTTTTGTTTTTCGTTTTTTTTTTTTTAGATTTTATTTATTTGTCAGAGAGAGGGAGAGAGCACAAGCAGGGAGAATGGCAGGCAGAGAGAGAGGGAAAAGCGCTCCCTGAGGCGGGACTCGATCCCAGGACACTGGGATCATGACCTGAGCCGAAGGCAGACGCTTAACCAACTGAGCCACCCAGGTGTCCCAGGAAGTAAGATTTTTGATCACTCTTTTCCCTTGACCCTGAGTTCTGGGCACATCTTTCTAATTCCTGCCCCCAGAGCACACCTCTAGGGGGACCCCTGTTCCCCTCGGGACTCTGGTTCTCCTGTGTACACACAGGCCCCTCTCAGAGCTGAACCATGCCCCCACCAGGCCACTGAAATAAGGCTGAGAGGCTCAGAGAGGAGAAGGGCCACCAAGTAGACAAGCTAAGTCATGGTACCTGCAGGGTCAGAACCGAGGCAAGAGATGAATCTATTACTCTGCTCTGAGGGGCCTCGTCCTGCAGCCCAGTGGAGGGGGTGGGTATGCTCCCAGGGAAGCCTAACCGGTCCCTTGTGTCCCTTTCCCTCCCTCCTGTTGAGCCCAGCCTGGGCGCTGTGTCAGACGTGACTGCAGGGGGTGTCATCGGGTCCGGAACGCACAACACAGGGATCAAACACGGCATCCTGGCCACCCAGGTGAGTCCCCCTGCTTGGCTGCTCCACGACTGCCAGGGGGTGGGGGATGGGATGGACATCACCTCCCGGAAGCTCCTGGGAAATCGGGGGCTCCATGGGCAGTGTCGGCTCAGCTCCACGTACGCCTCAAAGCCAACCCTTGTTCCTGCCTCTCTCAGACACTTGGCAGGTGCCATCCAGCCACTCTCCTCTAAGCCTCATTGTCCGCAATGGACACAAGTGATAAGACACCCCTGCCTCTCTGGAGCGTCCTGGCCACCCTGTGGAAAAGGGCAAGCAGGGTGAAAGATTCCAGCCTCTTTGAAAGGTCTGAGCCAGGAGCCAGACAGGGCAAGAGGTCTTCCTAGGGTAGCAAGTCGGGGAGGGGCCAGGACCAGAGCGGGGGCCACCTGGAGTGGAGTCCAGCCTATGTGGGCCCGGATCTGCCCTTGATCGCCACTTAAACTTTATGAGAGTCCCGGTCTGGGAAACCGGTTATGAACACAGATTCTGGACTCGGATCTGGGTTCAAAACTGCCTCCAACGTGTAGTAGGCATGAGCCTGTAGGCAAGTTTTTAACTCCTCTGGACCTCCGTGTTTTCATCTGTAACTTGGAGGGAACAATCCTCAACCCAGGTGGAGCGAAGGAGCTGGCGTATGTTACTTCCGTGGCTGAGCAAAGGGCAGTGCGTGATTTCTGTGTCGGGAGCCTCCCTTTGGAGGGGCTTCCTAACAGGCCCGGCTGTGCACACGGGGAGCCTGGCTGCTCACCATCAGGGCCAGGAGAGATCCCCTGTGCCCGGGCGGCACCACACAGCTCGCCTTGTGTTTCCACCTGCAGGGGCTCATCTGCACTGTGGGCCGTGGGACCTCTGGCCCCTGGAGCATTACGGCTAAGCACTGGGGCCTGGGTTTTGCATCCCGGCTCTACCAGTATGGTCTGTGTGACCTGGGGAAAGTCTCTACCTCTGGCTACCTCAGTTTGCTCACCCGGAAAATGAGGATGGTCACAACAGCAATGCATCTGGGGTGCTTAGAAGAGCGTACACAGTTAGTGCTCAATAAACACTCGTGATGGGTTTTGCCTATAAGAAGACAGGGCCCTTTCCGGAGCTCGCACTCTGTGCTGTAGGGGAAACTGACCTAGGGCACCTGTGTTCATCATGCTAGACCCCACCCATAGGCAAGAGCTGCTGCAGCAGATCATGCTGGGCTTTGTGGGACCCGATTCCCAGGTACTTAGAGCCCTCTGTGGACATGCCATGACCCCTTCAAAGCTGGCTTCACTGCCCAAGAGAGCCCAGTGGTAACTGAGGGTGATGGACAACACAATAGCCGCCCCCCAAGATTAGGCCACAGTCCTGGTCTACTATCCAGGGCTGAGGGCAGTTGCTACAAAAATGTTGAGCAGAGTATGGGATAATTCTGAGGGGCCACAAATCAAAATGCGCCTGAGATTTACTGGCCCCTTTTCTTAGGAAGCTCAGCTGAGCAGGGCCAGCACCTGGAAAGGAGTTGGAGAGCTCCGCTGTTTTGTTTTACATACTATACCAATGGCTGGGAGCGAGGGGAGGGGACCGACATTTCAATGTCCACTGTACACCAGAGACTCAGCTGGATACTGCACACTGTCTCTGAGACGGTTATTGTCCTCATTTTACAGATGAGGAATCAGAGAGGTTGGGTAACATGCCCAAGGTCACACAGCGAATAAAGCAGTGCCTACCTATATTTGTTGCTGGACCCTGCTGAGGGGTTTCACTGGCCAATTCTCAATGGCTCTGGATCATGGACAGAATCTGGTTTCTGTGAAAACCATTCTGATGCCCTCACTCCTACAGATGGCCATGGTGCCCCATTTCTGCCAATTTCTCCCCTCTGGTCTTGGTCGCTGTAAATTGGAATTTGTTCAGCTGTCTCTGTTCTCTCACCCGAGCCCCCAGCCGCCAACTACACATGTCAAAAGCGATTTGCATCCGAATTAGCAGGTAGCAGAATGTGGAGAAGTACTGACACAGGTCCTAAAAGAGGATTCCTCCAGAAATGGGGGCCAAGGCTAAGAGACGGGGGGCTGATGCTGCCCAGACAGACCCTTCTTACCCTGTAGCGCTGTGGCCAGATGGCATTGATCTTCGGGGATAGGCACCACGTGGCCTCATTTCCCAGGATAAAGAGAGCAGGGCGTCTACAGGAAATGCCCCCTGGGGTTCTGAGTGCTCTTCTCCCATGGCTAGGTGGTGGCGCTGACCCTGCTGACGGCCGACGGGACCATTCTTGAGTGCTCCGAGTCCAGCAACGCAGAGGTGTTCCAGGCGGCGCGGGTGCACCTGGGCTGCCTGGGAGTGATCCTCACCATCACCCTGCAGTGTGTGCCCCAGTTTCACTTGCAGGAGATCTCCTTCCCCTCAACCCTGGAAGAGGTACAGGTGTCTTGTTCGCCACCGCTCAACCTCAGAAAGTAAATGGAGGATGCTGACAAATAGGCCATGCTCCACTGATGGCCCCGGGGGAGGGGGGGGGGCTCTGTAGGCCCCCTGAATAAGGGAGTGGGCTGACCTCTGTAGGTCTTCCTTGGCCCAAGGATGCTGTGGCCAGGTCCCTTTCTGAGCAGGTCAGTGAAGCTCAGAGGAACTGCAAGGGGTTGGCAGACGTCTGGGTGAGAAGGGAGGTTGGGTAGAGACTTGCCGGGGGAGATACGGTCCTGGCATGAGCTGACTGCTCCTGAGAAGGCATTAACTCTCAACTGCACTGAGACATAGAAGGTACCCAGGATTCTCTTTACAGTGGCTTCTTCACAGCCAAGTGGGTGAGCTAACTTTCCGTCTGGCTGGCTGCCTAAGGTCACATGCAGGGTATGTGGATCTAGATGATGGAGGGCAGAAAGGATGACTTCAGACTCATAGCAATGTTTTGGGAATGAATGAAAAGCATGTTGGTTGGTTGGCTGGATGACTGGATGACTGGATAGATGGATGCATGCATGGATGGATGGATAATTGGATGCATGGATGCACAGATGCATGGATGGGTGCATGGATGGATGGGTAGCAGGCAGCAGTCCTGAAATGCCTGGTAATCACAAGCTATGGGACTCATATCTATGGTTCCAAGTTCCTTGGTCTTTGAGTTCCTCCATGGTCACCTTATCATTCAAGTTGAGGAGACCCTGTGCACAGTTGGAAGAGTCAATGATGTAAGCAGTACTGACCCAGTACCTTACCCTTAAATGGGTAAGGTGGGGTTGGCGATCCAACTGATCTGGCCTTGAATGCTGGCTCTGCCACTTTTCAGCTGTGACTGTGAGCCCGTCATTTAACCTTGTTAAGCCCTAGTTTCCTCATCCAAAACAAGAGTTTAAAAATATCTACCTTAAAGTAGTGAATCTGAGGATGAAATCAGATAATACACATAAATTATCTAGTTCAGTATTAAAATATGCCCCCAGTGGCACCTATGTCAATGATAAAAAGAAAATACTGTTACTTAGAACCAGGTCTAAAATCCTTACCTCAAAATTTCTAATGCATGAAGCCACAAGGCAAAGGCCTTAAATCCAGAAGGTCCCCTACTAAGAGGCATGGTGTTTGGTGGGAATTTATCCCCAGAACTCCCAGTTGGTGGTAAGAAAGTGATTCCGTGGCTCTAGGGGAGGCAGCATCGATCCCTGGAGTACCAACAGCGAGCCTAATGGGACAGTAATTGGCAAGCAAACTGCCTGATGCCTTGGCCCAAGAAAGTAGGACTAGTTTGGGACAAGGACATTTCATGGAATTGTTTGGCAGGGACAAGGTGTGGCTAGGGCGTCCCATAAGGGTCTGGCTGGAGGCCCACATGACGCTGCCTGGAACCAGACTCTGAGCTCTTTGGGGCCACCTAGGCCTACCTCAACCAGCTATAATCTTCCGGACCAGTACTAGAGGGCAGGTCTAGGCCCCTTGTTCACTCCAAGTAGGGTTCAAAAAGCATCCTACATTCTGTTCAGTTCCAGACATACTATTGAGGCCTCCTGTGGGGTCAGCATTTGAGACTCATAGGACTCTAGGGCTAATTCCTAAGGCCATGGAATAACATTCTGAGCACCCACTGCAAAGATCAATTTTCCCTTCAGCCCTCATGCCTCTAATATTCTCAGTCTTTCCCTTCTGTACTTCTTAGAGGGGTGACCCCTCCATCCTGGTCATGCAGCAAGATGTGGCAGGGACCCCCACTGAGATAAAATCCACACATTCTTCTCAGGCTTCAGCTGGGAAGCCTCGGTACCCCTTCCTATGGACCCAGGGGCAGTCTGCTTCTCCCCCCACCCTTGGCATTTGCCACCATCCATCCTCTGTACCCTCCAGGTTGTCTTGCCCCTGGACTGGCTGCAGAGGAGATCACGGATGCTCCAACTTCCCTCTTCTGATGCTGCTTCTGAACCAAGCATTCCAGTCTTCTCAGCCAAAGCATTTTTAACAGGGAATTACAGAAGTGTGTGCAGGGGGATGTTACAAAGATAGATCATCTTGGTCCCCACTCTGAGATTAACCATATATGCTGACATGGCTAACAAAGATACAGTAGTGTTGGACCTGGGGCTCCAGGGCCAACAGACTAGGTAGCCTGCTCTAGGGCTTGAAACTGAAGACAGTAGTGCAGATGGCCCGGCCAGGAGCTAAAGAAATGGTTCATAACAACTGTCAAGTCCCAAGGGAGCCTGGCAGAGAACGCTTTGACCAAAGTGAGCTCTGGGAGGGAGATTTGGAAGAGAATGAGGTAGAGTGGGTATAGACTGGAGAGGTACTCAAGGGGCTGAAATACAGAGCCAAGCCCACTTTTTTTAGGGCACAAGTTCAAGAGATACTTAAGATGAAGAACCAGTAAGACTTGGCAGCTGAGTGTGGGTTTGAGGGAGTCAGAGGCAGGAGGCAGAAATGGCGCTACCACCGAGGTGGAGCATCCAGGAGGCACAACAGGTGTGGGGAGAGAGATGATTTTAGTTTGGGAACTCGGGTTTGAGGTGCCTCAAGTGGAGGTATGGGAAGGCAGCTGGCTTTGCACGTTTGGAACTCAGGAGGCAGAGGCTGGAGGTGGAGATTGGGGGGTTGTATTAGTCTGCTAGGGCTGCAGTAACAAATAGCACAGACTGATCAAGGTGTCTACAGCATTGGTTCCTTGTGGGGACTCTGCCCTTGGCTTATAGATGGCCGTCGTCTTGCGTGTCCTCACATGGTTTCCTGTCCGTCCGTGCATATCTGTGTCCTAATCTCTTCTTATCAGTACACTAGTCCTACTGGATTAGGGCTCACCCAATGACCTCATTTAACCTTGATTACCTCTTTAAAGTCCTTGTCTCCAATTATAGTCCTATTAGGAGGTAGTGGAGGTTAGGATTTCAATATATGAACGTGGGATGGGTACACCTGAAGCCAAAGTAGAGGTCTTCAGCCTCCTAGGTGGTCACAGGGTAGGCAAGATCACCCAGAGAGAGTGAGTGTGGGTGATAAGGGAGCAGAGAAGAAGATGGAAGAGGTGTCAAGGAGGAGACCGAGGAGGACAGGTTATAGAGGAATGAAGCCAGTGAGAAGATGACCACAGAGGCAAGGAATGCCCGGTGTCTGGGATGGAGCAGTCAACAGGGTCCAAGGCCATGGGGAATTGGAGTGTTGACTGGTCTGGTCATTGGGAGGCTGTAGCTGACCTTGGTGAGGATGGTTTCAGTGGGGAGCCTGGGGCAGGTTAAGGGATGGATGAGCATCACCAACGAGGAAGGGAGATGGGCAGCACAGACCACTTGCAAGCAGAAAGGGGCTGTAATGTCCTCTACTGTTGAATCTGTTTTCCTACTTCTCACATAGGTTAGCACTTGTTAATTGTTAAGCTGAAGGTTTTGACCCAGAGATGATAAAAAAAAAAACAACAAAAACTTCTTTTTGCCAGTAGGACTGGCCCCCAGGTTCCTACTAGGATATTGTAGCTGAGTGGATGGGTGGTCTCCTGATAACCTGGTCTGTTCTCTTTCTGCTCCTCCTCTGACCCAGCTGAGATTGACTAAGATTGATTACAGCCAAGTCCTGGTTCTAGTGGAGCCTATCTCAGACTGTCCTCCCCTACCCCAACACACTCACACACGCACACACACACACGCACACGTGCACAAGCACACACACACACACGCTGGCTGGCCTCTCTGTCTGTCCGGAGCTCGAGGATTTTTTTGCCTTCAACTTACCTCAACATGGAAACTTCTAACTTAGACACAACATCCTTGAAAATTCTAAGTGACTCTAGGCAATGGGCTACATTCTTCTCATAGCTTCCAACTTCTTTGATTTTGAAAGGCTATGATGACACATGAGAAACAGCAGTTGCAATCTCCTCCCCTAAAAGACAAAGTAGGCACACACACACACACACACACACACACACACACACAGTTACACAGCAATAAACACTCAACAGGATGTAATGAAAGGTCTCCAGGGAGGGAGACGGGGCCTCTGAGTCTGGCTATGCTGCTACCCTGTTTGAATAGGGTCCTCTGCCATCCTGACTGAGCAAATCCCTCACATTTGGGGTCCTCAATTTCTTTACCTTCTAAAAGCAGGGTCAAAGCAGATGGCCCCTGAGTTCTTTCTCAGCTCCGACATTCTGTAAGTCAGAGCAATGCTTGGATGTGAAGCTGTCCCCGCATCCACTTGCCACACCCTAGAGGCAAGGGTCACCTCTGGCATTGTTTCTCTTCTTTGGAGCAAGTGCTTGGGCCCTACCCCCAGGGAGAGGCATGAGCCCTGTGAGGAACACCCCCACGGGTCCCGCATAGACCCCAGCTCACCCCAAGAGGGCTCGTGGAGCAGGAGTCTGTGAGGCAGCAAGCCCTCTGTGGATCTCCCCCTTTCTGTGAACCACAGGGCTGCAGAGCCAGCCTGGCCCTCTGAGAAACCCATCATCAGCTTCCATCAAACCCCACCCACAGCCTTCCCGACACTCGCAGGCCAGAAACAAGGACTGCCACAGAAGGTCAGTGGCATTTACAGCCTTGTAATTTATTCCAAGGGGTGTGTGCAATAAATGGCCCCATATTCAATTTGTTTTTGCTCTCTCCACGCAAAGCAGCCTTTAAAGGGCACCTTCGAGAGGCTTTGAATGTTTAGGAAGAAGAGCTAGGTGGATATGGAGAGCCACACAACACGGGCCTTGCTCCCCTCAAAGGAAACAAACCCATACTCGTGATTTCTGGCCATTTAGGTTCCCAGGAAACTGTCGCACCTCCATTGGGGCGGCAGACTGCTGCCCTGAGTATTTACCTCTATGTCTGGGCAGCTCCCCAGCATCATGTCCTCTCTGGGCACGGGCTTGTCCCTGATGGCCAAGGCCTCCAGTTTGGCTGGTCCTGAGCTACAGGAGGAGCATTTGAGGAGTGGGACGACAGGAAGCCAGGACAAAGAAGAATGACAATTGCGTCTTGCGCATAAAGTTAGGTTTGAAGAGCTAGCTGCTCCACCATTTTTCCTTCCCTTTTCTCCTCTTTCCCTGCCTTCCATCCAGCACGTGTCTATAAAATATAACCTACCATGGGTCTTCCAGCCTTGAACTTCGGAAGAGCCCAAGCAGACCCATCATGAGGGGTGCGGTGTAGAGTTTGGGAATCTTCTCTCCAAGTCACACCAACAGGTTTGAAGCCCGGTGTCTCCATTGACCCTGTCTGGGTCTGGAGAAGTCCCCTCACTTCCCTGAGCTTGGATTCCACACCTGTGTGGTGCGGATAAGAGCTCCATTGTCCGCAGGCGCCTGGGTGGCTCGGGTGGTTAAGCGCCTGCCTTCGGCTCAGGTCAGGATCCCAGAGTCCTGGGATCGAGTCCCGCATCAGGCTCCCTGCTCCTTGGGAGCCTGCTTCTCCCTCTGCCTCTCTCTCTCTCTCTCTCTCTCTCTCTCTCTCTCTGTCTGTCATGAATAAATAAATAAATAAAAAATCTTTAAAAAAAAAAAAGAGCTCCATTGTCCCCATGGGATGTTGTCAGGACTCAAGGAAACATAGCAGGTGAACCCTCTGCCCTTGCTTTTCTTTAGAGTGCCAGAGAGAGGCAACCCCAATGCCTCCTCTCTCTGACTTTACTCACAGAGAATATTACCCAGAGACACCTGCTGTGTGGGTAGAGCCCAGAATCCCAATCAATGCTGCACTTTGAGGCTAGGGGTGCTGGTCACTCTGCTTTGTTCATGGACATTGTCACTGCTTCTTGAAATATCCCTCCGCGCCTTCTGCTGCGCGGTGATTCATTTCTGGAAGGCGGGGATTTTATCTGAGGCCTCTGGTTCCCCAGCATCCACAAAATACATGGCAGTGCTCAGTACAAGGTAACTCAAGGTCAGTTGATTAGCAGTTTATTAAAAATCCATCCTTCCTGGGATTTTCCCCATCTCCTCCCACCCATGCTGTGTGGTGGTCCATCTCAGATACAACATTACTGAGTCCCTTAAATACATTACAACATGATTTCTGAATGCTGCTCAAAGCTATATGAGGGGAAACGGTCATTTCTGGGCCCCAAGGAGAGTTGGAATCAGTGTTTCTAGATGCAGGGAGGTGGGGCAGGGTAAGTTGGCTCATCCAGTTTCGTGGTGCCAAGAAAGGGGCAGCCTTCACCGTTTTTTTTTTTTTTTTAATTTATATATTAGAGAGAGAGAGAATGAGAGAGAGCATGAGAGGGGGGAGGGTCAGAGGGAGAAGCCGACTCCCTGCTCAGCAGGGAGCCCGATGTGGGACTCGATCCCGGGACTCCAGGATCATGACCTGAGCCGAGCTTAACCAACTGAGCCACCCAGGCGCCCCCTTCACCACTTTTCTGACAAAGTCTCAGCATTTTAGACTCCTGTCATTTGGTCGGTATGGGATCTCAACCAGTTAGAAGGCGAGAAGATTTTCAAAATTGTTGTCAACCTTTTTGCCCTTTATGCCCCCCAAAGCATAATGAGATGTGATAAGGACAGCTGGCTGCCACATCACCCCTCCTGCAGCGCCCCAGGAAGCAGGATTGGTCCCAGTGTGTCACCGACCTGGTCAGCACCATCCGAATGACAGCCACTTCCTGGTGTCCCAGCCACATCCTCCAGGCCAAGCCAGCAGGCTGTGTTCCTTGCTCTCCCCAGGGGGAAAATCAGCTCGGCCCAAAGGCTTCCCACATAAGAGTCCTGTGGACCATGGGTCCAACACCCTGTCAGGATAGAAGTGATAGCGACGGGGGCCCTGGGATTTCATCCTAAACTTTTCCTGGGCCTTCAGCATAGAAGAAAGGGCCTTCCTCTTCAAATACGGCGTGGTGACTCCAACATTTTCTGTGCAAGGCATTGTGCCGCCAGCTTTAAGGCAAGGGATTGAGAAACCACAGCTCGCAGGCAGAATCTGTCTCACTCCCTGTTTTTGTAAATAAAGTTTTATTGGCACACAGCCACGCACATTGTTAATGTATTGTCTGTGGCTGCTTTCATGCCGTCGCAGCAGAGTTCAGTAGTTGTAACAGAGACCATATGGCCCCCAAAGCCTAAAATATTTCCTACCTGGTTCTTTACAAAAAATTTTGCTGATCTCTGCTCTAGCAGGGGGAACCAAAGCTGGATGAGATAGTCCCTGACGTATAAGAGAATGTTGCCCAGTTTCAGAGACAAGATGGATGCAATATAGGTAGAAGCCACTTAGAATGGGAGGAGATGGCTTCATGAGGAACATTTCAATTACATACATCTCAGTTCAGGTAAGTCAGTTTCCAGGTGCTCAATGGCCACTTGTGGCCAGTGGCCGTTGTATCGGACGGTGTTTGTGGATGGAGGTCACGGATGCTGAACGAAGTTGTGTGGGTTTCATTCCGTAGGAAGTCGAGAGCTGCTGGGGATTTCTGAGCTGTGCTTTGGATGTTCTCTGGAGATGTTGTCTGGAGAGATGAGAAAGGGGGGATATTATGAGGCCAGGGCAAGAGTATGGGTGACAGCTAAGCAGGACATGTACTACATCACAGCAGCGGCAGTGGGTCACAAGACAAAACTGGGGAGACATTTGCAGAAATACGACAGGGGACCAACAGGCTGGAGTCGGGGTGGGGTGGGGGAGGGTTAGGGTGGCAGCCACGTCACTTGAATGCAACAATTGTCCACCCACCCTTGTATCCCTGGCTGTACCATGAACTGGTTAGCAAGTTGGGGGGCCTCCCTGACAGTCATGACAGAGACCCAGAATTCCAAAGTTCCACTGCGCTCAAGACACACCAAACTTAAGTTCTAGATGGGTTCATCTCAGTGCTTCATCTTGACTTCACCTTCCTTCCTGATCAGATGTGGCCAGCCTCTCTCAAGCTCACCAAACTCTTTAGACACTGTATTGACGCATGATTGGATCCAGCCATTTGTCTATGCTAGGTACCAAATTCCCCACAGTGTGTTTGGTCAATAAGGTTTGTTTTGTTTTGTTTTTCCCTGTTTTTCCTGACACTCTGTCCTCCCTCCCTCACATGTTGAGTTTCCAGCGTATAAAGTGCTTTTAAATCCATAATTTCCCCTGCTCCTCACAACAGCCCTAGAAGGAAGGAAGGAAAGGTATTACTGTCTTCATTCTACAGATGGGGAGATGCTACCCACAGACCTCAGAGGGCTTCTGTAAGTCACAGCTAGGGATTTTGGGGGGAATAGCACTGGTATATCGATGTGTGTGTCCCAGCATTGATCAAATCCAGAACTAAACTGTTCCTTGGGCACATGCCACATGGCAGTCACTGTACTTAGGGTCTTTGATGTAGATTATGTCATTTCATTGCACAAATGCTCACCTTTATTGATGGGAAAACCAAAGTTCAGGGTACATGGCTCCTCCAAGGTCATGCAGCTAGTAAGCTGAAGACCAGGGCTCAAATCCAGAACTTAACTCCAAGACCAGGGCTGCTTTTCCTCAACCTCCCAGCTCCCTGTCAAAGCCCCAATCTATCTACCCATGTCTCAGAAATTGTCCTGTATCTGCTTGATGGGTTTTAGGGAGACATGGTTTGCTCTGTGATGTCATCTCCAGGAGTGCAATGATGAGTCATAGTAGAGCAGGATTCTAAGGACCGTGATGTGTTAGGCATTATGGGGGTAAAGGATGATGATGACAATGGTGACAATATGAGGGTAGCAACAGCAGCAGCTTACACCTCTACAGTGCTTACCATGTTTGTGACACCGTCAGTGAGTTTCAGCTTCATACCAGTCCCGACATGGGTACTGGTATTAGTCCCATTTTATAGATGAGGAACGTGAGGTACAGGGATGTTAGGTGCCTCGCCCAAACTCATATGGCTAGG
Source organism: Eumetopias jubatus (assembly GCF_037043125.1). Taxonomy (NCBI): domain Eukaryota; kingdom Metazoa; phylum Chordata; class Mammalia; order Carnivora; family Otariidae; genus Eumetopias; species Eumetopias jubatus. The sequence goes on from NW_028274808.1 coordinate 49,298,367, forward strand.
AATTGTTCCAGCCAGGACAAATAAGAAATCATTTCTATCCTCTGAGCTGCTTGGGGAAGTCAACATGCAAAAGGACCATTTTAAAGTCCGGCATATTACAAGCCACATTCCATGTCAGTTGACAATGTTAGGACAATTTTAAGTATTTTCTCTTGATGGGGAGAAACTGACGCACCCACAGGCCCTGACTCCCAGTACTTTCCCACCATCATCCTGTAACCAACACAGTCTTCCCTTTCTCCTGCCGAGGTCAGGTTCTTAACAACTTGGACAGCCACCTGAAGAAATCTGAGTATTTTCGCTTCCTGTGGTTCCCGCACAGTGAGAACGTCAGCATCATCTACCAGGACCACACCAACAAGGTAGCAACACATCATTCCCATCCTTATACAGAGCCTGCAGTCCCCAGGGTGGCTGACATTTGTCATTGTCCCGATGATCAGTGTGGTGTGAGAGGAAAAGCAAGAGTGAACATCACTGAGAATGAGGACAGAAGCAGAAAAAGTGGGAGGTTGGAAGGAGGAAGGAAAGTTGGCCCATAAGGGTGCAATGTGACCACAGGTAGGGATGTGCAGGAGTGAGGTCAAGAGACAGCCTAGGCCGCGAGGGGCGAGGTGGGAGGCGCGGGCGGCAGGGATGGCGCGGACGCGGGGTGCAGAGGTGCTGCCCGGCGCTGCCCTCCCCTCCCCCAGACGCGGCATGTTGCTCCGGCCGCCTCGGCTGTGGGACGCCGGCAAAGAGCAGGCGCCCATGGAACAAGGCCCCTCGGTGGGCGGTGACCCCGGCGGGGCATGGACCTCTGGAGAGGAAGCACTGGGGCAGCCAGGGACTCCCCCACAGGACAGCCCGCAGCCCCGCTCCCGAAGGCCTTCCTGGACCCGGAGAGCGCAGCTGCTGCCCTGGGCCCCCCCCAGGCCTGGCTGCCGTGCAGTCCCCGGGAGCCCCAGTCGCCCTTCCCCCCCACATGGCCTAGGAGGTGGCCCCCTCAAGGATGACCGTGCTAGCCCCGTGGGACCCCCGCTACAAGGCTAAAGCAGGACCTCGGCTGGTGTGGGGGCCCAGCTGTGCGTCAGGCGCCTCCTTCTCAGGCCGGACCTTGTGTCATCCCTCGTTCTGGCCGTTGTGTGAGGCAGCCCCAGGCCGGGACCTCAGGCCCCTGGCCCCAGCCACAGGGTATCAGAACGGAGAGCATGCGCCCAGGGATGCAGGGTTCCCGGCGGTGTGCCGTGAAGCTGTCTTTCTGTCAGACCCGCTGCTGCCCTGTGGGCAGCGGGTCCCCCTGTACCTGTCGGAGGCCTCTCAGCAGGTCACGGGCTCTCTGAAGCTGCTGCTCCCACCTCCTGTCATGTCTCCCTGGGTCCTCGGCACCCCATCCCCGGGCTGCTCCACTGCCTGGCTCAGTGGGCCTCAGCTGATCGCCCTCACTGGCCTCCTGCAGATGAGCCAGGGGGCTCCGAGACCTGCCTCCCCGGGGGCTCCCACGCCCCCTGCTGGCCCCCCAGACCCTGTGGCTGATCACCCAGGCCCCAGCGGCACCCCAGCTGTTCTCATTGCACTGACCCATGTGTCCCACGAACCCCAGACGCCCGTTGAACATAGATAGCTCTTTTGTGGGTTGAGTGGGATCCCCTACTCCCCCAGGCAGGTTCTGTTGACAATAAAGCAGTGTTTTGGTTTGCAAAAAAAAAAAAGAGAGAGACAGCCTAGATGTGGGAGAGGGAAGCAGAAGTATTGGCAGGACAAGTTAAGGTAAGATAGAGTTCAAGGCAGCTGGGCTATACTCTAACCGTCTAATGCACCTCCACCTTCCCTCCAACACTCCATCTTTCCCACCCCTAACTGGACCGGTGAAGGAATCAATAGTTTTGTCTCTCCCCGATGTCCTTAGCAAATGGGCTGCTTCTTAGCAGAACACAAAGCCATCACTTAGGATGAATGTTCATGGGACAAGTCAAGCAAAAGCAATGACACTCATTGTGTGTTAGGGGCTGGCACGGGGTTCGCTGGACACCTGCTTCATGGGTCCAGAAGAGGAGGGATAGATGCACATCTTTGTCTTGTGCAAAATAAATCCATACCTAAATACACATGAAATGAAAGGGGCATGAGATTTGGCTGTGTCACCAAGAAGTGAGGCTCTCAATTGTCCTGATAGGTGGGTCACCCCCCCCAAACACACACATGCAGCCACTCCTGGAATACATCTCTCTCCAGGGGACACTGTGATGCATAGGTCAGAAGGCAGCCACTGATTTCTACTCCAGAAACCAATAATGCACTCTATGTTAACTAAAATTTAAATATATATATATATATATATATGCATATGTATATGTGTATGTGTATGTGTATGTGTATGTATATATATGAAGGCAGCTTAGCTCTGGCCCTGAACTGATCACAGATTCTTCTTCCCAGCCCCCCTCCTCTTCTGCCACCTGGTTTTGGGACTATGCCATTGGATTCTATTTACTGGAGTTCCTGCTCTGGGTCAGGTAGGAATGCAAGGGTACCTTTTTTCAACATCTGCTATTTGCTGTTGAGGATGTGGTCCATCAGAAGAATGGCACCCTGGGGACACCTGGGTGGCTCAGTCAGTTAAGCATCTGCCTTTGGCTCAGGGTATGATCCCAGGATCCCAGGGTCCTGGGATCAAGTCCCACATTGGGCTCCCTGTTCAGCGGGGAGTCTGCTTCTCCCTCTTCTGCCTGCTGCTCCCCCTGCTTTGTGCTCTCTCTCGACAAATAAATAAAATCTTAAAAAATGAAGAATGACACCCTGGCCTTTATGCATGCAAATTGGCTCAGTGTCCTGGGTCTAGAGCAGTGATTTTCCACCCTACCTGTACATTCAAAACACCTGAGGAGCTTTTTAAAAAACACCAATGCCTGGGCTCCACTCTCTGGCCCCCAGATGATGTAAATCTTCTCATATTGTCCTATTTTCTATCTCCTTCCCAGCCTAAAATCTGTGCTCATGCTCAGGCCCCAAGTCTGCCAGTAGACATGGAACTCTTGAGTGATGGGGAAGGTTTCATGGGGCCTTGAATGATAACTTTGCATCATACAATTTTTTGAAATAGTTTATACATGCAAAATAATATAGAAAACATAAAGTATAAAAAATCATGTGATAAGCGCCCATGTGGTTACCACCAGCTTAAGAAATGAAAACAACACAAGTACAATTGGCATGCTCTTTGTGAAGTCCCAAATCACAGCCTCCAAGGGGTTACCAAGAAGTAAGCATAAAGCTTATCATTCCCTTTTTAGTTTTATGAATCCTGAAATAATAAATCTGGTAATTCAGCTTCAATAGTGACAATTACCATGTTGCTATGGATAGTTATTAATTATTCCTATTCCACTGTTCATGATGTGTTTATCCATACTCAGATATTTGGGTTGTTTCCAGGATTTTTTTTTTCTGTTACAAATGATACTACTGTGAGCATTCTCAACTATTGCTCCTGGTGCCTTTTTTTTTTTGTCTTGAGTGGAATTTGTCATGCATGGAATACTCATGAGTGGAATTCCTGGGCCATCGAGTATATCTTCAGCCTTATCAGATCCAATTGTTCTCCAAAGTGGTTATTGGGCACTGGGCGCTATCAGATTCTCTGTGCTCCACAAGCCAGTCAAAATTGGAATTGTCAGGATTTTACATTTTCATGTGACATGTATTAAATAGTATCTTACTGTGATTTTTGAATTCTTATTTCCATGCTTACTCCTAAGGGTGCACAGTTTTTCATTTTATTGATCCTTCGGATTTCTTGCCTGTGGAGCACCTATTTATGTATTTTGCCCTTTTTAGAAATTTGGTGGGTATTTTTTTTCTTACTACCCTGTAGGGTTTTATTGATATATTTTGGGCACTCAGTTTCTGTGTTGCAACATCTCCCTGTTTGTGTTGTCTTTCACTTTTACGGCTTTTTCTTTTTTTGATGTACAGATGTATTTAATGTTAATATAGTGAAATTTAGCCATCGCTTCTTTCACCTTGGGGACTTCTGTGTCTTACTAAGAAATCCTTCCCTACCAAAAGGGCATGAAAGCCCATCAAGGGTGGGGCTGGTGACAGGACGGGCAGAACTAGCTGGAGTTCTTGTCATCCTAGACGCTGGGCGCAGCTGAGACCTTCAGCACCATAGGTCTGCATCCGGGCGTCTGGGCCTGGCCTCCCCTAGGGTGGGGGAGCTGGGGGAGCTACAGGTGACACCGCCTGGGACCCACGCTGGGGTGACTAACCGCTTGGAAGGTGTTAAGAGAGTGAAATGCAAGCCAGGACTCACTGCATCTGAGCAGGGAAGGGACAGGGAGCCGTGAGGAAGCCCGCCTGGGGGGCCACTGCTCCAGCAGAGTATGGATGGGAGTTCGTGGAAAATGCCGGGTCAGGCTTTCTCTCCACCTTCCATCATGGCCTCTCGGCAACTTTCTGTGTGTCTGGGGAGCCCGAGCCCAGTGAGCACCCAAATAAGTTGGGCTCTAAATCACTGCTGCCCCTTTCCTGGCCTGAGTGGATGCTCTGTGAGAGCTTCGCAACCTCCAAGCTCAGCCCATGTGGCTCTGGCTTAGCTGCTTCTGGAAACCTGTCCGCCCGTCCCACCCTGGCAGCTCTGTGGCGCTCACTAAGCTGCGTGCCCAAAGGGGTGGGAATGAGAAGTGAATAATAGATTGTACTTGGTGGTTTAATGGCTGCTTCACAACAAGACTCACTGTGTCCCTGCAAGGGTGGGGACCCTGTCTGCCTCATCACACTGGGTCTCCAGTGCCCCGAACAGTGCCTGGCACTTAGGGGAGGCTCCCGAATATCTGTGTAAGAAACACCAAATAAAGGGGTGCCTGGTGGCTCAGTCAGTTGGGTGACTGCCTTTGGCTCAGGTCATGATCCCAGGGTCCTGGGATCGAGCCCCATGTCGGGCTCCAGGCTCGGCGGAAAGCCTGCTTCTCCCTCTCCCTCTGCCTGCCGCTCCCCCTGCTTGTGCTCGCTCTCTGTCAAATGGATAAATAAAATCTTTAAAAAAAAAAAGAAAGAAAGAAAGAAAGAAAGAAGTGCCAGGTGAAAAGCTTGGTGCCTGTCTTTGAGGAGTTCAGTGGTGGTCCACTGTAGGAGTGATGGTGGTGGCTAGAGCTGACCAGGACGAAAAGGCAGGCTGTCCGTTGGGAACAGGTCCCTGGAGGGTGAGCCAGGGCCAAGGCCAAGCTCAGCTCCTCTGGTTAGAATAGCCCTGTGCCCAGGGGCCATTGGAAGCCCCGCCACGGCCAGGTGGCCTCTGAGACACCAAAGAACATCTGCCTTGAAACAGACGACACCCTTCTCCCACCCCGCCCCTGCGGCATGTACCCAGGTACCCTTTCTGAGTCCCAGGAAACTCGGCAGCTTGGGACCATGGGAGGAGCATGAGCTATGGATTCAAGTGGACCTGGACTCTGATCCTCACCCCTTCATTTTCCTGCTGTATGACTCTGTAAGCTGTGGCTTTCCCACATAAAGTAATAAAGTAATAATAAAGTAATAAAGTAGAGCCTCCAGCAACAGTTGGGTTGTTTGGAGGAGTCAGTATTAAGTCTGCATGAAAGGTGTTCCCTAGACCTTACTTCCCTCGCTTCTCAGCTTCACAGCTTCTGGTGCCCCCCTTCAAGGGGCAGGATGCAAAGGCCCTGAATCTGCTGTTACCTGTAACCCCCGCGAGGTGCTCTGAGCAGCTGGGATGGATTTTTGACAGGCAATGAGACGGCAGGGAAGCAACAAGGGACAGGTGTCTGGAGAGGGTGCCTCTAAGCAGAGGCCACCCACAGGCAGGGAGAAGCCAGACCAATCCTTGTGACCGGGAGTCTTGAGTGACTCCAGGAGGGCATGAACTACCACCGACGTGATTGGAGCCAGTTCAGCTCGCAGGAGCCCAAGCTGGCGGGAATTGGGTTCATGAACGGGGCCTGGAGGCCCCCGCAACCAGCCTCAGGGCCTGTGTCCCCTTTGGGTATGTATCTAAAAGAAATGAAAGCAGGGACTTAAAGAGAGATTTGCACACCCACGTTCACAGCTACGTTATTCAAGTGCGCCAAAAGGTGGAGGCAGCCCGCGGGTCAGACAGATGAATGGATAAACAAAACGTGGTCTCTCCTTAAAATGGCATGTTATTCGGCCTTAAAAGGGAAGGAAGTTCTGACACAGGCTACAACATGGATGAACCTGGAGGACAAGATGCTGAGGGAAAGAAGCCAGTTGCAAAAGGCAAATACTGTACGACTGCACTTGTGTGAGGCCCCAAGAGCAGTCAAATTCATGGACACAGAAAATAGAATGGGGGTTACCAGGGGCAGGGGGACAGGGGCATGGGGAGTTGTTCCCTGGGGACAGAATTTCCGCTCCTGCCAACAACGTGAATATACTTAACACTGCTCAACATCATACTTAAAAATGGCTAAGATGGTGAATTTAATGATACGTATTTTTTGCCACAATTAAGAATGAAAAAAAAACCCAAACACTGAAAACAAGCTAGTCATCAGCGACAGAGTAGGGGCATACATGTGGGCTATCCAGAAGGGGCTTCTGGCAGGGTTGGGAGGGTGATGTGGGGTGACATCTGCATCCCCAGGAAGGTTTCTGAGCTCCGGAGAAGGGGAAGCAACAGAGTCCGTAGAGAAAGAGGTTTGTAAGGAACTCAGCCCATGGTTTGTAAGCACACCGCTGGGACTCACTAAATGCTGGATAATATGATTATCTTTTCTTTTAAAGATTTTATTTTATTTGTCAAGAGAGAGCGCACAAGCAGGGACGGAGAAGCAGGCTCCCCACCAAGCAGGGAGCCTGATGCGGGGCTCGATCCCAGGACCCTGGGATCACGACCTGAGCCGAAGGCAGAAGCTTAACTGACTGAGCCACCGAGGTGCCCCGATAATACGATTATTAATTGCCCCTCTGTTGCTGCCCCTCCAGCTCCTTCCTGCCGGGCCTCGTGGGCTGGATCAATCGCTGCTTCTTCTGGCTCCTATTCACCAGGAAGAAGGAGAGCAGCAACCTCAGCTACAAGATCTTCAGCTATGAGTGCCGCTTCAAGCAGCACGTCCAGGACTGGGCCATCCCCAGGTAGGGACTGTGCGGGCCAGCCTGCGGGGGGTCTGGGTTGAAGAGAGCCCCTTGGGTCCTCGCCACAGCCCCGGCACATACGCTGTCAGCCAGGTTCCCAGTCCTACCCATTATCAGGAGGGGCCCACTGGAGGCTGAGTCCCCTTCTGGCACCCTTGTACACCGCTGTTCTTCCCGTGAGGGGATACCAGTCACAGAAAGCCCTCTGTTCTCCTGTCAGTCCCTCTCCAGCCCCGCGGGTGGGTCACAGCATACGGGCTTGGAGTGTGGGCCTTCCTGCCTAGCTTCTGGATGGAGCCCGCCTGGCATGCTAGGGGCAGGTACTCTGCCGTTGGAGGGACGCCCGCTGAGGACCTAGGCTAGGTCTGTGGCCCCAGAACTCAGGACAGCTTTCTCTCGGACTGCCTCTCTTTGTCTCTCTCCAGGAAAGGGGGGTGATGGTGCCCAGGGCTTAGGGGATGCCCCTGTCACTGTGTTCAAGGCCTGAGGCATTACTATCCCAGGGGGAATATTAGAACAAGTGGAAGCATTAGAATCAGACTGACTTGTCAGAAAAGGAAGAGGCCTGGCGTGTGGGACAGCTGTGGCCAGACACCCAAGGGGAGCCCGCGACTGGGTGGGGGCCCAGGGCTGAACCAAGAGCCGTAGCAGCTCCCCAGGAGACATATTCTCAGGCTCCCCTTCCATGAGAAGGACTTTTTGAGAGCAGCCACCGGCGTGGGCCCCCTTCCGCGCAGGGAGCCCCCGTCCCCGGCGCAGGCTGGGGGGCCTGGCAGAGCCCTGTGGGAGGGCTCCCGGAGGCCCCTCCCTGAGATCTGGGTTCTGTCCCCCCCGCCCCCGGCCGAGTGCAGAGAGAAGACCAAGGAGGCCTTGCTGGAACTGAAGGCCATGCTGGAGGCCCACCCCAAGATGGTGGCCCACTACCCCGTGGAGGTCCGCTTCACCCGCGGGGATGACATCCTGCTAAGCCCCTGCTTCCAGAGGGACAGTTGCTACATGAACATCATCATGTACAGGTGACCGGCTCACTGGGAGCGGTGGGGCTGGGGGTGGGGTGCGGGAGGCAGCCCCTCCACTTTGGGAGGACCCCTCTCCCCACCCATCTTTCAGGCATGCGATCTCGTGTGCCTACTCTGGTCGATGGTTCTGAGAGCCTGGAACGCTGTGTTGAGAAGGATTCTGAGGCCAGGTTTAGGTTTAGCAGAAAAGAGGATCGTGCTCCGTTAGAGCTGTCTACCTGGATGCATTTGCCCCTCCGGACCACCTCCCCCAGGTGCTGTGCAGGTACCGAATGCTCACAGAGCCATTATCTTTTTCCTAGTCAGTTACACGTAGCAGGCTCCAGGATAAGGCCATGACACATGCACAGTTTAAGAAGTTCATCTCTTAAAAAACGTCCTGTGCGAAATGTGTCTTCCTTCTGCCTCTTCTTCCCACCTCTCATTGATAATAGGCCCCTTCTGACTCTGCAAAAGAAAAAAATAGCTCCCGCCCAGCTTGAATCTTACTATGATGTATTTCTCCAGCCTGTAAAAACCTCAAACCTAGAGGATGCCCAAGGGACAAAGAATGCATTGTTCCAGAAAGGTGTCATGAAAAGCCAGAAAAGAGCGTTTCGGAAAGATGCACTGAATGGGAAGCAGCTTCTTTGACTCAGGGACCAAACTTCTGGCTTAACCTTAGCTGTCTGTCCCTCTATCTTCTCCTTATCTGTGAATGCAGATCAGAAGTGAGAAAGTAGCCATGGGTATGCGTCGTGTTTATTTGAATTTTTAAAAAGTTTTGACCTAGACTTTTTCTGCCAGTAAGTCTGACTCGGCTGATGGGCAGTGAGGACTGACTGACTAGGTGATAGGGCCATGCTATCCATACATCAAATGAGGGGATTCAGAGATTCCTAGGCTTTGTCAAAAAGATGGCACAGGTAGGGGCGCCTGGGTGGCTCGGTCGGTTAAGCGTCTAACTCTTCCTTTTGGCTCAGGTCATGATCTCAGGGTGGTGGGATCGAGCCCCGAGTCGGGCTCCGTGCTCAGTGAGCCTGCTTGAGATTTTTCTCTCCTCTCCCTCTGCCCTTCCCCCATTCTCTCTCTTACTCTCAAAGAAATAAGGGGAGGGAGGGAGGGAGGGAGGAATTTCCATGGCATTAAAAAAAGATGGCATATTTTATATGTTACACCATAAAGATGTGTTCGTGTGTATGTATATTTAAACTCATGGTAATTTTCGATGCCAGCTATAAAATATGTGAGAGGAAGCAACCCTTTATGAAATCCCTCTGGTGATGAGCAATGAGCAAAAACCCTCAGGTTGCACTGTTGCCCATGTCCTGTGGGCAGAGCCACCGGCTTGGTCTCTATACCACATGCCACGTGCTGGGCCTGGCATGGAGAAGGTGCCACATCACTGCTGTGATGCTCAGGGCAGGGACAGGGCCTCACCTCCTTCTGCTCCCCACCAGGCCCTATGGCAAGGACGTGCCCCGGCTGGACTACTGGCTGACCTACGAGACCATCATGAAGAAGGTCGGGGGCAGGCCCCACTGGGCCAAGGTAGGATTTGCCAGCGAGAGGTTCACGGGGCCCTCGGCCGGGCAGCTGCTGTGAGCTGGGGGTTCCCCAGAGGGTGCCTCTCTTCCCTGGTCCTCGGCCTGCCCGAGGCTCAGAAGTTGGGATCCAGGGGCTGAGTGAGTCACAAGAAGGAAGGGTTCCACCGCATTACCCAGACCCAGCTGCCCCCTGCATCCATGTTCCAACAGCTCAGTACTTGGTGACAACTCCCTCGGAGTGTTCAGAGAAATTTTTCGTCTTATTCCCATAGAAACCCCATGAGGAGGATAAGGCAGGAGTCCGTGAACCCCTTTAACAGATAGGGAACTGCGAGTCTCTCAGAGATGATGGGACTGACTGACTGACTAGCAGTAGAATTGAGGCCAGAGCCCTCTCCACTGTCACACTGGGGGGTGTCGAAGGGAATGCAGAGTTTCATGTAAACACTGTAACACCTTCCTTCTTTACCTTCCCAGAACTTCCTCTCTCCTGTTTGGGTCTTTACATTATGTGTGTGCACGCATGCGTGCAGGCGTATGCCTGGAGGCGTGTGTGCGCACACGTGCGTGCATGGGTAGGTATGGGTGCATTTTGCGTGCATGCCTGCATGTGTGGGTGAGCTCACGCATGCGTGTGTCCGGGAATAGGAGTGTCATGTATGCAGGCATACAGACTCAGGGTTGCCCGGTTGCAGCCCCACTGAGATGCCAGTCCCAGGGAACAAGGCCTGTTGTATCTGGTTGCTTCCACAGGCCCACAACTGCACCCGGAAGGACTTCGAGAAAATGTACCCAGCCTTTTCGAAGTTCTGTGCCATCCGAGAGAAGCTGGACCCCACCGGGATGTTCCTGAATGCGTATCTGGAGAAGGTGTTCTACTGAAGCGGAGATGAGCCCACCCCATCTCATCCCTCAGGCCCCCCTCCAGTGACACTGAAGGCGCAACGTCCCACGGGCCTGGAGGGGGCAGACCTCTCTCTGCTTGCCCTCTGCTGCCGCCCCCAAAGCAGCACCAACCCCCAGCCATGAGCCTGGATCTGTGCAGGGCTCCCTGCTTTCCTAATTTCTGTATCCTCACAACAACCCCACGCAAAGAGTGCCCAAGTCTCCATGGACATCATTTACATGCGGCAGTCCCTTTTCCTGAACCTACAATCACCACGTTCTGTTTTCCCAGAAAATAGAGAAACCCCAAAATGTTACATTTGTTTAAGAGGTTTGGGACTCGGTCATTCACAGGTTCCGCCTTCGAGCTAGGGGTCTGTGACTCCCGGGCCCGTAATAATGTGTTTGGGCACAGTTGTCGTGTGCACTGTGCTCTGCTTCCTTACACCCTTGAGGGTTTCTCAAATGCTTTGGGGCTGCCCTCTTCCAATTTCTGTCTGTCCACCTGACATCCATCACCTGACCTTCAAGCATGTCTGTTTCAGGGGCTATGTGGGAAGTGGGCCTACTCCTTGCCGCCTTTTAAATAAAGACCAAGAATTACTCACTCTCTGCCCCTCACCTCTTCATCTCCATGTTATGGGAACAGGAGCCTCACTCGTTTCCTGGCTTCCCTCCAGAGGTAGTGGTCTTGGGCCTGCCTGGAAAATGTTCTTCATATCCTTTTGCAAATTAAGTTTCAATTGGCCTCTGACCTATCACCCTTTGTGGCCATTCTTTTGTGAGTATTCACTGAACATCTACGAGGGTGTCAAGTGCTTTGGGGAATTGACAGCACAGTAAGGCAGGTTCCTGGCCTCAAGAAATTGATATTCTAATCTCACAGTTCAACAACAAAATGTTCAAATGGGCCAAGGACTTGAGTAAACATGTCTCCGAAGATTTCCAATTGGCCAATGAGCACAAGATGCTCCACATCACTAATCATGAAGGAAGCGTAAATAAAACCACAATGAGATACCACTTCATATCCATTAAGATCATTATTATTTAAAAAATAAAAATCGTGAAGGACATGGAAAGAGGAACTGTTGGGCATCACTGGTGGGAATGTAACCTGGCACAGCCATTCTGGAAAACAGTATGACGGGTCCTCAGAAAATTAAACCAGAGTTACCACATGATCCAGCAATTCCACTCCCGGGTATATGCCCAGAAAAACTGAAAGTAGGGACTTGAAGACAGATTTGTACAGCATGTTCAGCATTGTTCATAGTCGTCAAAAGGAGGAAGCAAGCCAACGCTACACGGATGGATAAGCAAAATGGGTAGTATATACACAGCCGGGTAGTACTCAGCCTTGAAAAGGAAGGAAATGTTGACACAGGCTGCAAGATGGAGGAACCTCGTGGGCATCATGCTAAATGAAATAAACCAGTCACAAAAGGATAAACACTGATCCCACTTAGCATAGATTATCATAGAGCTGGAAAGTGGCAATGGGGTTTGCAGGGGGCTGGGGGTGAGGGAGTGGGGAGTTAGTTACTGGGGACAGAGTTTCAGTCGTGGACAATGAGAAAGTTCTGGAGATGGACGGTGGTGATGGTTAAATTAAGCTTAGGGTCCTTCTGAGCACCACACAGGTCGTGCCCTCCCTGACCCCCCTCAGGTGTGTATGAAAGGCGTGACAGCTCTTTTTACGTTGTCAACTAGACTCCAATACTGAGTTATTTAATCTAGGTACTGATCTGAGGATGTTTTGTACATGTGGTTAATACCTACAATCAGGTGACTTGACGTAAAGGAAATTATCCTCGAAAATGTGGGTGGGCCTTTTGCAATCAGTTCAAAGACTTAAAAGCAAAAATTGAGGTTTCTGGAAGAAGAATGAATTCTGCCTCAAGATTTTCTGAGTTTTCAGGCTGGGGCTGCCCCACGGATTACAGGCTTGGGAAAATACCAATAGCCAATTTCTTGAATGGGTATGAACTGTGCACTGGTTCTGTTTTTCCAGAGGACACTGGCTGATACATAAGGAATGAGTAAAGTTAATAAAAAGAAAAGCATAGCAGGCAAAACTCTGAGGCTTTGGAAATCCAATCACTCTCAGGTTCTACAGAGGAGGAAACCTAGGCTCAGAGAGGTGAAGAAATTTGTCCAACGTCACACAGCAAGTTAGGAAAAGCAGTGTCTTCAAACCTTTCAACTGAGGTCTGTCTTGGCAGCCCTACGTTTTTGAGAGTTTGAATTTCATTTCTAAAATCTACAGATGTTGCAGTCTATTTCATTATGTAACTGTGTTTTAAAGTTTTGAGTAATATTTTACTTTTCAAATCTTTAAATGACATTTCCGCTCTAGGAAAGAGTGGCACGTTTGTTCTGGGGTCTTCTGGCAGCTCACATTGACCCCAGCGGGAGAAGTACACATACTGAGGGACACGCAGCGCAATGTCTTAAGTCTGAAACCTTGAGATGCAGTAAAACTTCAAGTCCTGGAATGCTAGGGCAAAAGAATGTTGTGGAAATAGACTTTCTAATTATCCGAGAACTCAGGTGTCTTTTCTGGTTCAGGCTTTTGATGAATATAATTTACTCTTCCTTTGATTTGTGATCTGATGCCTGAAGGTCATCCTTCCCAAAAAATTACCGTTGCAGAATCCTTTCGATATTGAATGTTGTGTCCCGCAGGCCATAAATTGGGCTCCTGAGGGCATCGCTGATACAGATCCACTTTTTCTCTCCTTCCTGATTTCCTCCTTGCTACTTCTGTCCCAGATTCCCACTGGCTGGCCTCTCTTCTCTCCCTGTGGAAGCCTCAGGTCGCAGGAGCCAGCTCTGCCTTCTGTGGCAAACACTCTCACTTCAGGAGATTTAGAAAATCACGGGTGCTGAGGGCCAAACCTGTGCTCTGACCCTGGGCTTCTAACAGTGGATGGTGATTGCCAGCACCATCTCAAGAGACAGATGGAAAGTTGAGGAATGGCGTCTCCCTTGGGCCCCTGGGAAGCTACATTGTAGAGCAGCATCAGGGCCGCCGTTGGGCCATGAGGGCTCTCGAGGTTAAATTTGGGGCACGAGCTCACCAGCCAAAAGAAAAGGTGCAAATCTTACCAAGTGAAGTGATTGAACTGTGGGCGACTTCTCCCTCGGGGCGGCCACCTGGCCCCTCGCCCCAGAGGGGCAGAGCTGAGAATGGGAGGGGTCCGCGTGAGCTCTGGGCGTCTCGGAAGGATGCACTTCCACCCAATGCAAAGACGTGAGACATTTAAAGGCCCAAGACAGGTGCCCCCTCACTTCACGTGCAGGAGTCCCTGCACGGGGATAACGCCAAATTGGCTGAGTCAGCCTGGCCACCTGCATGGACAGGGCCAAGAGGATAGACCAGGGGGTGCGCAGGTGGGGCCGATTGAGGGGGGCGGGCAGCGAAGCCCACCTGCCTGGCCCATAGAGCTGCAACAAAACTGGTCCTCCTCGCAAGGTCGGCAGGCACGGTCAGCCCCAGAACAGGGACTCATGGCACCCCCTGGTGGCAGCTGTCTGGAACCAGCCAAGGTACCCAGGTGGAAACAAAGCAGCCTGTCCCTGACCTACACAGGGGTGGCGGGCTAGTCCCCAGTTTTAAAAGGGGCCAGGAATGCCACAGAGAAGGGAGCAGACCCTGAGGGAAGGGAGCTACTGGGGGGTTGTCTATGCAACCCTAGGTTTCAAATTTAGAAGAGGTGTCTGGGCACCCTACAAGGAAGATCTCACTTGTAGGTCTCCAGTTACTAAAATGAGGCCAAAGGCCAGAGCTATCCAAGGAAGGGAGAGTGGAAGCTAGAAAAATAGCTACGAGCACCCTAATCCCAAGGGTCCTTGAGGGAACCTCCCCCCACCCCCGCCCTGGACTAAAAGGGAAGCAATGCAATAAGGCAGAGTCTGAGCAAAGCTGTAAGGCCTGCCTTATCTTGGTTTTGACCCTGGTTTTCTCTGCCATGTGGCAGGGCCTTGCAGAAGATCAAGTGACATCTAGACATTTCCAGAAAATTATCAAAATGTGGGTTTTTTTTTTCACTTTTGACATCCACAAATGAATGTCTTAACACACGCAGAGTGAGCTAACGCTGTCCTGGGTTCAAGATCATTACAGGCTATTATTTTAAAGGCCAACAGCTCGGCCACTCCAGGCAGGTGGGCTGGCGATTGGATGCAGGCTTGAGTTTGGCGAATGAATACTGTCGTTTGATGCTGTTAGCTCATCTCTGGTTTTATATACGTGAAGTCATACGCAAAGAGGTCCAAAGTCTTCTTGTGGATATAAGGCTGAATGAAGTAGGTGGTCCACCCGTCACCCCACCCCTGCGACACGTGCCTTCTTTGAGGTCAGACTGAGCCAGGTATTAGTTTTTACTGAATTGGGTACCAAAGAGGGACTAAGATCAAGAGGAGGTTGTGGGCGCATGTCTGGTACTAGTTCAAGGTCAGCGTCTTTGCTCCCTGGGGTGCTGGACACAACAAATGAAGGCAGGCCGGTAATGGGGTTATCCTCTCCGTCTGCTTTCCTAGCCTGGGCAAGCGCCTCCCTGACCCTGGAGTGACCCGGATGGGCTGAAGGCAACTGTTGACCATCAGGGAACCGGCCCAGGTGCTGTTGCCCACCCTGCTCTGGGCCATGTCATAAACAAGGAGGATTATGACCAAGGGGTTAAGAATATCCCAGAGGCATATGGAGAGTCCATTATTCACCTTGTCCATTTGTTCCCTGAGGTCCTGCTTTTACAGATTGTGCACTAACTGATTTGCCGATCATCAGTTACCATCGGTTCTATCAATAGGATCTGCTGACCCGAGTCCTTCCCACGCTGTCTTTAGAACTATTTAATATTTCCTGGGTTTGCCGAGCTGCTGTCTTACAGTTAGCAAATGCCAGGCAATGCTGGGTCTGGATAGGAGATTAAGGTGGGAGGCCCGAGCGGCTAAAAGGTGGTGGTGAGGTCCCCACGAGCCCCGGAATTAGACCTGAGTTCGGTCCCAACTCTGCCACTTTCCAGCCGCACGGCTGTGAACAAATGGTCCCCATTCTCTCTGCACCCTCACTGCTGATGCCCTCTCCCAGCACACTCCAGGTCTGGGCTCCAGTCTGAGCCTCGTGCTTGACTGTGGCTAAGAGCTCCTGGAATCTGTCCATTGTGGAGTTTCAACTCATTTAGGGGCACAAACAGGAAATAATCGTATTCATTCTAAGGACTGTTCCCATCACTAAATCACATCTCAAACACACTGTTCTACTTCCTGGAAACACCACAGTTCAGAATGTCAACTAACATGGTAATCAAAACTCTTCCCCTCCCCCATCAGAGGTGGGCGGAGGAGGTGAGGGGCACCCTCTACCCTCTCACACACACCCCTGCACCCCGGGTTCTGAGAGTCCAGAGCAGAGTAGGAAAGGGCACGGTCTGGCTCTGGGCCCTCTGTCCCGCCACCCTCCCTGCTCAAGCTGCCTGAGGTTATCTGAGGTGGGGCGGTGGCTTGCTCTGGTCACCGAGACTGCTACTGCCAGATGATGGTTTCCCTGGGCTGGCTTTGAACTTCACTTGGACACCCTTGGAGAGCAGCCCCTGTGTCCTCCTTAAGCCCCTGCCAGTATCGAAGCCTCCAGCCCGCTCTGGATGAGACAAAGGTACTGTTATATGGTGAGCATTTTCCTTTGATCCTGTCACTAGAACTTCGTGACCAAAGTGTAACCCCAGGGAGGATGAAGTCGAAGCCTATCTGGAGGCCCTTTGGGAAAGTGAAGCCTGAGCCAAATGGCCTTTCATTCACCCCCAACCCCACCACTTCGTGGTGAGCTCTGCTCTGCAGAGCTGCCCTGAACACATGGGCAGCTTCCTGGCTCCCTCTCCTCGCCTATTCCCAGCCACTTCACAGTGAAGGGTGGGCAACCTGAGGTCCCCTCCAGTAGCCTCTGGGGGCCACGAGAAACAACAGTCTGATGTTCTCTCATCTAGGCCTTCTGCTTTTCTAATGAAGGCTACTCCTGGAAGCCTTTGTAATGTGGGGGAAATAACCCCTGCCTAGAGAGTAACTGTGGGACCCAATGAGATGACATGAAACAGTTGGTTCAAGTGGTAGAAGTGCTTTGGCTGGCCCAGGGGTACTGGTACAGTTGCACCAGCCATACACTGCATAATTCTGGTGTCATTTCACCATGCAGTGAGCAGAGATTATTTTTTATTACAATTTTCTGGCGGAAGGACACCGAGGGTCACCATAGGGTCCAACGGCAGGGTTGGTGGCACTACCCCCTTGGTAGTCAGGTGCCAAGCCCTCTCTTCTGAGAACATCAAGCCCTGCTCCCCCTTTGCCATGAGCTTCCTAGAGGCCAGAAACCAAGGGCTCATTAGCCACAGTCTCCCTGCCAGAATTCCCCACGCACATCTCAGCCCTGCACCTTGGTGATCTTGTGCCCTGCCTTGGTCTTTGTAGTGCCTCAGGCTAGGACTCCTGTCAGGGATGGAGAGACATCCAAGTACCCTCAACAAGGCCACTGAGCAAAGGGGAACAGAGGATAGACACATGGGCTCCCAGCAAACCTCGGAGTCAGCTTTAGTCTGTATTTTAAGGTGCTCGCCTAGGACAGTGTGAAGTAGATTGCATAAAAAGAGCAACATTTGGATATAGTGGCTGCCAGAAGCTAGTGACATAATCAGAAAATAAAAAGTAAATTTTGAAATAAGGGTGTGACATTAATGTGATGTATGATTTACAAAGATGGTCATTTTAGCAAATGCCTCCTGAACCCATGCCCCTAATTAATATATGTCATTAAGTGACTCATACTAATTTGATTCTGAATTTCCTTGAGAGCAATATGAAAATAGCAGCTTCCTTGATGAGCTAAGCCTTGGAGTGTTACTTGTGCGGCAGAGGTACTTAGAACTTAAAGATGAGGAACAGTGACCTAAGAACATTCTAAGCGTTTAATTAATATGTGGACTTTGCTACAAACCTGGAATGCAGCTAGATGTGTTTCTTCATGTGAGCTATATTTGATGAAAAGAATTCTATAGTATAGAAAAAATTTCTATACTCAGAAATGGTAAGGCTGCCTAACTTAATGTTGGGGGAAGAACCACGGTTAGGCAGGGCCATCTTCTGGCAGCACGGGGTACTGCAGCCTGGCTATATCGGACTAAGTGGTAAATATGCCTTCAGGAAAAATCCAAGTAGAAGAGAAATTGTGGTCGAGGGCAAGATAGGAAGGTTGTATGGACTGACAGCAGACAGACAATGCCACAGTCAGGAAGGTGTCACAGGAATTCCAAACCCTTAAAGTAAAAAGGAAATTGCCTCATTTTGTCTTTGGGGGACAATAGATTCCATTAAGAAAATACCAACTGGGTATTAAAATACCCAGAATGCCTTATTATTTTCTCTTCTTCTTCTTCTTTTTTTATGTGACAGAGAGAGAGAGAGCAAGCGAGAGCACAAACAGGGGGACGGGCAGAGGCAGAGGGAGAAGCAGGCTCCCCGCTCAGCAGGGAGCCCGATATGGGGCTCGATCCCAGGACCCCAGGATCATGACCCGAGCTGAAGGCAGACGCTTAACCGTCTGAGCCACCCAGGAGCCCCTATTATTGCTTCTTCAATCTTAATTTTCAATGTGTTCCTTCAGGAGATCTCACCCACCCCAATCAGAATACAGCAACCGTTTTATAATGGAATGGACAAGATTCACTTTTCAGAAATGCATTTTACTTGGCCATTAGAACACATTTCTGCTCCTAAAAGCAAGAAATCCCTGGTTTGACTTTGTCACACTCCTTTTATTCTCAATTACACGATAGTCCTTATACCATTTTAGCTAGTGCTTTTCTTTTCTACTTCTTTTTTTTTTTTCCATACCAAAATGAAGGCGCGTGGGAGATGGAAAAACCCGGTATAAAAGCAGGACACCCCAGAGCGTTCAGATTACTGGCGGTTTTATTGAGTTAGTGGTACACAGGAGTTCTTCCCGTGATCAGCGAATGCGGCGTTGCGGTGCGGAGTCCGGAGGCAGGGAAGGCTGGGCGAGGGGGGCAGGAGGGCCTCAAGGCAAGGCCCGGTCCACTCGGTGACATGCGGAGCTCTCTCTAGGGGCCTGTCGCGCATCTCGGGGGCAACGGAATCAGACAGCCCCCTATTTGGAGAGAGGAGTGTTCACATCTCATTCCTCCCTGAAAACAAAATGGAGGAGAATGGAAGGTGAGGGCTGGACCCTCACGGATAAATGCTTCTCAACAAAGAAAGAACATCCCCCAAAGGAAAATTAGAATTTCCAGAGATTTTCTGGCTTCGTGCCTGGGCTCTGGCTATAGGAGCAATCATTCCCAGGCTGCATCCGCGCGGCCTTTTTTCTGGGTCCCGGGGACCTGCTGAGCATGGAAGGAGAAGAGCTGAGGCCTGCATGCTTACCGGTTCTTGTGGCGGTATTCCTGAAGGGCTTTCTCGGCCACAGTCTCCATAAATTTAGGATTGTTCCTGGAGACGTCTTCTGGGATCATCACAGTGATGGGGTCGGAATCGAACAGCTTCACAACCACCTTAGTGACCCCCGTGGGAACGTTGGAGTCAGAAGTCCGGGACCCCACCTACGAGGAAAAGGGTAAGAGAAGAACCGAAATATTGGTCAAAATGGACTCCTTTTGTGACAAAAGCCAGCCTCAGATGTGGACAGGTGACCCCCTTGCTTTTTACTCAGTTTGACATCCGTAAAATTCCATGAGCAGAAGGGCCCTAATTCAGAGACACTTGTTTGTAGGTGTCAATCCTATCTGCAAATGACCAGCCCATGGGGAGCCCATCAGAGGAAAAATGGTTTCTAAGCCACCAGGTTTTCTTTGGGCAGCCCCTGGCTGGGCCAGTGGCAGAAAAGGAATCGGGGAAAGAAAAACCAAAAAAAGGTTCCCAGCACTAGAGAGAGGCTTTCTAGTACTGGTAGAGGATAACACACCAATTCATGAGCCAAGCTACATGGCGCAGGGCAGCGAGGCACCCTCATGGGAAGAGCACAGGCTTTTCAGCCAGGCAGACAGGTCCAAATGCCTTAGGTGAGCCACCTCTCAGTTCTTAAACCCGGGGCAAGCTGTTGAACCTCTCACTTTCTTCAACCGTGAATGGGGTCACGATGGGGGCGCCTGGGTGCCTCAGTTGGCATCTGACTCTTGATTTCGGCTCAGGTCATGATCTTGGGGTCGTGAGACCGAGCCCCACCTTGGGCTCCACGCTGGGGCATGGAGCTTGCTTAAGATTCTTTTTCTCCCTCTCCCTTTGCCCCTCTTTAAGAAAAAAAAAATGGGGTCATGACATTCTACACCTCACTGGGAGACGAGGCTTCCATGCATCAATGTATTCAAAGTTTTTATGTTTCCTGCCATATGGCAAATGCTCGATCCAAAGCTTAAGTGTCCCCTTTAAAGCTTCCTCCCATTTTGCTTCCAGGGGAGGTTCACATCGCTGCCAGACCATACCCGCCCCACCGAGCTTCAGTGTGTGGCCAGGACGTGACTCACCGTCGTGACCTGGAGATAGAATGGGTCTTCACTTTGAGTGAGATTAGCCAGCTGGGACACCCAACTAAACTGCTCATTCAGCTGCTTCAGCAGGGAGGACGTGTTGAACATCTTCTCCTGATAGGACTGCAGCAGCTCGTCGTACAGCCTGGTGAACTTCTCGGCAATCTGGAGGGAATTATTAAGTTCCTGTCGCAGCTGGACCTGAGCGGGGTTGTTGGAAGAACAGTCTGCCCAGAGATGGAGGGGGAAAAAAAGGCAGAAATGTGAAGGGAAGGCTAAAAAGGGATAAAAACATGAATGGAAATCAGTTCATGGAGCCAGGACTCTAAATGGCTAGCCACATGCCGTGTGTCGTCAGTCTGTAACAAAACAGAGAGCTCGCCCCGGAATGTAAATCAACGCGCAGCTTCCTTCATCGACAAAGTCTTGCTCTGGAAAACATTGGCACCTGAACTAACCAGTGTCCTTAGTGACATCACTGATTCACCTTTGGGTGCAAGGCCCTTACCTGCTTAGAGACTGATGAAAGGACGTTGACCACACTTTGAGAAACACTGGTCTCAGTCTGTGTGCTCAGACCTGGAGCTACCCTCACTGTGCTAGTCCCCCGAGGGATCATTTCCGGAGAGAAGGAGTGTTACTTACAGCTACTAGGTACCACACACTACTCAAGTGCTGTGGATATCCACTCTCTCCAGTAATCACATCTCTTCTACCTTAAGTATTACCAGTGATGAAATTGAGGTCCACAAAAGTAAATCACTTGCTTAAAGACACAGAATGATTTATGGGGCCAGGATTGAACCCAGAGCTTTAACTCCTAAACCTAGGTTCTTCCTCCTCTGAGTCTGTGGCTCTGGAAAATTCTCCAAGCCTGTCTTTTGAGCGTATCTGCAGAGCTAGAAATCTGGTGCCGACAGTCCATGACATAGAAGAGCTGGCCAGGATCCTTGGTCCATCTGCCCATCATGGCTGGTCACCCAGCTCATCAGGAGGGCAGAGAAGACACAGGGGACTGCTTTGGGTCCTGGAATGCCCACTGCAGGTTGTCTGATCAATAAGAGCTGGCAGCTACCCGCTATCTCTTTAAAAACTACTGATTTTCTTTCCCTGATTTTTTTCAAAAAATATCTCAAGGATGGTACATCAAACCCTAGCGAGTCAGGGGAAAACAGATCTTTGCACACTGCATTTACTATAAAGGATTACCATAAGTGATGATAGTGTATTTGTATTAAAATCTCAAAAATGTTAGGTGGGGCAAGAAATAAAAGCCAGGTTGAAAAGATAATACAATGAGTAATCTTAACTCTTTCACCAGGGAAAAATTAAAAAGTGAGAAAAGTCATTGAGAACTGAGACTCCATCTAGAGCAGTAGATCTCAACCGGGGGCTCTGCTGCCCCAGGGGTATATTTGACAAGGTCTGAAAATAGTTTTGGTTGTCACGACCGGTGTGGTGGGGAGGCTACCGGTGCCTTGTGGGTAGAGGCCAGGGGTGCTGCTGCTGAACATCGCACAGCGCACAGGACAGCCCCTCACGATAAAAGTGACCCGGTCTGGGGGCGCCTGGGTGGCTCAGGTGGTTAAGCAACTGCTTTCGGCTCAGGTCATGATCCCGGGGTCCTGGGATCGAACCCTGTGTCAGGGGCGGATGGGGGGGGGGCCCTGCTCAGCGGGGAGCCTGCTTCTCCCTCTCCCTCTGCCCTTCTCCTACTCGTGCACGCACTCTCTCAAATAAGTAAATAAAATCTTAAAAAAAAAAAAAAAAAGCGATCCAGTCCAAAATGCCAACAGGGCCAAAGCTGAGAAACCCTGGTCTAGAGAGTTCGGGCAGTGCGTGTTCATTTGGCGGCCCGCGCCTGAAATAAGAGGCGGTAACCCTCTCTCGGTGAAGAGAAGGCAGTGTGGGTAAGCTGGGATCAGGGACCGTTAAGATCAGTGCTCGGGGTGCCAATTTGAGTCGGGGCATCTGTGCCTCTCTTCCTCTGGCCCTACGCACAACTCTGGTGGTGGGGAACCGCGCACTTGATGCTTCTCTGACTATGGTAGTTGACAGACAAAGCCCGGGAGGCTGGGTTGAGGACTCATCTGCAATTCATACATCAGCCCCTCCCCCCACACTTGGATTTATTTCGCAGTGGCCTCAAAACTTATAGGAGTGAGGCTAGGAATATTTAACTAGACTCCAAAGGCTTGCCCTGGCAAACCCAAACGTGTTAAGTAAGAGCAAAGCCACAAGATCGATCGGCCACGTCCAAGGGAAACAATTAACTCTTTCGGAGCAGAGACTCCTGTGTGCCAGGAACCATTCCAGATGCTTTTGCAGCTGTTACTCAAAGTAGGAAGAAATGAGCCAATGAAGAGATCTGATAAAGCTGAGGGGAGCCCTAAAAGGAAGTATGGTTGACCCTCAAATAACATGGTTTGAACTATGTCCGCTTATATGCAGTTTTTTACAGTACAGTACTGTAAACATAGTTTTCTCTTATGATTTTCTTAGTAACATTTCTTCTCTAGCTTACTTTAAGAATATAGTATATGATACAGGTTACATATGAAATGCATGTTAATAGATGGTTTATGTTATCGCCTCCCCTCACCCCCTCGTTGTTCAAGGGTCAACTATATTTCCCTTGCTTTGGGAACCGACCAACCAAAGGGTATTTTGCTGGGAAGCTAAGGTACCACTACTGGTGATCCACGTGTTCTGGGGACAGAACACCAAACACTGGTTAAGAACACATCCCAAACACTCAGCTCTCCAACATATGGGTGTCCTATCATCTTGGGAAGTTACTCAACCTTCCTGTGACTATGAGCTTTTTCACCTCGGTAAGATAGGGACAGTCACTGTACCCAACTCAGGGTCATTCTGAGGAAATGAGTAAATGTTTGCAAAGTGTTTACAACAGTACCAACACGGTAAGAGTTTATTAAACAGAATACATATTATCTATAAGTCCATCATCTGCAGAAAAAAATAGGGAGGTCTACCCGGCATGGCCCTTGGGAAGAGAGTAGCTGGGGAAATCAAAAAAAGATGTCTCCCAATTTCAGGGACAACCCCACCTCTTAGCCCTTGTCTACAGATGAGGGCCCACATGGAGCAGGGTCAAGGACCTCCCTCCCCCCAGTGCCACAGCTAGAAGTCAGCGGGGCTGGAATTTCAAGTCCCATGTGCCTGACCCCATAAAGGGAGCCCCGGTGAGGTTCCTGGGATCCAAGGCTCCCCGACTCACCCACAGACAAGATCTCCTGGCACTTTTCACACTGGTCCTTCATCTTCAGGCACCCTGTGGAGTTGTGACGGATCTCCTTGCACACGGCACCATCCTGGTTGTCTTCTGGAGACACACAAGGGAAGAGGGCGTCATGCTGAAGGACCACACAGAGCAATATAGGGATGGGCCTCCCCTCCGACCCCTTCCACACTACTGTTTGCCTCTTTGAGATGCTTCTGTGGGCAGAGCAGGTTGGAATGGGTTGTCTGCCTGCAGACCTAGGCCTCTCTGATCTGGGCTCCCTGCAGAGAGGGACAGGAAGGGGTTCCCGGGGCTCCCTCAGTTAGGTGCGACCTCACTCCCACCATCTCCATCCGATGAGCCCTTCCTCCCTCCACACTGCCATAGCTATACGCCATTCTCTTTGGCATCTGACCCTTTCTGCTCTGCATTCTCTCTGGCTCATCTCTCTCCCCCTAGGGTCAGCAAATCCCTTGAAGGCAGGAATGGGATCCTCCTTAGAGCCGCCTTATAACACAAGGCTCCCCCCCATTATGGATATGCAGTAGATGCTGTTCAATTCAATGTCCTCCTGTATCTCCAAACCGTTTCAAGCCAAACTTCATGCCAATCCAACGGTAGCCTTTAGGAGATGGTGTTGGCTAACCAGGTCTATTAGTTTAACGAAGGAAATCACTTCTAAAAGTATTGACTTTTCATGTCCATCGTCGACCTCATTCATTCAAAAACTATCCATGCATGCCCATTCTCTACCAGGCCCCAAGGTGATGGCCAGGAACAGCTTTTTTAAACTGTAGCATGGACTGGTTATATCATCGGTCACCACTGTATGCACGGCATCCACATAAAGGCACCTGGGTTCCCAAGACAAGGGGGTCTGGTTCTCTAGAAAGGAGTAATCAATGTCACACCCACCAGCGGCTGGAAGGGGCATGGTAAACTTGAGAGAACACAGATTCCAAGTCCGGCAGGGCTACATTTGACCGGGTCCCCCTTTATCAGCTGTGAATACCTGGACACGTTCCTTCACCTGTCATACTTTTCTCCTCCTTAAATGGGGATAATACCACCTTCACGGGGTTGCTGGGGGAAACTGGGATGCCACATGCCAAGCCCCTGGCATAGTCCTTAGAATCTAACGGGCTTCTCAGTAACCTGCTTGTTCCCATCCCTTCTTAGGAAGAATGAGACGGCTTTCTAACCTTCTGTGAATTCCATTGGGAAGTGAGGGATTCTATGCAGGTTGACATCCATGGCCTGCTGAGCCTGGTGTATCATGTCAAAGAAGGGCTGAAATATGTTGTGGAAATTCAAGGGTTGGTAGCCAGGGAAAGGCATTATGTTCCGGGCGAAGCGGGACTTGAAGAAGGCAGGCCTCCTCTGGAATGAGCGGAAGGGTGAGTAGTGGTAAGGGTCCTGGGGCTCACGGGCGAAGAATCTGTCCTGGAAAAGCTCATCCATAATGCTGGACGCCCGGTTGAAGCTGTCCTGCATGATGTCCAGGGCGTGGGTCTGCTGTCGGTCATTCTCCAGCAGGGAGTCGATGCGGTCACCATTAATCCAGAAGTAGAAGGGAGAACTCTGGTTCAGGAACTCCTCAAGCTGTGATGGCAGAACGGGGAAGTTAGGAGAAGCTCACTCAAGTCCCAGCCTCCCCCTGCGCCCCCTCGCTGCCCCTCGGTCCCCTCAGTCACATAGCACATGACCAAAGCCCCTGCTGGGACTGGCTCCCTGGCCCCCCAGCTGTCAGGCCAACACCCTTCCATTCTACCCGCCCAACGGGGAAGAGTTTGGGAAGACGTCTGAGGCCAAGAGATGCACAAACCCCTGTCACCTGAGACTGGTCTCCTCTCTGGCCACCAAGGATCCCCACACCCCGACGCAGCCAAGGGCCAACGAATGGGCCTTCGGTTCATGAGTTGCAACCAGGCGAAGCCCACAGGGGAAGATGGGATTGATATCAATGTGCTAAAATTCTTAATTCCTTCTGCCTAAGTGGGCCCAGGGATGAGCCATACTACGAAGTCGTTGGTTATGTCATCCAGCTAATAATTTCTGGATAAGAATCTTCTAACACACGGCATAGGTGCTTTTAACGACTTCACATTTGCTCACTGATGGCAAACGTTACCAGCTGATCGTGGCCCTCCAGGCTCCAATGCAGCTGGGACCGATCAACTGCATCTGGCATGTGAAATGAAGCTGTGATAGTGTGATTTATAAAAAGAAGTGTATGTCTGGTCTTTGTCTGGTTCCTAAAGCCCTTAGAATTCCCTGTGAGGAGAGCAATAAAGTTATATGCTAATAATAAATGAAAAAATAATAAAGTTATGTTAATGAGGTGGCTTTTGGAAAGCACCTGAGGTTGGGGGCTGGTCGCCAGGGGAACCAACCAAGATTGGAACGATGGAATTTTTAATCCCATCTCCTGATTTCTGGAGAGGGGAGATGTGCTGGAGGTTGAATCCATCAACAATGGCCAATGATTTTATCAATCATGCCCGTGGAAGGAAGACTCCATAAAATCCCAAAAGGATGGGCTTCAGGAGTATCTGGGTTGCTGAATGTGTGAAGATGCAGGAGAGCGGTGCCCTCTCAGAGGGCATGGAATGCTCCTCACCTCTTGTCCATACCTTGAGCTACGCATCGCCTCCCTCTGGCTTTTCAGAGTTAGATCCTTTTATAATAAACCAATAACCTAATCAGTCAAATGTGTCTCTGAGTTGTGAGCTGCTCTAGCAAACTGATTTAACACAAGGAGGGGGTTGTGGGAACCTCCAATCTATAGCCAGTCGGACAGCAGCACAGGTGACAAGCCAGACTCATGACTGACACCTGAAGTTGGGAGGAGTGGGGAGGACAGTCTGTGGGCCTGAGCCCTTAGCCCATGGGATCTCATGCCGTCTCCGGGGGGACAGTGTCAGAATTGAACTGATTTGTAGTCACCCAGCTGGTGTGGGAGAACTACGCCACCCGTTGGAACTGGGGGCAGGACCAGAGAAGGGGCATATTTCACACTCAGTTCCTGCATCCACCACTCAGAGCCCTGCTGTGCTCAGCGGCCTGTCCCCTTTCACCTGGTGGCCAACCAGCCCCGAGCTGCTTCTGCAGACGCGGGCGTAGAACTTCATGCAGGTCTGTTTCAGGCAGGGCTTACACTCCTCCCAGAGGGCCATCATGGTGTCATTGCAGACCCCCTGTGACGCCTTCAGCTTCGTTTCTGAATCCTTGGTATCATTTAGGGCATCCTAGAGGAGGACACGAGATCAGGTTAGCCACGCGGAAGCCACAGGCTTCACGCTCTGCAAGCAGGCACGATGGTGCCGGGCTCTCCACGCCCCCGGAGCAGGCCTTTTCCCAGGTCCAGCCATACAGAGTCCCTGTATCTTCCTCTGGCTCCTGCGTTCCCCCCATTTGCCTGGAATTCCCTCCCCACCCAGCTTTAAACATCTTCTCAACTTCGAGACCCGGCTCTTCTTTACAGTCCTCCCCGGCCACTAGAACCCGCGTGGATATCCCCTTTCTCTGACGCTGCCCTTAGTCTTGACCCCAGAGGCGCTCTGAATCTTATTTGTCAATTGCAGCCACGGGAGGAAGCAAGCCTTCAAAATCAAAGTCACAACAACTACCCAAACCCTCTAGCACATCCATGTCATTTGGCCCAATAATTCTATGAGAATCCATCCCAAAGAATTCTTGCCATAAAGGGGAAATCCATATGCATGAAGGTATTTGTTATGGTATTTGTTTATGGTGGGGGGGAAAAAATACTGGAATCAACCCGGATGCTTAAAAATAGAAGGCCAAGCAAATCGTTGGTCTACACAGCGGCCGGAGACGCACGGCTTTCTTTGCGAGGGTGTCCGTAGTTAAGTTTTAAATAGTATAACAAGCATTTTTCATGTTAACAAGTTGTGATTTTGAATATAGTGACTATCAGAAGAGTGTAGAGGGGGGAAAAGAAAGAGTGAGAAACAGATCAAATGCTAACAGCAAATTGTCCAGAGGTTAAAAGGTTTTCAGAAAACTTTTCCTCTTCCACTTTTCTATATTAAAATCTCGACAAATGAGCGTATTAACGCTTCGAAGAAGAGTTAAGTAGACCATGCACACCCCAAAGCCAGGAGCTGAGCAGGAAAGAGTTTGAGTTCTGTGAGACCCCTCTCCTGCTCCGGGTCCCCTGTTCCTGCGGGGAAGGCCACCAGGCCTCCTACTGAGCCGAAGCACCAACATCAACTACATGGCCCACTTCCTTTCTTTCCCGTTCACAGACCCGGGAACTAAGACAGCATGGAGTCTTTTCCTGAACTTGACGGGCTTTATCACAGAACCTGGACTGTAGGATACCAAACTCTGATGATAACCACAAAAACTCAAAAATAGGACTTGCCTGACACTTCTCTGAGCTACTTGAGGATTCTCATAGTATTATGCTGAGCGAATAAGTCATTCAGAGAAAGACACGTATCATATGATCTCACTGATATGAGGAATTCTTAATCTCAGGAAACAAACGGAGGGTTGCTGGAGTGGTGGGGGTGGGAGGGATGGGGTGACTGGGTGATAGACATTGGGGAGGGTATGTGCTATGGTGAGCGCTGTGAATTGTGTAAGACTGTTGAACCACAGACCTGTACCTCTGAAACAAATAATACATTATATGTTTAAAAAAAAAAAAAAGAAGATAGCAGGAAGGGAAAAATGAAGGGGGGAAATTGGAGGGGGAGACGAACCATGAGAGACGATGGACTCTGAGAAACAAACTGAGGGTTCTAGAGGGGAGGGGGTGGGGGGGATGGATTAGCCTGGTGATGGGTATTAAGGAGGGCACGTACTGCATGGAGCACTGGGTGTTATATGCAAACAATGAATCATGGAACACTACATCAAAAACTAATGATGTAATGTATGGTGATTAACATAACATAAAAAATTTTTAAAAAATGGTGAAGAAAAACACGGATACCAAGGAAGGGCATTAAGTGTCAAAAGAAACTGCTGAATCGGCCAGCATTTCCCTAAGTGGCTTCCAGGGAATTGTGCTAAGAGCTATGATGGGGAGAGGGACGCCTGGGTGGCTCAGTAAGTTAAGCACCTGCCTTCGGCTCGGGTCATGATCTCAGGATCCTGGGATCGAGCCCCGCATCGGGCTCCCTGCTCGGTGGGGAGCCTGCTTCTCCCACTCCCTCTGCAACCCCCCACCCCCAGTCATATGCACTCCCTCTCTCTCTCTCTCTCACTCCATCTCAAATAAATAAATAAAATCTTTAAAAAGAAAAAGCTATCATGGGGAGAAAAAAGGATTTCCTAATCAATTTGGTTTGGAAAACACAGAGTTAAATGAAGTTCCACGAACTTCTTTACTACAGAACTTCTCAGAGCCTTTAAAACACTTTACTATGCATTATGGGTCATGAAGGTGGCAAGTGACCTGTCTTAGCATCTCCTTCATTATTGGTAGGGAGGCAATGGGAGTAGGTTTTTAGGATACCCTTAAGGAGACTACTGATTTTTTTTTAAATAAGTGATTTATTCCATTACGGTGTTTTAGTTTTGTTGAATCATTAGGCACAGGCTAGACCCACTATTTTCACTATCCGACTTAAATGTCTCTTTACGAAGTACTCAGAACTCCAGAAAGCCATGGGGCACGGCAGTGTGTACCTGCCTTAACCCCAAAGTTACTGCCCTACTCGATAAGCTTCCTGAAGGTAGGGTACCATCCCTCTCCTGACCCAGGACAGACCCAGTCCAGAGCCTACCTTGGAGCTTGCATAGCCAGGGTTTAGAAAAATCTACTGAAGTGACTAATGGGTCATCATCAGGCCCTGGGCCAGGCTGGTAAGAAACCAGATCCAAGATCTAACCCCTTGAAGCTTTCAAAAGCAAAGAAACCTTCCCTCTTTTCTTAACTACAGTCCCAGCATCAGCAGGCACTAGCCTGAAAGGGCTGAGGGTCACCATGACAACCCAGCAGGGCACCAGAGGGGCGATGACCACGCCCCTCCAGCAGGGAACTCAGGTGGTGGCGGGGGGGGGGGGGGGGGGGGGGCGGGGCAGTCAGCTGGCTCCTCCTTACCTCTTTCTTCTTCTTGGCTTCTTCCAAGTTGCTGAGCAGTGATTTGCGTTCCTCATTTGTTTGTTCTATTAGAGTCTTTATCTGTTTCACCCCCTTGAGAGCATTTTTAATTTCCTTATTAATGTACTTACTCCCCTCGGTGGACATTTCTGCAAGAGAAGGGCAGGGAAGGAGAGTGAGGAGAGAGGCAGAGATGGTGCTGGGGATATCACCCTAGAACCAGCTGGGATGGTCTGGAAGTCCAGTTCAGTCTAGGGGCTGTCAAGGCTGGGAGCACCCACCCCGGCGGGCAGCCTTCTGGCCCCAGCTTTGCCCTGACCCGGGGGCCCATCATGGGGCTTATTGTGGACCCAGGGCCCAAAGAGCGATTCCGCTAGTTGCTCGGGAGCACAAAGCACCGGCCCAGGCACACCCCAGGGGAGGGACAGCGAGCAGCGCGATGCCCCTGCGGCTCTGGAGAACGAGCCTGCCCAGCTGCAGGAGAACACTTCCACGGAAAAAAAAAAATCCTGAGAAACAGAACAGAGGAGCATAGGGGAAGGGAAAGAAAAATAAAACAAAACAAAATCAGAGAGGGAGACAAAGCATGAGACTCTTAATCACAGCAAAGAAACTGAGGTTTGCTGGAGGGGAGAAGGGTGGGGGGATGGGGTAACTGAGTGACAGGCATTAATGAGGGCACGTGATGGACTGAGCACTGGGTCTTATACGCAACTGATGAACCACTGATCTCTACCCCTGAAGCTAATAATACTCTATATGTGACTTAAAATAAAATTTTTTTAAAAAAAATTCTGGAAGCGTTAACTGTTTAAACATCAAAATGTAAAATCTTATTTTGGACACAAGTGTTTCTGGGAGTCCATTTTACCAAACATCTGAACTTCCTTATTCCATGGCTCCACGTGATAGGGGACATAAAGATGAATTAATGGCACCATTCCACAGGAGACCGTGATCAAGACACAACGCCGTGTGGCAAATGCAATGAGACAGTGTCACCGAGGTACTGAAGGAGTAACGACTAAGGCTTTTCTGGTGGTTCTCCTGGGCCAAGCACTGAGCCGGCCACATCACATGCCCTTTTATGCAATGCTCTCTGCACTGAGGTCATCACCCCCTGCACCGACGACGAGGAGGAGAGGAGGAAAAAGCAGCAGAGTGAGATCAGATCCTTGCCCCGGGTTAATACAGCTGGGGAGTCACAGAGCCAGACACATACCCAAGTCTGATTTCCAAGTTTGAGTTTTTAACTACAACCCCAGAGAACCGGTCAGCTTGTAGGACAAGCATGGGGAGGAGGGCGGGGGTGGGGGGGCTTCAGGAAAGGCCTGACAGAGGAGGGAACCCCGAAGCTGGGCTCTGCAGGAGGACGTTTCCCCTTACCTGGATACGGAGCATTGGGTTTCTAGGCGGAAAGGTGTAGGGTACATATAGTAGGGGCTATGGAGACTCAGAAATGGAAGCTCACAAAGTCTCAAATGAGGCAGGCTTCCCGGAGGAGGCGTGGGCCCCGGGGCAAGCAGACTGGTGAAAAGGGTTGCAGGGGCCAGAAAGTGCTGGGGATATGCCTGAAAAATGCCCAGAAGCCCACCTGACGGCCAAGAACCTAGACCAGGTAGCTGGGCGGGGGGAGGAGGCTCCGAGAGGGCCCAGTCTGAGCAAAGCAGATGGGATGCACAGGACCAAATCGTCTCTACCACTTCGGGCTCTGGCAGAGAGTGTGCTAGGACAGGGGACACCTGCTCCACTTACCCTGGAGCTCTGTGTCTGAGACCATCTGGTCTCCCAGAACCTGTCCATTCTCCCAGGTCAGCAGCAGCACCACCAGCAGAAGGAGAGTCTTCATGGCACCTCCCTCTCCAATTCTGGAATCCCAGCAGGCCTCTGTTTGTAGAGAACAGGAGACTGTCATGGTAACAGCTAGCCAGCCTGCTGGTTTCCGGCCTGGCCTGCAGCCTACAGCAGCTTCTCCAGAGCCCCACAGAGGCCCTGCCCTCAGCCGGCCCCTCGGCTGCCATTACTGTGTTTTTATCCCCCAGGGAAACTGGGAGAAAAAGCTCAGAATTGCCCCTGGACCCCTTCAAAAGAAAGTGGACACAGGGAGGAACCATAGGAGAAGCAGCCTAATAGAGAAGAAACGAGAACTCTGGAGTCAGAGCTCTGGGCTCAGGTCCAGCCCTCCCCCCCAGCCACCCCACCCCCCCACCCCAGAATCGCTGACTAAGCCTGAGCATGTGCTTTCTGCATCCAGGAAGGACGTCTATCTGATACCTGCTCATGTCAAATAAACCCTCAAAACACCTCTCTGGGCTGACTCACTGGCCCCTCTCCTTTCCCAGCCCTGATGTGGGGACTGCGTAGACCCCCCCCCCCAACCCCGTGCTGTGTGCATCACTAATCCGGCCCACAGCAGGCGTTCCCAATCCATCACAAAAGAAAAATCCCCTTTTTTTCCACCAAGCCTCAACACTCCCTACAAAGGCCTTTCAAGACTCTGAGGCAGTGAGAGCCAAAGGGCCGGCAAAGGAAAATAAAGGTCATTTGCGATCCCTCGCATGAGACCTGAGATCTATATCCCTGCACAGATTTGGGGTATAAATGCAGTAGAGCAGGGGGCAGTTGTCTTCAGAGAGTAGAGAGTAGGGGAGGGCAAAGTCAAAGGGTTAAACGATGGGGCCCATGCCCCCCCCCCAGGAGAAGTTTCCTCTGGATGGATGGGCCCCTCTGCTGCCAGCTCCCTTTCCCGTGGCTCTCCCCTTTAAGCCCACAGTAGGGTGCCCTGCCAAGGTGCCCCTTCCACCACTCAGCTGACGGCTGGGAACCCAGGACAGCCCAGTCTTACACAATGGACCCTTTCCCAGAAGCTGGAGCTGTTGCATAAAACAGAACCCCTCTTCCCAGCAGCCCGTCTTCTCGCCTCCCCCTGCCCCCACTGCTTATCTGAATTCTCTCATTTCCCCTAACAGAACAGGGAGGTGGGGTCCCCCCTTCCCGAAACTGTGAACCTCTAAAAACTGCCCTCAGCTGGGCAGGCCCATAGGGACGTATTTGGTAGCACGTAAATAAAGGAAGCCTTGCCCGGAAAGTCATTAGTCAGGCGGCCAAGCTGCGGTTCCCAAACCAGCCACGCAGAGCAAAGGAGCAGCGTGGGAGAAGAGAGTGGGTCATTGCCTTCCCCCAAGACAGGGTGGGTGGCTGAGTTGGGGCGCTATTTCAGGCCTGATAGAAGGCCCAGGGCTCACGGGCTCTGCCCTAGCTGCTCACTAAGGCCTGAAATGCCTCAGAGAGAAACAGAGCTTTGGCCACGCCAGAGAGAGAAAGCCAGCAAGAACACCCACCTCTCGGGGAGAGGCCCCTGGATACTTCTCAGAAATTCATACAAGAGCCTCTGAAATAGGTCTGGACCAGGAGAAAGGGCGTTGGGCCCTGAAGAAAAGGGAGCCAAAGGCAAGAGCACCGACTGAGGAGTCTGGAAACCCAGCAGCCAGTACAGTCTCCCACCAGGAGCCTGGGCCATGAGGAGCCATTGGGTCCCAAGGCTGAGAAAAAGAGCAGTTTCCTGGCCCAAATCCCTCTGCCTCTAAGGGGAGGTCAAATCCAGAGACAGCACGGGGCTCCCCAGGCCCGCAGCAGGCTGGCAACCCCAGGAAGACAACCCAGCCCTCCCAACCTCCAGTCCAGTGTCCTTTCCCTGACACCACGTCACTTAAATCTGAGCCTCAGTGTTTTCATCTGTAAAATGGCCCCAGCATGGACCTCCGAGACGTGAATGCCTTCTGCAAACACAGGGGTCTTAGATAATCATAGTAAATTCTGACTATTTCGAAATCTGACCTAGGACCAGCTGTGGGCATTGGCACTATCCTTCCGGGAAGTGGAAGGAGGTGGCATGTTTGGAGAGGGACCGAGGAACCTGTGGTCCCTCCCTGTGGGGCTTTGCTCCTTTAGAGTACCTAGGAATCACCCGAGGCGGGGGGCGGGGGGCGGGGGGGGGGCAGGGGTCTTGTGACAATGCCGACTCCGACTCAGAACGTGACATTGATACTGCTCTTCCTAGGACAGCACTGCAACTGCCCTCCATGTGCGCCGACTCTCCTCTCCTCTCAGCTCAGGCCTGGGCACCCGGCTGCCAATTGCTGTGACTGGAACAAGCCCTACCAAGGTCCTCCACTCCCCACCTCCGCCAGGCAGCCTCTTTCCCCCAAGGATGCTTCACCCACGCAGATGGAGCGATGGGAAGCACGCAGAGACCTAAGCCACGCAGTCACGCAGCTGGGGTGCTGCACGGTTTTTAAAGCCCAAGGCCCAAGCTCCTATGCTACTGCCTCCCCAAATGTAGAAACCAAACCGAAAAGAAAAACGAGGCACCTGTAATTCATACCATCCAGACGCAACACTGTGGTAGATCTCCTTCTATTTTCTATGCATTTGTGTGCAATCAGATCCCTTACACCCACTATCTTCAAATAGTCTTTAAAAGCACACCTCTGAGCCTGCAGAATGGTGCATTTTCTGGTGTCGTCTATTTTGCCATCCCACAAGGTTGGGCATTTACATTGCATGTAATTTCCCACTGTTATTATAATGAAGACTCCAGCCGGCACCCTTTCATTGTATCTGTCCTTATTCTTAAATTCCTAATCTCTCCTTAAAAATAAGAATAATAAGCAGCTGCTGCTGCAGCTTCTTTTTTTTTTTTTTAATTAGGTCCAGAAATTCTGGAAGATCAAGGCTTCAGTTCTAGTCCTGATTCTGACACCTACATGCCGTTTATCTTGGGAGAGGATCCTAAACCTCTCCAGGCCTCAGATTATCATCTATAAAATGAGACAGTTGGAGCAGACGTCTGCGATCTAATGGCGATTGTGACTTTTCTCTGATGTATCCTGGTGCCTTCGGAAGCAGAAAGACTGGGATTTAAGTGGTTGCAACATGTACTTAAATCAAAACATACTTATAAACACCCTATGGAGAGAACCACGGGATTCAGGAGCAGACAAGATGACCCAAGCAGGCAAGCTGACAACCACCACCGGAGCTCAGTACCTGGACAAGAATGCCACAGGAAGGTCCGGGCCTCCCGCAATAGGCATTAGTTCTCCAAGTCTCGGTCCCCCATCTTTGCAAAAGGAGGGTCATTACACCTGTCCTAATTACCTACCCCACAGAATTGTGGCTGGAGCTAGCGAGCACGGGAGCTCCGGAGTCCCGGCCTGGGCGCCACCGCCCAGCAATTCTGCTTCCAGCTCCGCGGCCGGGTGATGGGGCTCGGGCCACCTCCCTTCCCTGGTTCCCCGCCTCCATCCAGAGCGCAGCTCAGACAGCTCAGGGAGTACCAGCGATCTTCCTGTCCTCTCCTGGTTGCCACCCCTGCCCGCCCTGGGTCCCGGTGGGGCTCTGCGCCGGGTAGGAGAGGTGGGGACATCTCACCGGTCAGCGGCGCCCAGCGACCGTGCGCAGCTCCTGGCGACACCGCGTGGTGAGCACCGTGAGGCGCGCGTATTTATAGCGCTCTGTCTCGTCTACACCCCCTTTGGGGCTGGCTGCAAACCTGCATGACTCACGCCCAAAGAATGCTGTGGAATTCACCGGGAGCTTTCTGGAAGCTGGCGCGGGAGGGGATGCGGAGGCGGGGTAGGGGGGCGCTCCCGGGCAGCACCGGGCTGGGGGCGCTTGTAGGGTTGGGGGGCGGGGGAGGCAGGGCATCTGCACGGAGATGGGCCGCGCCTGGGTGCTGCGTGCGGTGCACCGCTCCCCACTCCCCGGCGGCTCAGAGCTGGGGGACGGTGCCCCCAGGAGGGGAGAGCTCGAGCTAACGTGCGCAGCTTGGCGACCCCTCCACAGGGTTCCAGGGGTCCACTGCGCTCCCGGCCGGTTCCCAGTCCAAAATAAAATGGCACAGTTCTTTCACATTGAACGTGAGCCTTGTTCCACTTAAGTAGAAAAGCAGAAATAATGAGGGTGGGACGGAGAGGGTGTTCTGCGAGAGAAGAGCACAGAGGGAGAAAGAAATATCTCCTTCTTCCCCCATCACAGAGACCCCGTGGGCCTTTGGTGCACCTGCTCGCCAGGAAGAAACAGAAGTGTATCTTTAGGGGTGAACAGAGCATACATTTGGGGAACCAGAACGTCCCCCTGGCTCCTTGATTCCTAAACCTTAAGCAGTTACTGTTCCCATCCACTTGGGGCCCAGAGCTGGGCAGGCTTCATGGTGTGGGATTCGGCAGCCCCACACTTGGCTTGAGGGCTCTGGATGCAGTCCTGAAATTCCTCATAGTTGTCGAACAAGGGGTCCCGAATTTTCATCTTGCTCCCGGCCTTGCAAATTATGTGCAGGTCCTCTTTGCAAGGGGGCTCACTCAGCTTGGTCTGTCTCAGTTCCCTCTGCTGACAGGAGGAGCTCATTTCTAGACTCCCTTTGGCAGGGTGGTTTGGTGTGACAGACAGATGGGAGACTTTGCGCCACCCCCAGGCAGGAAGGCCACCAACCCAGACGCCCCTCAGGTATAGCTACTTCTTGGGAAGGAAACAGAGCCACCCACTCTGGACCCCCAGGACATTTGCACTCCAGGTGAAAAGTCAGGCTGCCTGCAGGTGGTTCTCACACCAATGGGGGGGAGATGGGTAGGCAGCCTGGTTTGGGGGGCCGACTTCGAAAACCATGTGAGACGGAAGGCTTTAGGGGAGAGGGCTGGTATGGTCAGGGGCTGAGTTTTTCCGCTCACAACTTGAAGAAATACAGCTTGAGGTCCAGTCCCTGGTCGCCCAAGGTCTGGGGACGACTGGGACCCCACCCTTTTTCCGGAGGGAGCACGGATGCAGCTTCTAGGCCTGAGAAGAAGTTGGGGCACTTGAGCTGGTTGCATGGACTTCTGACTAGAGTCTTAGCTCTGCCCTAAGGTGCTGGGTGACCTTGGACAACCACTTTGCCCTCTGGGCCTCAGTTTCTTCCCTGTGGACAATGAAGAATCTCGAAGGTAGGTGTCATCTCTGAGGTCCCATTCAACCTCACCGGAGACAATGCCAAATGTTGAGAAAATCAGCCCAGAAGGAAAAGAAATCCAGTGAAAACGTGGAACAGTATTTCTCTCCTGAGGCTTCCTTTTATTTTTCTCAAAAAAAAAAAAAAAAAGTCTAACTATCAGTAACAGCTACATTTTCTATGGAAACTGCCTCCTCCTTAGCATATCAATGGCTGAGGTCACAGGAGCTGTTTTTGAGCACATTCCTTGTAACTTTTCTGTTCTGTGGCTCCCCCCACCCCCCCCCCCCCGCATCCGGCACAGGAGGCACAAATCTGTGATAATTGTATTTGTAAAAATCAGACGTTGGAGGACAGGCAAGGAGATCTGCCTTAGTCAGCTGAAGTCGGGGAAGGGAGGAGAGGAAGAAGGGATTTGGAAGAAAATAACACGATTCACAGCCAGGACTGTTGTCCCCTAGGAATGATTACTTGATTACTCTAGCTACTAAGCAAACAAAGCTCAGAAGATTAAACTTTAAGGGGGAAAGTGGGAATTTTGAAAGCTCTCACACGGTACTTCAGCGCTGACTCCCCACCACCACCAGCAGCGTTCCCCCCAGCTGATCATCCTGCCTCTGTTTGAATGCCCCCCAGTGACTGGGAGCTTACTACCTGTATGCAAACAGCTGTCTAGAAAAACTAATGATAGCATTAGGTTCTCAGAGGCAGGCTCCTGCAAGGGCCAGCCCCAAGCCCAGTTTTGTCCTTTGGAACCATAGAGGGAAACCCAACCCATCTCCCCTTTGCTGGTCCTTCAGATATTTGAAGGCTGCTAGGTTCTTCTCCCAGTGATCTCCAGGCTTGTGGCTGCCTGCCCTCTCCTTGTTTGTGGATTCCTCCCCAGCCCTTCGGCCTTCTGGACCTTGCCTCTCTTGGGGCTCTGAGCCCAGCTGAGAACCTGCCAGTAACCAGGGAGAGCTGAGCACCTTTTCCCTTGCTCAAATGCTCTAGACGAGCTTTTGTTCAGCTGCTGAGTCACTCGGCTGATTCATATAGAATTCATCATCTTTTTGGCAGATGCGGCTGTTCGATCATTTTGCACCCATCTTGGACTTGTGCAGTTTAGGGTTTGTAACTTGATTTTTTTTTTTTCCTGGAACAGGGGACCTTGGGGAGGGGGGATGGGGAAAGTAAAGAGCTTTACGTTTATCGATATAAATCGATAAAGATATAAAAGATACAGATTTATCTCTGTATGCTTTGCCCCACCATCTCTCCCCTGCTATGCGGTATCTTTGTCATGCATCCCCATCACCACCACACTGTCCTGCTCAGTGCCACCAGCATGACAGGTTAACCACCGCCGACATAGCTGGAACAAGCTAGAAATGGACAAGAGCAGTAAGTACCCCGTGGCCTGCTATTAATAATGCCTCTCCAGGCTCGAATTGTTGAACGGGGATATTCCGTCAATTACAGACCTATGAAAAAAATCATGCATAATACAGTTATATACAGTACACTCAGCCCACAGCTGATGCAGAGGTGTCCTGAACGCTTTTTCAGGGCCTCCCGAACATACAGAAAGTTTCACTCCATCAGTTGCATTTCCCTATCCTCCCATCTAGGGAATACTTTTTTGGGAAAAGATATGAAGCTCTAGCCTCTTCCAAGTTGCTTGTCATGGACCTCGAAGTAGACAAATATTACTTAAAATATCTTCACTGTTACACTTGCTATTGGCTGACTATATGGTCTAGATTTTACTCCAGACTTGGTCAACTCTAACATTTAGCTCCAATTCTTTGATTGATGGGCATTTTTAAAAGCTTTATTTATTTATTTCAGAGGTGGGGGGAGCAGAGGAAGAAGGGGGAGAGAGAGAGAGAGAGAGAGAATATGCTGGAGCAGACTCCCCGCTGACTGCAGAGCCTGACATGGGACTCCATCCCAAGACCTGGAGATCATGACCTGAGCCGATTCAGCTGCTCCACAGACTGAGCCACCCAGGTGCCCCAATGGGCGTTTTTTTAATTGGCCCCTGATCTGTCTCAGGGCAAACCTACTTTTTCCACAGCCACCAGGAATCCAACTAGTAATTATTTTAGATCAGTGGTTTTCAATGGGACTATACAATGGAATCACCTGGGGAGCTCTAAAACTTACCAGTGCCTGAGTCCTACCACCGGAGATTATGACTGAATCAAGCTGGGGTGCAGCCAGAGAAAGCATCAGGACTTTTCATATTCTCCAGGTAGTTTTTTTTGTTTTGTTTTGTTTTTTAAGATTTTACTTATTTAATCAGAGAGAGAGACAGGGAGAGCACAAGCAGGGGGAGCAGGAGAGGGAGAAGCAGGCTCTCTGCTGAGCAAGGAACCCAATGCGGGGCTTAATCCCAGGACCCTGGGATCATGACCTGAGCCAAAGGCAAGACGCTTAACCGACTGAGCCACCCAGGCATCCCTCTCCAGGTAGTTTTAATGCACAGCCAAAGTTGAGGACCCCTGTTTTCCAGTTTACAAGTTACTGGCTTACACTGTGCCCGTTGATCCTCACCGTATCTCTATGTCACTGTTAAGAGTATGTGGTCTTTTTCTATTTTGTAAAAGACAAAATTAGGGGTCAAAAGAATCTTAGCCGGTTTTGCTTACCCTGAGCTGAAATCTGCCCCTTTAGTAACTTCTCTGTCCCCCATCTAATTTCTAAGCTGCTATATGTTAAGTTAGTCCTCCTCTACAGGATAGCCCTTCAAACATTTGAAAACTGCTTCTATCCCAACTTAGATATGTTTCTTTCTTTTCTTTTTTTTTTTTTTTAAGATTTTACTTATTTATTTAGAGAGAGCATGAGTTGGGGGAGGGGCAGAGGGAGAGAGAGGATCTAAAGCAGACTCCCCGCTGAGCGCAGAGCCCAGTTAGGGGCTCCGTCTCATGACCCTGAGAGCACAACCTGAACCCAAATCAAGAGTCGGACGCTTAACCGACTGAGCCACCCAGGTGCCCCAGACATATTTCTTTATACAGGTCCTTCAGTCCTTTCTCATAGAGTGAGGTTACCGGATACCTCATTGTGCTCCTCCCTGCCCCAAGGGTGCTCCATTGTGTCCCTGCTCCTCTGGTGTGGCTTTAGGGACGTTTAAACACAAGACCCAGCTTTGGGCAGCCACGTGGGAGGGCAGCAAGACACAACCTGTGATTTAATACGAAGCTCCCTGTGGCCTCAAGGCACCCTCTGCTTACTTTTCTAATATGTTGTAACACACTGTGCTTCTCAAATTGGTTTACACTGGCCCCTGGGGCAGGCTGTGGGGTGCTGAGAGTACACAAAGACGGAAGCAACTGACTGCAGTTTTATTCAGATTTAGGGTGAAAAGTTAATATTTAGAGAGTAATCCATTTCCCTTCCTGTCTTCCTTCCTTTCTGTCTTTATTCAATTTCTCCCTAAATCTCATGCTTGGAAACTAATGGATGTCTATTCATACATAAATTTATATTTAGAATCTATGTCTGTATATGTAATATATATACATAATCTATATTACATATCTAAACAAATAAGGGATTTTGCCTTTTTCTTTTCTTTTTCAAAATAAATTTAAAATCGTATTATACATATTGCTTGCTCTTTTCCACAGTATCACGGATATTGTGGATAACCCTCCAGGTCATACGTAGATAGACATAAACCATGCTTTTCCAAAGCTACATATTTTATTCAGCCATTCCCCTATTCCAATTTTTTTCTGTCACTATAAACTGTGCCGTAGTAAACAGCCCTCCACAGGTATCCCTAATATGCCGGTGCCTTTACTGGCATAAGGTAGACTCTCAAATTGGGATTGCTGGGGAAAAGGTAATGTGTAGGATAAAGGGGAATTGTAGTCTTCACGTTAATATTTACTGCCTGATGGTTTTCCCAAAAGGTAGTGGTAACTCCCATTCTCTTTGACAATGTCCTTTCCCCATGTGCTCATCAGACTGGGTGCTGCTGGCCTTTTGAATTTTGGCCAATCTGGTTTGTGAAAATGACATTTTGCCACCTTAATCCCTTTGCCTGTTTCACTGTTTTCAACGAATCTTTTTTTTTTTTTTTTAA
The DNA here is from genome assembly GCF_037043125.1 of Eumetopias jubatus. Taxonomy (NCBI): domain Eukaryota; kingdom Metazoa; phylum Chordata; class Mammalia; order Carnivora; family Otariidae; genus Eumetopias; species Eumetopias jubatus. The sequence continues at coordinate 49,338,811 of NW_028274808.1, forward strand.
AGATTTTATGTTTAAGTAATCTCGACACCCAGGGTGGGGCTTGAAGCCACAATCCCGAGGTCAAGAGTCACAGGCTCCACCGGCTGAGCCAGCCGGGTGTCCCTCAACTAACCATTCTTACATGAAGTTTCCTCTTCTGTCACTTGCCTATTCACATTGTTTGCTCATTTTATTGGACTTTGATCTTTTTTCCTATCAATTTATAGGAGCACTTGAAATAAATAAATTTAATGTGTGTTGCAAATGTTTTTACCAAGTTATTATGTGTCTTTTACCTTTGATTATGGAGGCTCTTAAAATTTTTATGTAGTGAAATTTGGTTTTCCCTTTATAGTTTCTAGGTCTCCTGACCTGCTTAAGAATGTCTCACCAAAATATAGACAGTTATTCTCCTGATTTTCTTCTAGCTTTCTGTTTTTATATTTATATTTATATATTTAATCCAAATGGAATGTGTGTGTGTTTTTGTGGGATGTGTGTGTATGTGTGTGTGTGTGTGTGTGTTTATGGTGTGTGCATGGTAGGTGTGTGTGTGTGTGTGTGTGTGTGTGTGTTTGTGGTGTGTGTGTGGAGGCGGGAAGTGAGGCAAGGATGTAATTTCATTTTTTTCCCAGACCTACAGCCAATTATGTCAACATGATGTATCAAATAAACTACCGTATTCATGCCGAGTTGAAATGTCAGTTTGTCATCTGTGAAGTTTCCCAAATTAATTTGGATCTGTTTTAGGACTTTCTAGTTTATTCCTCTGATTTATTTTCTTTATTCCTGTGTAACATATTGTTTTCATTACATAGCCTGAAAAAATAATTAATATTGAAAAGGTAATCTCCCTCACCCTTCCTTTACAAAAATTAATTAATGCTCTTCTTGGACATTAATTCTTCAGT